>NC_084499.1:12589485-12892516 GCF_030035675.1 Rhineura floridana
TATATATATATATATATAGAAAAAATGTGTGTGTTGGGGTATCATCATCGCTGGGGGTGAGGTGAGGGGATGTGAGATTCTGTTATGCCATTCTATTAATCTCATGGATTAAAAAAATATTCTACTACCCTGTGTGTGTGTGCGTGCTAATTTTTAATGTTGTTTTAGGCTACTTAGATGTGCAGCAGCCAAGGCCAGCACCTTGTAGGCAATTATTTTAACAAGTAACTAAAATGTAATTGTAGCAATTACTTTTGAGTAAAAGTAAAGCAATCAGCTACTTTCAGAGCAATTGTAACTGCAATAGTAATTATTACTTTTGGGGGGGGCATGTAACTGTAATTTATTACTTTTTAAAAGTAATCTTCCAACAATCCTTTTTTTTAAAGCCATTCGAGGTAGTGGCTATCAATACACATTGTGGCAGTGAGTTGCACAGTTTTGTGATGTGCTGCTTTGAAGAAGTCCTTCCTTTCGTCTGTCCTGAATCCTTCAGCAAGCACGGCTGGAGGACCACAGCGTTTAGCATGATCGGAGAAGGAAAAAAAGCTTTTTGTAACCAGCATGTTTGTTGGTGGCGGTAGAGGAGAACCATGTCCCATCCGAGGGACAAGTCCCAAGTGCCATAATTAGCAGCCACTGACTCATCCCCCCCCACTTTCCAAAAACCACCCATCAGGAGCAAATGAGGCTGCCAAACCACAGCAAGAAAAGGCTGGCAAAGTTTCACCAGGCACCCCTGCCATCCATGTCCTGCTAGCCAATTTCTTTAAGCCCAGCTAACATAGGGAAAATGCGTCTGTTCAGTTGTTTAAAAGTTATTCCTCTTTCCCCACCAGCAACAAACTTTTCTATGAACTGCTGTTCCTTCAGACCTAGAGGACCTCTCCATTGCATCCTCTCAGTTTCTCATTTCTTCCACTCTGAAATTCAGTTCTCTACATTTCTGCAGAAATGTTCAATTAAAAAAAAAACCCTCATGAAAACTCTGGAGCATTTGAGTGCCAGTTTCTCCCAACGCACACATTTTTGTAGTCACTTTGGACTAATCTACACCTTTTTGCAAGCAATTTCTCCTAAGACAATGCATTCCTGTATGGGATTCTCATGAATACATTCATTGTTATGCCCACCTTCCCCTAATAGTTGCATTTCAGTGACATTTGGTTGGATAACCGCATTGCAAAATTCATATATGGGCGAATTTCAAAGGATGGCTGTGTTTCGGTTCTCATATTGTTTCAGAGAGTGCAAATCTGATAGGATTCAGATTTAAATGCAAACTGAATTGCATTTCTCCCCCACCCCTTCAGAGCACATGAATCTCGACAAGCATCACGTTGCGCCAGGAAAACCAAACCAGCAGAGAATTACAGGGCTTACAACAGGGGTAGGGGGCCCTTATGCCTTTTTCAGCCAGAGGGGTGCTTGTAGCCCCTGACTTTTGTGTTCAGGTCACTGCTGGACACCGGGGTCAGCCAGGCAAAAATATTTATGGAGCGTGTGACTTGGAGATGTGGTGTAGCCCAGGGGGCGTCCTGAGGGCCAGAGATGGCCCGGAGGGCCACATTCAATTCCCTGGACCTGGCCCCTGCTACAGACGGAGACCTATGTCCACATTAGGAAAAGAGCCAAGAACCATGTGAATAAATACCCATGGCTATCCCATCTTGTCCCACTTGATGTGGGGAGAAAATGTAGACACTTCCAAAAGACCTCACACACAATAAGCTGTTTATGTAACTTTGTTTAAAAGTTAAACTTTGCATAAAACCTATGTTTGCATTCAGTGTCCAAGAACAGAATTGGGAGTCCTTTCCTCAGAAGCAAAAGCGAGGACAGAGCGCGCGAGAAAAACTGGCAAGCAACTCACTAGGAGCCAAACTGGCCGCAATTCGTTTTTGCGAGCCAACACCAAACCCTCTTCTTTGATTTGGAAAGAGCTCTTTGACTGCTGCTGCTAAAATAAAGATGCAGTATAATTTTAAAACACCACATTTGGAGGAAAACAAGAATGAATGTGTAGCTCAAAAGCGGCAAGGCAATGCCAAGGTAAGATCCAAATATAATGTTGGGGGGAGGAAAACCAGGGGCAGTTACAGTTCAGAGTCTTTTTCAACAAAAACTCCAAACAGCATCATAAAATACAGGTGGAAAAACAATTATATAAGAGGTGGGCAACCTCCGGCCCAGGGGGCAAAGACCACCCTTCAGGCCTCTCAATCCGGACCTTGGAATGTTTCCAAGGCCACAGCCCTCACTGGCCCTGATTCGCACTGAGAGTTTCTGGCTGGCTTGAACTCCGACAATGCCTCTTGCTTGCCTCGATGGAGCATAGGGGAAGAGAGGGGTGTGCGAGTGTGCATTGAATCTAGCCTACTGCACAAAAGGCATTGCACAAACGAATCAGATCCATTGCTACACACACTTTGATCGACACTTCCCAAGATTCTTTCGGGGAAGTCATGACTGTTTAAAGTGGAATAATAGTGGAATAAATGTATGGTGTGAACATGGTCCATAAGCAGAGCCCAGCTGGATCGGGCCAGTGGCTTATCTAATCCAGCGTCCTGTCCTCACAATGGCCAACCAGATGCCCCAATGGGAAGCTCACCAGCAGGACTCATATGCAAAAGCCCTTTCCCTGACTTGAGATTCCCAGCAACTGGCATTCAGAGGCACATTGCCTCTGACAGTGGAGGGAAAACATAGCCTTCTCTCTCCATGCATTTGCCTGATCCTCATCTTACCCCTTATATACCCAGTCGATCACTGAGCTCTGCAGGTGAGGGCCTCCTGCAGATACCAACTTATCAGGAGGTCCGTTCTGCCCAACACAGGAAGCGGACCTTTAGTGTTGTGGCACCTACCCTGTGGACTTCCCTACCCTTAAATATTAGACAGGCGCCATCTCTGTTATTTTTTCGGAGCCTGTTGAAGACCTTCCTCTTTCAACAAGCCTTTTAAGTAGAGATCTTATCCCTGTCTGCATCTGTGCTGGAATTGCTCTTTCAGATGTTTTTAAAGCTTTTTTTAAAAACAGGTGTTTTTAAAGATGCTTTGTTTTCATATATTTTAAAGTCTCTCTTTAACATGTTTTAGAGTGTCCTTTTTTGTTTGCCGCCCTGGGCTCCTACTGGGAGGAAGGGCAGGAAATAAATTTAATAAATGATAAATAAATGATGATAATAATGCAGTGCAAGTTGGTGGCCGTCGCTACATCTCGCAGGAGCTGAACAGAGAACTGGCACGCATAGCAGAAGACTACTGTAAGCCACAGGTGCTCTAGGGAAGAATGTTCGGTTCCCCACTTAAGGGCGCTCCAGTTTCAGTTAAGCCTTGAGAAAGGCCCTACAACAATTTGAATGGACAGGACAAATGGTGGCTGATACCAAAGCAAAGCCCCTCACAATGTTGCTGGTCTTGGGCTGTCGCTGAACTGGGGTATCAAAGAAGATGGAGTTCACAGCTGTTCCCAAATCCACAGATTCCTAATTAGACCAAAAAAAAGCACAGGTCCCTGCACTAGAAGCCTTAGAGATTTAGACCCCATCTGCATTATACATTTAAAGCACTAAGATGCCACTATAGACAGTCATGGCTTCCTCCACAAGATCCTGGGGACTGTAGTTTGTTACGGATATCGAGAGCTGTTAGGAGACCCCTATTTCCCTCAGAGAGTGACAGTTCCTAGATTTTCCTAGGAAAAGGGATTGTTAAACCACTCTGGAAATGCTTAAAGGGGTATAAATATTATTTGTTACATTTATATCCCGCCTTTCTTTTCATCATAGAAACCCAAGGCGGCTTACATGTGGTTCCCAGGCGGTCTCCCATCCAGGCACTGACCAGACCTGACCCTGCTTAGCTTCAGCAGGGTGCTGGCCTCATGATAGCCTGGGACCTGCTTTAAATGCTGCTTTAAGTGCAAGGTGCAGATGTGGCCTTAGAGATAGTGACTGAATACCTGACTTACCAGATGTTTTGGATTTTTTTATATCTATAAATGTATAACTATATGCAATTGTTTTTAAATATGAAGATTTGTACCCAACTAAGTTCTACTCAGAGTAGGCCCATTAAAACTAATGGGTGCAAGTTAGTCATATCCATTCATTTGAACGAATCTATCCTGGGTGGGATTAGCATTGGATACAAGCCAAAATGTTTTGAATTGCTTTTATGTATGGATTTTTAAAATTAAAAAAATGTGTATATATGGAACTGGTTTTAAATATGGAATACATTGCTTTTACAGATGGGATTGTTTTTAATTGTTGGTGTTTTCTAACTGCAAAATCGTGTTGAGCTATTTTAATGGGAAGTGATTCATAAATGGAATCAAACATTTTCACAGTGCTGACTGATTTGTTTCTTTGAACAAGAAAAAAGGGCTAGAGGTGTGGATTGTGGCATGATGTAGTTTAGGCAAGCAGTGGTGCTAGACTTCAGGGCAATTGGGTGGAGTCAGGAGTGTTCCATGTTCCCTTTTGATAGCACAAAACATACATGACCAAATATGCAACGTAGAATACATTCATCACATTCAAAACCCAAAGCATACACAATTATATCCTTTCTCACTTTAAATAGAAAAAGCAATATTTAAAACCTTTCCTAACAATCTAGATCAGGGTTCCCAAACTGGGGTCCACAGATGACCTCTCTATGGATTTGTGGTTGAAGGCTAGAGGCGGCCCATCCATTGCATTAAGTATTCCTATGGATTTGTGATTGTATTTTGCTTCTTGTATTTTTTATAATATATTGTATCTTATTATATTACAGCCTGAATTCTGGGATTCAACATGCAATACAACCGAATACAATATATATGAATAAAAGAACCAATAAACATGCAATTAAAAATTGTACAGCAGTTAGCTCAGCACATTGCAATTGCTACAACAGGCAAGAAAATCATTAAGTGACCATCAGCAAATTTCAAGAGGTCAATCTGGGGGGGGAAGTTTGGGAACCGCCGATCTAGATAAATATAATTGATATCAGTTATATTTATCTCAGCAGCAATTAAGCTTTTGCTTCATATAACTGACCAAGGGCAACAACGGATTGTGTCAAACGTTAGTCCTATTCAGAGTAGACCCATTGAACTTGATGATAATGATAATAATATCCCACCCTTCCTCCTAGAAGGAGCCCAGGGCGGCAAAGAAAAACACTAAAAACACCCTAAAACATCTTAAAAACAAAATACTTCAAAACACATGAAAAGAAAACATCTTTAAGAACATATTAAAGCAAAACATCTTTGGAAACTCTGCAACTTGCTAAAAAGCATCTTGTTAAAAGCATTCTCCTCTTGGTGGGAATTTGAGTAGATCCCTACTTTGCAGAAAGCAATGTTTATTAAGAGCAGCCAAAAAGTTCCAATAAAAGGAATATGATTTGGTTGAACCTCATTTCTCAAATGTCCCAACAATACCTTGTATGGGATTTAACAGTATAGAATAACCTATCTGTTCTGCTCCTTTCCCCCCCTTTTTTTAAAAGAGACAATAAAGTTCTTGTCTAACTTTCTGAGTGATGTGTTATTTAAGGCTTTCATGACAGCAACAAAAAAGTGTGTGGGAGGTGGGAGCTAGTGGTGCTGGGGGGAGCTGGAGAGAGGGAGCTTGTGACCCTGATGCTCACTCTTGATCTAGATACCACACTTAAGCAGAGCTTGGAAAAGTTCCTTTTTTGAACTACAACTCCCATCAGCCCAATCCAGTGGCCATGCTGGCTGGGGCTGATGGGAGCTGTAGTTTAAAAAAGTAACTTTTCCAAGCTCTGCACTTAAGAGATCCCCAGACTCTGCAGAGCTTGGAAAAGTTACTTTTTTTGAACTACAACTCCCATCAGTCCAATCCAGTGGCCATGCTGGCTGGGGCTGATGGGAGTTGTAGTTCAAAAAAGTAACTTTTCCAAGCTCTGCCCCAGAGTTACGTCTGCATTGGCCCAGTCTGGTTGTGGCTGGGCGAATCTGTCAATTTCCATTTCTCTCAGATTCTCATTTTTCCAATCTTAAATTAAGTTCTCCACATCCATGTCAGTGTGGAATTTTAAAAACATCTTTCAAAAGAATCCTCATGAAACTCCATCCGAATTTGGTTGCAAATTTCTCCTGTTTTTGCAGACAATTGTGCCTAATAAACATATTTTTGCAAGCAATGTCCCCTAATCCCATAATACCTTTCTGTATGAGAGTTTCACTAATATATGCATCTTTACGCACACTTTCCGAGCATACGCATTTTTTGTACACATTATTTGGCTGGAGAACTGCATTGCAAAATTTGGAGCAGTGCACAGGTGTGTTTCGGTTTTTGTACCATCTCAGAAAGTGCCTCAGAGTTTCTCTCAGTCCTTCATCTGTCCTAACTTGATTTGAGATGTGCCTTCAAAGTCTTATAACTTTGATGTTAAATGGATATCCAGCAGCTGCTTTCACGCCAATAGATATTTCTGTTCTGCTCCGATATATATTTGTTATTCTGCTTCTGCAATGATGCTAAGGCATTGATGAGGAAATGGCTCGGCATGGCTCTGTACCCACCCTCTAGGTACGGGAGGAACAGGAGGAGCTGCATGCTAAGGCCACCGTGGAGGGAGACAACTGGCCTGCTTCTCATAATTCCTCCACCCATCATTCCGTAGCAGCACATTCCTCCCCTTCTCTTTTTACACGTCCAATGGAACCTTTAAAACATCCCATAGGTCCTCTGTTTCCGGTTAAGGGCTTGGGAGGGAGGGACTTGTCCCAGTTCCAGAATCACAATGCATTCCTCTCTGGGCCCGTGAAACTCACTGGCACTCTGAGCATGGCAGAAATGTCAGTAAAACATAAATCAACTCCCAGAGGCAGCAGCCGCCAACCTCAGTGAGCATCAGGGAATATAGGAAGCTGCCAGACACTGAGCCAGGACATTAGTCCATCTGTATCAATATTGCCTACACTGGCTGGCAGCGGCTCTCCAGGGTTTCAGGCAGGGGTCTCTCCCAGCTCTACCTGGAGATGCCGGGGATGGAACCCGGGACTTTCTGCATGCAAAGCAGAGGCTCTACTACTGAGCTATGGCCCGTCCCCTGGGAGACAACGGCGGTTGAAGAAAGGAAGCCCAGAGAGGATGGTGAAAAGGAGACACTGTGTAGGAAACATTCTGAGGTTTTGTGGCTGCCACGGTTTTGTGGGAGGGACTGAAGCGCGCAGCAGGAAACTGAGGTTTTAAAATGGGTTTAAGAGCCCTAAACAAATCCACTTTTTAAAAAGCACTTCTTAGGGTTGGGGAAGTGAAGGGAAAATGCAGCAAAAAGTATGGGATGAACCAATGATTAACAGGAAGACGCGTAAACATTCCACTGAGAAGGAAAAACATGGCACTTAACCAGCCAGGATCACCATCGTTTGGTACATGCTCTCTGAAGCCTCCTCACCAAGCGTCAAACAGCTGAAATACCCAACCAACTGCATCATCAAAGACTGTTGTACAGACAAGCAGGTGCAGGTGACCTTTGCCGATTGCCTCTCAAAGGCTGCATTGGGGGTCTGTGTGGGATCTTGCATATTGAAGCCCACTCCCTATGCAGAAGAAGGGGTCAATTATGACACCGTTATTATATGTCCAGACTCATACTGGCTGTTCCCCTTCCTATTCCCATGAGAACCGTAAGCTCTCGTAAGTGGAACATTCCACCTGTATTAGGTCACTCCACTGTCCACGAGGCAAGCAGGCACGCAGCCCCAGACCCCTCGGAGGGAGGGGTCAGGCAGAGCATAAAGAGAGGCAATGCTCAGCAGCCACATGCTCTGCCAAGCGGCAGAGGCCTTCCCCAGGTGTGACAGAATGGTAATCCCCTCCTCCTAAACCGTGCAGGTAAGGAACGGGAGATGCGGATGCTTATTTCTCTGTGCATGTTCAACAAACGCTACAAGACTGCTTCTCTCTTGGTGTTTTAATGGCCAAGCTGGGATTCGCGAACTAACTGCCTCTAACCGTTGATTTGGCATCAAGGCTAGCACCCTGTGGCATTACACCAATGTCACAAAATTCAGGGTCTAAGTTGGGGAAAACATTTCATCTCCGTCCTAGACTGTAGCTATGCTGGATAGGGCTATGAATCAGTCATCCAAGCTTCGTTTGCTCAGCTTCTCTCTCTCACACACCCCCACCTCAGCCATTCTTTGCCAACCCTTCGAAAGCTGCACCTGAGTCCAGGCTTGGGGAAACTTCTCCCAGAAGTGGGATCTGTCGCAGCGAGCTTCCTTGTCCAGAGGGCTGCCACAGGGGCTGGAAGAGGTTTGACAGTATTCGTCTGCAATGCCAGCGTCTCCCATCCAGAAGCTCAGTTGCTGCAGAGCACCCTGAAAAAAAAAGTAAGGGGGGGGAGGATCAATGTGCACATTTACATAGCTTGCTTCAATAGGGAGTCTGAGCTCACATTTCAGAGGCAAAACTGAGAGCCAACGTGGTGCAACGGTTAGAGAGTCTGACTAAGATTGGAGAGGCCCGGGTGTAAACTACACTTGGCTGTGAATCTCACAAGGTGACCAGGTTAGTCACTATCTTTCAGCCTGCTCTACCTTGCAGGGATGTTGCGAGGATAAAATAGAAGGGGAGAAGGGGACATGTACATATATCACGCCTCACCTCCTTGGAGAGAAGGTGAGGTATCAGAACAACAGGACAGCTCTTCTGGATCAGGCCATAAAAATGTAAGTAGAGCCCTCCTGGATCAGGCCAGTGGCCCATCTAGTTCAGCATCCTATTCTCACAGTGGCCAACCAGATGTCCCAACGGGAAGCCTGCAAGCAGGGCTCCCCTTACATTCTGAGGAGCTATGCAATGTTCATGCATGTGAGAAAACAAACAAAAATGAAAAAAGCAAAACCACACTGGTCCTCACCTCAAAGGGAACCTCCAAAGGCTCAACGAGACCTCCAATAACCACTAGGCTCTCTGCGGCCTCTCCCATGCCAAAGAAGCCAGACCAGCTGACGCTCTCCACCAGCTGACAGTCCACATACAGAGCCAATCTCTCCGAGGAGAGGCCAAGAGCAACCCTGTGCCAGTGCCCGTCCCCCAGGGAGGAGACGGGGAACCTGTAGGCGACAGAGTCGGAAAGGACAAGACATGAGTTAGATAACATTCAGCAACACGGCGGAGAGAATGCAAGCCTGCCAGTACACGGAGATCATCTTCAGAGGCCCTCTGTTAGGTTGGAGGCATGGCAACTGGATGAATGGGAACACAGAAAGTCTCCAGATCGGCTGGCATCTATGCACACTCACACCCCTTCTCTGTCTCCCATCCAGGCGAGCAAGAGGAATTCTCAGCGTTCAGGGATATATTCTAGCTAGGCAAAAATGTTCTCGGAGGGTGCAAAGGAGGGAGGTAAGAGGGGTGGCCTGGGGAGAGACCCAAGGGCCAGCGGGCCACATCTGGCCCTTAGGGTTGAGGTTCCCCACCCCTGGCTTCGCATGACGACAAGAAGCTCGTGCGAGCCTCAGGCTACTGCGCAACCTCGCCCCCCTCCAATCCACTCCCTTGCTTGCCCCATCTCTTTTGATGCTAATCATAAAACACACTTCCATTAACATCACCAGAGATTTCCACCAATGAAAATCAACGGTCCACAAGAACCTCGTTCAGCTTGAGGGCCGCACTCCGAGGGCCGTGTTCTAGTGGTGGGCAGGGCCAGAAAAGTGGGTGGAGCAACTGATGCAATGTTCACCTCTGTACAGTAGGATCTATTCCAGCCACACAGAGGTTTCTAAACATACCCGCCCGCCGGCATACTTTTCTCTAACATCCAGTAGTGTAGTGGCAAATTCAGAAATGCAGGTTTCCTTCATGACAGTCGCAGCCATGCCTGTTTTTCCACTTTCTCTCATCTCCCTTGCTCTCTGTGTCCTCTCCGAGTCCACACTCCACTACAACACGTCCCTAGGAGCCAATCAGCATGGAAGGGAAGGCTGTGTGTTAGCTACTGAGAAGAGTCTTCTCAGTGGCTGGCTCACCTCCTTTCATTCTGACTGGCTCCAATCAGCTTGAAAGGAAAAGGACACATCTTGGTGGTTAACATGCTCCCTTTTCATGATTATTGGCTCATACATAGAGACCTGTCTGGGGCCCTGCTCCCAAAACAGTGACGGGTCTAAGACCTCCCTGTGTCCCTGGACGACTACACCTCTGCTAACGTCCATCCAAGCAAGCAGGAGGCATCATCACAGTTCAAGGGCAAATTCCAGCCAGGCAAAAACACTCAAAGAAGGTGCAAAGCAGGAGTGACAAAGGGTGTGGCCTGGGAACAGTTCTCATGAGGAATGCTTCCAGATCCGAGTTCAGCCTAGCTGGTTTTGGCTTCCTGGCTTCGCTATGCAATAACTCTGATGAAAGAATGAAGTAGAAGAAAAATGGCGGAGAGCTCACTCATAATGGCGCCCCCTGCTGGCGACAAACACCAAGGTGTAAGGGCTAATCCTGATCTGAAAGAGGATGTTTCTGCGAAGGCCGATGATCGTCAGGAGGCTGGTGTCCTCCTTCAGAGAGTACCTGAGCATCAGCAACAGGCTCAGCTCATCTGCAAAGCTTGGAGAGAAACAGAACAAGCATGTCAAGAGTGGCAGCGTGGTATAGTGGCTACAGTTTTATGCTTTTAAAGATGTTTTATTTAAAATGTTGAAAAAATATATTCTAGTTGCGTTTTTCCACTTGTTGTTTGCCACCCTGGGCTCCCTTTGGGAAGGAGGACGGGATATAAATTTAATAATAAATAAATAAATATTTTGACCAAGAGGATCAAGGGTTGTCGCCAATGCTAGTTAGCCCTACTCAGCGCTGACCTATTGAAAATAACGGACCTTCCGACTTCCGGGAAGGGTGACTTAGCCTGTGCCTGCTTTTGAGACGGGCTCCTGCCTCAAAAGAAGCTTATTCAGATATATCAGTCAGTTTTTTCTTTTTTTTTTGACTGATTAAACTTCTCCCGGGTAGGGAGAAACGAAGAGATTAACCTCAAAGCCTATTTTTGTTGGGACGACCAGATCTCATTAATTTATGGGACGAGGTCCAGCCGACGAAGGTGGGACGGATTTTCAACAGCAAGCTCTATCTGTTAAAGCGAACGTTCATCTTATCTTCTAAGAGAGAACGCACTAACAGGCAAGCACCCTTCTTTCTATATTTTTCTTTTACTTGACTTAAATTGTTGCTGTTTAAAAGAGATTTGCCAGATTGATCGGTTTTTGACATCTCACTGGGGAGCCGTAACTTCTCTCTGCTACGCACTAATTAATAGCTTATCTCTGTTTTTGTTGCAAAAAGCTGTCCTGGATTTGCATTCTAAAGATACACACAGAAGAGGGATTTCTATTCCAGATTTTTATTTTGAAAAATATTATACTGTTTTGAGACTACTCTCTTTTTGGTCTATTTTATTTTGACGAATCTGTTTCTTGACGATTGCCATTAATTGCTTCGATCCTGGGAACTGCATTTTGTTTACTTAACTATTGGAGAGATAAGGCTGTCTGCTCTGTTTATACTGTGATGTCACCAAGTTTGGAGTATTAACCCAATTGTTGCTGAAATAAGAAGTGGTTTTCCTATATTTTTCTTTTAAAATGGCAATTAAGAAAGTGGCTGAGAATCTGGAAATAACTATGTTTCAGAGAATAATGAATGAGATTGAGATAACGAAAATTGAATTGAGTAAAATGAAGCAGGAGATTAAAGATATAAGGGTCCCTGTGAGAGAGGTGACCCTGGAAGGGGTCCCTGTGAGAGAGGAGACCCCGGAGATTGGAATAGGGGTCCCTGTGAGAGAGGAGACCCTGGAGACTGGAATAGGGGTCCCTGTGAGAGAGGAGATCCCGGAGATTGGAACAAACGTGGAACAGGAACAAGATTTGGAGTCTATGGACTTTAGAAATAAAATCTATTGTTTGGAACTCAATGTTATCTCTGAAGAAATTAATGAAGATTCTAGAGATAAAGTTATCAATGGCATGGATTATCTTCTGGACTGGAATGATGTGATGGAGCCCAATATAGAGAAAATCTATGGAATTAACTGCAGCCATGTGACAATGGAAAAACTTTTAAGAGATGACCCAGTGTATTTTGAAAAAAAGAACAGAGATATGATTTTACAGCAGTATTTCAGCAACTTATTCAGAATGGATGGCAAGAAAATATTTGGGATAGAGGTAATTCCCATCAGACTCTTATTATATGACTATGGCTTTGACAGCAAGATTATTATGGAATACTGATAATGGAAGATTGGATATTGAAATTACTGGACTTAACAAGACTACTGAAGATGGAAGATGGAAAATGGAACTAATAGAGATAATAGAACAATGGCTATTGAAATTACTGAACCTAACAGATTCTGATGTGATGGATTAATTGAAATGTTTATTTTGACTATGGTTATGACAATAAGATTATCATAATTAGTAATGAGATGGATTAATCGATATGCTTATCTGGAAAAAAAAATTGATAGATATATTTCTTAAAGAATTGAAACCTCTCTTTGACTTTTTGTGGAAAGAATAAAGTAATGTTTATGAGATTTGATGATTAAGTAAGATAACTACTGGAGGAAAGTGATTTTATAATATGACTTAAGAGACAGGATTGCTATATATTATAGACTTATAACTGATTTGATCTTTGACAAATGGGAAGTCAATATTTTACTCTCTATTTTTTATTTTTGTTTTTTTTTTTTCTTCTTTTCTTTTTTTCTTTTTGTTTAACTATTTTTGATTTTGTTTTTTGTCTTTGAATGTTTTATGATTTTGTCTTGTATGTTTTATGAAAATCTAAAAAAAAAAAAAAAAAAAAAAAAAAAAAAAATAACGGACCTTCCTTTATTTACTTACTGAAATATTTACAACCCAAACTTTCAAAAAGATTTATCAAGGCAGCAAGCAACATACAAATAAAAAATCAGTAGAAGCATCCATAAATTAAACACATAGTGAAAACATAAATAAAACATCAGTAGATACTGGCTGATTAAAAATAAGTTCAGAGAGGCAGTGTGGTGTAGTGGTTAGAGTGTAAGACTGGCACCTGGGAGGCCAGGGTTCAAATCCCCTCTTGGCTATGAAACTCACTGGGTGACCTTGGGCCAGTCACTGCCTATTATTATTATTATTATTATTACAGTGTACAGAAGATAAAACAACACATGTTATAAAAACATACAAGAAAACCACAACACAAATGCATTCATAATACAAATTAACAAATAAATATTAAGACAATTGCCTTGTACTTCTCCACTCAACGTCTCTCTTAGCCTAACATAACTCACAGTTTTATTGTGCAGATATAAAATTGGGAGGGGGAGATCCGTATTTGAATACCACCTTGAGCTCCTTGGAGGAAAAATGGAATATATATGCAATAATAATTAATTATTGTAAAGGCCTGTCTAAATAGTGCTATCTTCAGATGATGTCTAAAAGAAAGCAGGGAGTGTTCTTGCCAAATGTCTACTGGCAGGGAGTTCCATTAACTTCAGTGGCCCTACACTGAGTAGAACTTAACTGGATACTACCCAAGATCCCCACTCAGCCATGAAGCTCACTGGGTGACCTTGGGCCAGTACCTCTCTCTCTCCCAGCTTAGGCTTCCTTGCAGGGTTGTTATAATAATAATAATAATAATAAATTTTTATTTGTGAGTCGCCTATCTGGCTGAATTAACGGCCACTCTAGGCGACGTACATATACATGATAAAATACATGTTGTGAGGACAAAGAGGGGCAGCCCATATCCACGTCAGTCACTGACTTCAGTGGAAGTAGGGTGAGTGGAATCTATCTCAGTTTCTCAGTTTCCCCATCTCAAGCTCAGTTCTGCATCAGTTTGTGATATTTTTTTTTTTAAAAGTGTCCTCATGAAAACTCATCAGCGTTTTAGCAAATTTCTGCTAATATCTACATGTTTGCATACAATATTGTCTAATATACACATTATTGCAAATCAATGTCCCGCAATATAATGCAATTTTATACGTTATTTTCACTGACAATTTTGCACATGCTGCTTGGCTGGAGAATTGCAATGCAAAATTCGGAGAAAATAATTTCAAAGGATGGGCCTGTTTCGGTTCACATACTGTTTCGAGAAGTGCAAATTAGGCAGGTTTGCCTTTAGACATGAACTGAACCAAATTTCTTTCCCATCCCCAGATAAAGATGTGATTATTTATCATAAGTGCTAGCCAGGAACAGGAGCAACAGAATAAAATTGCAATACATCCCAGCTGGGATCATTCCACTGCAAACTAACAGAAAGGAGTTCCCTCTGGACGAGGAACAGGGATGGAAGGATCTCATTTCCAGGTTTCTCAGTTTCTTACTTTTCCAATCTTAGCGCTCCACATTTTGGGAGCAATTTGCCATTTTTTAAAAAAATCGTCATTAAAATTCTTTAGCTAGTTTCTCCTAACACACACATTTTTGCATACAGCTTTGAATAACGGACCCTTTTTGGCAGGTGAATTGTCCTAATACAATGCATTTTTGGATGTCATTTTCACAAATACGTTCAGCTTTACACACACTTTACCCCTAATATATGCATTTTTGTAAACAATGGTTGGAGAACTGCACAAAATTCAAAAAAGTTCAAATTCTGAAGGAGGGTTGCATACTGTTTTGAAAAAATGTGAGTTTGATAGATTCAGCTTAACATGCAAACTGAATCTAATCTCTCCTCCATCCCTAGCAAGGAAGCAATCTTCTTAAAGGGTTCAGCTTTGGTTCCAAGGAGTATTTTTTTTTTAAAGTGGAGCAAGCAAAAAAACAAACCGAGTGCAAGTTACACTGCTACTGTCCTAGATTTGATCACTGGATACGAACCACACTGGGAGTTCAAAAGCCTAACTTTCATACCCTCTCTCTTGCAAAAGAATTGTCATCATTGGGGTGAGGAACTCTTTTCATCCCAAAGCCAGCATTGCCTCTTGGCCAAGCTTTCGGGGTGAAGCAACAGACGTGACTCTTCCTTTTGTAAGGTAGGTACATTCCAGCCATGTTGAAGTCAGAGGCTCTTAAACACACACACACACACAGAGGCATGATCACAGTTCAAGGACACTTCCAGCTAGGCAAAGGCACTCAGAGGGCATGGAGCAGGACCTGTAAGGGACATGGCCTGGCAAGAGGGGGTGGGGGCGGTGCCTGGGGAGAGTCCCAAGGGCCAGACAGAGAGGCTTGGAGGGCCACATTTGGCCTCCACGCTTGAGGTTTCCCACCTTTAATGATGATGACAATAATAATATTCTGGACACCCAACACTCACTTCTCTCCAAAGGCTTCCACAGCAGGGATGCTGAGTGTAGCATATTGGCCGACCTCCAGGATGCTGCAATTGGCTTCGTCGTACCCAAATGAAAAATTCCCAGAGTCCTCACTATGGGAGGCCACTATGTCCAGCAAGTTCACTTCAACTGTGTTGGAAGAGAGATATAAGGGGGAAGGGGAAAGAGGTGCACATAAATATATTGGTTGATGGACAAGATAAAACCTGCACCAGGTCAAGGCAACAGGAGAGAAAAGGCTACATGATCAAACATCCTCTTCTAAAACCAATGTGGGGAATCTGACGCTGCTGAACTACAGCCCCCATCGGCCCCAGCCAGCAGGACCAATGGCCAAGGATAATGGGAGTTGTAGTTCAGCAACGTTTGGAGAGTCAAAGATTCCCCATAAGTGTTCTAAAGAGAAGTTGGGGGAAACAAAGCAATCTCTCAGGACAAAATGATGATGCCCTCAAGTCCAATCCTTGGCCTTTCCAGTTAAAGCAGGGGTGGGCGGGCAACCTCTTACCCTGGAACTGCAAGTGGTCCCCAGGCTAATTTCAAGTAGCCATCAGCCTCTACAAAAGAAGAGCCTGCTGGATCAGGGCAGCAGCCCACCTAGTCCAGCATCCTGTTCTCACAGCGGCCAACCAGATGCCTATTGGAAATAGCCCACAAGTAGGTCCTGAGCGCAAAGGGCACTCTCCTCTCCTGCAGTTTCCAGCCGCTGGTATGCAGAAACACAGTGCCTCCAGCTGTCTGCAAACAATCCACTCTGGCAAGGCCTACTTGACCCAGAGCACGAGAGAAGAGGATGGCTCTACCACCAACCACCCCATGGCTTTCAGCATACAGCCCTGACCGATTAGCCCAGGTCACGTGAGACCCTCAAGAGAGAAAACGGTTGCCCATCCCCAAGTGAAAAGAACAGGCAAAAGAAGGTGGGATCAGGGGCGGAGGAAACCTTTGTAGACCAGGGGCCGCATTCCCTTCTAGGCTGGTTCTATAAACTAAAAATTCCATCTGAAGCTCAGTTCAAGAGTTGGGTTGTTCCTTCTGGAACCAGCCCAAATGGATATCCTTGGTGTTTTGAGTATTTTCTTGTGTACAAGTCTCCCTCCTCCCCCCTCCACATTTACACAAGAAACCCAAATTTGCCAGTGCAATCAGTTGAGAGACTGATTGATGTTGTCTCCAGGGGAGCCTTACAATGAACAGTGGGCATATGCAATGAGGCACAGAAAAGAGGAATGAAATATTGGGGGTGGAAGGTGGAGGAAATGAGATTCCAAGCTGCAGCATTCTCCCAGGATTGTTGGAGGCATCACTGCTTGGACTGTATGCCAGAGCATCTGGTGAAGGAAACAATCCAGTCCTCGGCTTGGCAAAATTACAAAAATAAATCAGATAACTTAATAGATCCTTTCCATCTGCAATTCCTCCGGACAAAACAGCACGGCCCAAACCTACAGAGAAATATGAAAGTCAAGCTCGCTACTATTATTTACAGATTTTAAAGAGGAGACACTTGCACATTGCACAGAGGCTTCCTGATGTCAGGTGGAAACCAAATCAACCCCAGAAGCAAAGATTTCAGCAGAAGCTTTTGGTCTTGATGGCAACAGAAAATAATTACCCGCAGAGTTCACACCAACATAGTTGCCTTACACTGAATCAAACCCTTGATCCATCTACGTCAGTGCTGCCTGCACTGACTGGCAACATGTAATTGCCATGTTCGGAGGGAGCATATCCGATTACCAGAATCTGGGGAGCAAGCAACAGGGAATGACTATCCTCACTAAGCCGCTGTTGGAAAGAAAGTGGACAACTCACTACAAGGATCATTGGCCTGGTCCAGCAAGCCAGTTTGTTTCTTGTTGAAGGAACCTTTGCTCAATTTACGGAGCACAGGAAGCTTCTGAATCAGACCATTGGTCCATCTAGCTGCTGGGTTAATCTGTCCACAATGGCTGACATCAGGCAGGGAACTCTCCCAGCCCTGCTTAGAGATTGCAGGGATTGAACTTGGAACCTTCTGCATAGGGATGGGGGAGAAGTTCGATTCAGTTTGCACTTTCCGAAACAATATGAGAACCAAAACAAGGCCAAAATTTGCACTGTTGAATTTTGCAACGCAGTTTGCCAACCAAACAACTCTTACAAAAATGTGTATGTTAGGGGAAAGCATGCATGAAAATGATCATATGAGTGAGAATAACATACAAAAATGTATTGTATGATGAGAAATTGCTTGCTAATTGGAAAAGTGAGAAACTGAGAGAACTGAAATTGACAGATCTTTCCATCCCTCCTTTGAGAACTGAAATTGACAGACCTTTCCATCCCTCCTCTGAGAACTGAAATTGACAGACCTTTCCATCCCTCCTTCTGCATGCAAAACAGATGTTCTGCCACTAATCTGTGGCCCTTCTCCATGCCTTCCACTGTGCACTGTAAAGAGACAGAACAGAGCGGAAACACTGGATGGATTGACAGCACCCCTTGGTACTATTCCCCTAGTCGTCCTGGGACTTGTAGAAAGCCACTTAAACATCTGGAACTTCAATTGGAGGCCTGCAGCTCATTCAAGATGTGAATATCCTTGGTAAGAGCTTGCAGGTATCGTTTCACCAACTCTCACACAACCACCACCCCTTCAAAATTGGAACATGCACTGTGAAAATGAGCCTGCCACAGCGCTCAGTGTGCCAATCTGAACAGAACACACCAGGGTATGAATATCTGAACGGAAGGTGCTAAAACAAAGTTTAAAGGGTGGCATCTGTTGCAGCCGAGATTTTTGTCGAGAGGGACACTTGAACGCTTTGCAACAAAATCCCACAAATAAAAATCCCAAGCAAGCTATTAAAAATACCCACATGATGATGCCTTTGATTGGCAGGTGGGCTGTCCCACTTCAACTAAACTTCGCCCATCTACCCTGCACCAGAGGTCAGATGACATGTAAAGGAACAGCTGATTGGCGCCGCCACCTACACAACCCTGTTCGAACCACTGTGCACCTGGCATCACAGTCTCCAACGATCAGCTGATCACTGTCGCTTACGGAATGCTACAAGCCGGAGCTTGCAAAGCACTGCACGTGACTTCGTTTCAAATTGCACAAACAAAAACAGGTGACCTGACATCAGGTGACTGACATGCGGGCAGCCCTGCACCCTTGAAAAAATGGACTTGTGGGAGATAATGATCTGGCCTGTCAGTTGGATCTAGGCACGGGCAAGAAATTCCACTTGAGATGCAAACTGAATTGAACCTATCAACTCTGCACTTTCCGAAACGACAACAGAAACACAGCCATTCTTTGCAATTCATACTTCTCCAAATTTTGCAATGCTGTTTGCCAATCAACTAATGTTTACAAAAATGCATTTATAACAGGAACGTGTGCCTAGAAACAAACACCCGAATGAAAATAACAGGCAACAATGCGTTCTGTGATGAGAAATGGCTGGCAAAAATGTGTACGTTAGTTAAAGTTCCCTGCAAAAAATGCGTTTATTAGGAGAAATTTGCACTAAAATGCTGAAGAATTTGTGTGAGGATTTAAAAAAAAAAAAAGCAAATTGCTGCAAAAATGGGGAGAACTGAATTTAAGATTGGAAAAACGAGAAAACGAGAGAACCAGAACTGACAGATCTTTCCATCCCTAAAAGGTAAAGGTGTCCCCGCACTTGTAGTGCGAGTCGTTTCCGGCTCTTAGGGTGATGTCTTGCAACGTTTACTAGGCAGACCGTATATATGGGGTGGGATTGCCAGTTCCTTCCCCAGCCTTTCTTTACCTCTCAGCATATGCCGGGTACTCATTTTACCGACCACGGATGGATGGAAGGCTGAGTGGACCTCGACCCCTTTTACCGGAGATTCGACTTCCTCCTTCCCTTGGAATCAACTCGGGCCGTGAGCAGAGCTTTGGCTGCGTTACCGCCGCTTCCAATTCCACACCACCAGAAATGGACTGCCTTCAAGTCGATCCCAACTTATGGCTATCCTATGAATAGGGTTTTCATGGTAAGCGGTATTCAGAGGGGGGTTCCCATTGCCTTCCTCTGAGGCTAGTCCTCCCCAGCTGGCTAGGGCCTGCTCAGCTTGCCACAGCTGCACCAGCCAGCCCCTTCCTTGTTCGCAACTCCCAGCCAGAGGGCAACTGGGCTCCTTGGAACTATGCAGCTTGCCCACGGCTGCACAGGTGGCAGGGCACGTAACCCATCAGCCACCCACTGTGGGGGTGATCTTTAGCTGGCCTGGGTGACCTTGGGCCAGTCACTGCCTCTCAGCCTCATGAAAACCCTATTCGTAGGGTCGCCATAAGTCCGAATCGACTTGAAGATAGTACCGACACCACCACCCCACACCGTGGCCACAGCTTCCCTTTCAAAGCCATCCTACAACAGCATGGGTTGAGAGCAAATCAGTCCTCCGCTTCTACCAAGTTAAAAGCCGTTCAGCTGAATTTCCCAGGGTGCAGCCTTGGGGCAAGGGGAGGTGGGAGACAGGGAGAGGGGGCTAAGACTGAGAAGTTTTACAGTGTTTACATTGCCTAATGTTCCACAGTCTGCAGGAAAATCTGTTAAGCGTCATGATCCCTCCCAGACTGTGGCAAGGGGTGTGTACGTGCGTGTGCGCTCCCTTTTGCTAGACATTAAACATCCCCATCGCATGTAAGTCAACACAAGGCGTCGGATGGAAGGAAATGGGGCGCAGGCGGGGGTTGCTCACAACCAGCTGCTATAGAGGGAAGACTCCCTCTTTTTTTCCTCCCCGTGCAACAGACCCACACAATTAATCTCTAAAGCATATGGAGTTGGTAAGTTATCAGAGAATGGAACTGCTACAAACAGGTCAGGTTTTTATGAAGGGGTCCACAGCATGTTTTAGGGCTTTGGGGAGATTAGAGAGAGGGGGTGGGAGAGAAGAGATCTTCCCAGTACTTCCTCTATGCTTTGAGAACTCAGATGAATAACTGTACTTTTCAGTTTTAATGGCAGACTCCAAAGCAGAGCTGGCACCAGCCTGCCCTGGGCCCACGGCACCATAGCACCAACACCTTCTCCCGATACAGGCAATGCAGGGTTTAAATAGGCTGGCCTGCCCCACCTACCTTGGGTGTCAGTGCACATGACTTGCACACTATGTGTACACACCTGCCATTACCCAAGATGGCGGCGGGGGCATCAACCCCTTAGCAATGCCCTCGCCACCATCTTGGGTGATGGCAGACATGTGCTCACAGCACATGAGACATGCACACAGATGTGCTAATGTGCCTGCATGTGTGTGTGTGCCTGGAAGCTCCCGCCTGTTTGCAGCCGGAGCTGGAAAAAGACACCCCTAGCCACCGAGGTCACCTGAGCCTTCAGTGACAATGCTGGATCCAGGAGTACCCACAAGTTATGAACTTGCTCCTTCCAGGGCAGTGCAACCCCATCCAGAATAGGCTGCCTCCCCACCTCCAGACATGAAAACTCTGGACACAAAGTCTGCTGTCTTTTCAGGCTTCAGACTCAGTTTATTGGCCCACATCCAGCCCATCACCACCTCCAAGCAAAGGTCCAGCACCTCAGCTGCCTCTCCCGGTTCAGACAGAACAGGGCGGGGGGGGGGAGAGAGAGAGTTTGGTGTCATCTGCATATGATGCAAGAGCTATCCAGTCCAGGGGTGAGGAACCTCAGGTCCAGGATCCAAATGCAGCCCTCCTGGCTGCTTTATTTGGCCCTTGGGACTCTCCAGAAGCTACACCTCCTCCTCAGCCACACCCCCTATTCTCAGGCCACACACCCCCAGAGCTAGTTCCCAGAGTGACTTGTTAATTCCTCTTCCCAGGGAACTCTGGGAACAGTAGCTCAGTGCCGGGGAATGGGGGGGTCTCCTAACAACTCTCAGCTCCCTTCACAAACTACACTTCCCAGGATTCTCTGGGGGGAAGCCATGACTGTCTTAAAGCAGAGTGACAGCGCTTTAAACGTAGGCTGTGGATGTGATCGGTAACAACCAAAGGAGTTTCAGCAAAGGCCTCAAGCAGATGTGCTGGAAAGACGCTGGGGTGATTTAGGGGTCTGGTATTATCAAGCTGGACAAGGGAAGTGGATGGAATTGGGCCTCTGCAGCTGAGCAGTTTGGGCATGGGGCTTCGCCAGTGGTTAGAGCAGCCTTTCCCAACCAGTGTGCCTCCAGATGTTGTTGGACCACAATTCCCATCTTTCCTGACCATTGGCAATGCTGGCTGAGGCTGATGGGAGTCGTGGTCTAACAACATCTGGAGGCACACTGGTTGGGAAAGGCTGGGTTAGAGTAAGTCACAGAAGATGAAAGGGACATCAAACACTAATGACAGCACTTGAAATTTACAAAGGAAGGGGAGGGAGGTGAAGAATGAGAGCTGGCCTTTTACCCTTGTGGCCTTTTCCCCATTTCTGTCTTAAAGGCACTAGGCTGCAGGATCAGATTTTTTGCTAGCAGATCTCCCATTCACTGAGGCTAGGGCATTCCCGCACAGTCTCCTCTATTAGTTTACAGTAAGACTGACTAAATCAATTTGAGAAAAGGCTCAGGTCTCAGTCCATGACAGTTGTACATATAGTACAATCGTATGTCTGTCCTGATTTTCTTTGCGGGTTTTTGTTTTAAAAGTCGCGTGAAAATGCACTTTTAAATGGTCCACAGTTGTCCCTAAAACACACATTTAAATAAAAAAAAAACCAAAGTACTGCATCACAAAGTGCTCAGTCCAAAGGATGACTGCATTCCAATCCATACATTGGTCTGGGAAACGCGAATTAGGTTGGTTCACTTAAAAATGCAGACTGAACAGAAACCTCCTTTAATCAAGGTTGCTTGCAACAATATTAAAGCAACTAGTGCAACTGCTTCCGTTCGCAGCGTTTCATTTTTTTTTTGTTTGCGCCAACAATAATCACAAACGTGGAACAAAGGAAGCGCTCCTCCCTTAAAAAAAAAAGTCATTACATTTGCATTTTCAAGTAAGTGGTCTGTACGACACAGCATTACAGACTGTTCTGCAAGTGTATTCCGAAAGACCACACAGTTTAGCTAGGCTAAGTGGCCAACTGTTGTTGACAGTGGCCATGAGCATCTTGTTTCCTGCTCCAGAGAGGCAATGTGGTCTCACTGCCTAGTGGGTTGGCTTATTACAGAAGAACAGAGTTAAGGGTTGTTTTCATACCACAAATGCTTTTTTGTGTGTGGTCGTCCCGCCGTTGTTGCACTATAACACAAGAGTGTCCCTCCAGACAGGAATAATGTGGCAACATGGGGGAAGCATCACAGAACTACTAATAAACAGCAACAATGTGTGGATGGTCCAGAATAAATCCAGCATTAATCCATTATTATTGCATTAAGGAAATGTTTCAGGATACACACACATGCACACAAATCACCAGTCTGGAGCTGCTCACAGTAATAAATCCTATTTATCACATGAAGACAGTTTTCAAAGTTCTCTGTAGGATCATCTTTGCATGCAGACCAAACCCTCAAGCCTAGGAAGTCTATCCATTGCCATCCACTTCCACAACTTTTGAGGGTTCTATATAAAGCTTGAAGTACATATACATTACATTGCAGACAAATTCAGGCATCAGCAACTGGTGAAAAAAACAACTAAAGCCAATCTGCGACGGGTCGGTCAGAGTTGTGGGACGAGCCACACAGCCCATTACGTGGCATCACGAGATTGCCCTGGTGTCCGCCCATTTACAGAATTAATGCTAGTAAAATATCAACGGGCTAACGAGGTTGTACAGGCAACCTATCAAGGGTGGGCCGGTAATCTGGTGATTAAAAATAAGACCCACCAAAGATGCCCGCTTAGTGTGACTTCAGCAGCTTAAAGGCTTAGGCTGTTAAGGGGAGAAAACACAGAGGACTCTAGATTGGCCTCTTGTTTTGACAAATCCAGCTAATTGACACAGGATAACTTTCATTTCAGATCAATCAGAGAAGAACAAGGAGGCAAGGGCAGGGTCTATGGGGTGGGGAGACCCAGGTTCAAATCCCCACTCAACCATGAAGCTCGCTGGGTGATCTTCAGCCAGTCATGCACGCACACTCTCTTTCTCTAAGAGATAAGAAGTGGAGCCTGCAAAAAAAAAAATGATGCTGGTGGGAGCGTTCCTCTTCAAGACTCAGGTCAACCACCAAGCCCACTTCCAGAATATTCCTTTCCATTTCTATTTTCCATTTCCTCCCTTCACCCCATCCAGTCGGCATTCTGTGCCCACTGAATGGTCCAGCTAGATCAGTATTATCTATTCTACACTGACCGGCAGCAGCAGTCCTGGGTTTTAGACAGGAGATCCTCCCAGACCTACCTGGAGATGCCAGGGACTGAGCTGCATTAGAGTTGCTTAAAATTTCCAAACAATGCCAGTTACAAGGCTTGTAATGAATAATAAAATTATGATTATTATTATTCACAGTAATGAATTCTTATTTGTCTTCCACATCCTTATTCAGGGTGACTTGCAGCAAAGCTATAGTCATAGTTAATTCCCCCACACCACCTCATATTTTTTTTAAAAAACGCCTCTCCCCATCTTCCTATGACTTCCTTTGAACTTATTTATCTCTGTCAAACATGACACACATTGCTGGGGGGGGGGGAAACCTCTGGAACGGCTCAAAGCTGCAGGTCACCAGGTGCTTCCCCACGGGTCAGTGTTTGATAATTAGTGGGTTGGGGAGGGAGGATACGCAAGGCATCAAGGGGAATTCACCTCAGGTGATCTTCCATCACAAACAGTGAAATGTCAAACCATGGCGTCGCTTGCCTCCTTATGCCATCAGAGTTCCTCATATTTTAAAGGATACGGCCAGTTTACAATACCACAGAGCAAACGGAATGGTCACCAGGGATGGGTGAGAATTTCAATTCAGTTCGCATTGCAAGCAGAATTTATCAAATCCGCACTTTCCAAAACAATATGAGAACCGAAAGACGGCCAATCCTTTGAAATTCGCCTTTATTAGAATTTTGGGATGCAGGGGAAGGGTGACTTAGCCTGTGCCTGCTTTTGAGACGGGCTCCTGCCTCAAAAGAAGCTTATTCAGATATATCAGTCAGATTTTTTTTTTTTTTTTGACTGATTAAACTTCTCCCGGGTAGGGAGAAACGAAGAGATTAACCTCAAAGCCTATTTTTGTTGGGACGACCAGATCTCATTAATTTGTGGGACGAGGTCCAGCCGACGAAGGTGGGACGGATTTTCAACAATCAAGCTCTATCTGATAAAGCGAACGTTCATCTTTTCTTCAAAGAGAGAACGCACTAACAGGCAAGCACCCTTCTTTCTATATTTTTCTTTTACTTGACTTAAATTGTTGCTGTTTAAAAGAGATTTGCCAGATTGATCGGTTTTTGACATCTCACTGGGGAGCCATAACTTCTCTCTGCTATTCACTAATTAATAGCTTATCTCTGTTTTTGTTGCAAAAAGCTGTCCTGGATTTGCACCCTAAAGATATACACGGAAGAGGGATTTCTATTCCTGATTTTTATTCTGAAGAATATTATATTGTCTGAGATTACTTTTTTCCTAGTCCATTTTATTTTGACGAATCTGTTTTCTCACAACGCCATTAATTGTTTCGATCCTGGGAACTGCATTTTGTTTACTTAAGCATGGAGAGATAAGGCTGTCTGTTCTGTTTACGCTGTGATGTCACCAAGTTTGGAGTATTAACCCAATTGTTGCTGAAATAAGAAGTGGTTCTTTTATATTTTTCTTTTAAAATGGCAATTAAGAAAGTGGCTGAGAACCTGGAAGTATCTATGTTTCAGAAAATAATGGATGAAATTGAGATAACGAAACGAACCCTGCGACAGGGTTGTAAGGAGCTGAAAATTGAAATGAGCAAAA
Organism: Rhineura floridana; assembly: GCF_030035675.1. Lineage (NCBI taxonomy): Eukaryota > Metazoa > Chordata > Lepidosauria > Squamata > Rhineuridae > Rhineura > Rhineura floridana. The sequence continues at coordinate 12,614,721 of NC_084499.1, forward strand.
TGATAGGGGTCCCTGTGAGAGAGGAGACTCTGGAGACTGGAACAAACGTGGAACAGGAAAAAGACCTGCGACAGGGTTGTAAGGAGCCGAAAATTGAATTGAGTAAAATGACACAGGAGCTTAAAGAAATAGGGGTCCCTGTGAGAGAGGAGACCCTGGAGACTGGAATAATTGAATTGAGCAAAATGTCACAGGAGCTTAAAGAAATAGGGGTCCCTGTGAGAGAGGAGACCCTGGAGACTGGAATAATTGAATTGAGCAAAATGTCACAGGAGCTTAAAGAAATAGGGGTCCCTGTGAGAGAGGAGACCCTGGAGACTGGAACAAACGTGGAACAGGAAAAAGATTTGAAGCTTATGGATTTTAGAAATAAAATCTATTGTTTGGAATTTAATGTTATCTCTGAAGAAACTAAGGAAGATTCTAGAGAGAAAGTTATCAATGGCATGGATAATCTTCTGGACTGGAATGATGTGATGGATGGAATTAACTGCAGCCATGAGACAATGGAAAAACTTTCAAGCGATGAGCCAGTGCATTTTGAAAAAAAGAACAGAGATATGATCTTACAGCAGTATTTCAGCAACCTATTCAGAATGGTTGGCAAGATAATATCTGGGATAGAGGTAATTCCCATCAGACTCTTATTGTATGACTATGGTTATGACAGCAAGATTATTATGGAATACTGATAATGGAAGATTGGACACTGAAATTACTGGATTTAACAGGACTATCGGAAGATTGGACACTGAAATTACTGGATTTAACAGGACTATCGAAGATGGAAGATGGAAATATTTGGGATAGAGGTAATTCCCATCAGACTCTTACTATATGACTATGGCTTTGACAGCAAGATTATTATGGAATACTGATAATGGAAGATTGGATACTGAAATTACTGGACTTAACAAGACTACTGAAGATGGAAGATGGAAAATGGAACTAATAGGGATAATAGAACAATGGCTACTGAAATTACTGAACCTAACAGATTCTGATGTGATGGATTAATTGAAATGTTTATTTTGACTATGGTTATGACAATAAGATTATCATAATTAGTAATGAGATGGATTAATCGATATGCTTATCTGGAAAAAAAAATTGATAGATATATTTCTTAAAGAATTGAAACCTCTCTTTGACTTTTTGTGGAAAGAATAAAGTAATGTTTATGAGATTTGATGATTAAGTAAGATAACTACTGGAGGAAAGTGATTTTATAATATGACTTAAGAGACAGGATTGTTATATATTATAGACTTATAACTGATTTGATCTTTGACAAATGGGAAGTCAATATTTTACTCTTTATTTTTTATTTTTGTTTTTTTTCCTTTTTTTCTTTTTGTTTAACTATTTTTGATTTTGTTTTTTGTCTTTGAATGTTTTATGATTTTGTCTTGTATGTTTTATGAAAATCTGAATAAAAATTATTGGAAAAAAAAAAAAAAAGAATTTTGGGATGCAGTTTGCCAACTAAACAATATTTACAAAAATGCATATATTTGGGGAAAGTGTGCATACAAATGAATATATAAGTGAAAGTAACATGCAAAAAGGCACGATGTGATGAGAAATGGCTTGCAAAAATGTGCACCTTTGTCAAAACTGCATACAAAACTGTGTTAATTTGGAGAAATTCGCACTAAAATGGCGGAGAATTTTCATGAGGATTTTTTTTAAAAAAATCGCAGATTGCTACAGAAATGTAGAGAACCGAATTTAACATTGGAAGAATGAGAAGAGAACCAAAACTGACAGCTCTTTTCATCCCTAACTACGACCCATGATGGCTATGTTTTCCACTGTCAGAGCCTCTGAATGCCACGGCGCAGGGGAACCACAAGCGGGCAGAGGGCTGTTGCGCTCAGGTCCTGCTTGCGGGCTTCCCAAATGGGCTGGCGTCTTGCTTCCCATTGGCAAAATTCAACCACCGTACAGTATCCCATGCTGAGACTCAAGTAAAATGTTCAATACATAAAACAGATGCAAAACTAAAAAAAAAAGTTTCATTTCCACACATCAGACACAATGCTGCAGTTTTTTTTTTAAAAAAAAATGGTTTACTCTTCTGCTTTGTCCAAAAGAAAAGAAAAAAAAGGGCAGCCAAAAATCGCATCTGAAGCGTCAACTCAGGAACTAAATCTGAAGGCTTAAGCCATTAAAAATAAAAAAGGGAAGCTTTTAATGGTATCGTTCCTTGGTAGGATTTCCATCAGCGATGAAGACAATTTGTCCCACCACAATGTCTAATTGGCTAGCTGGTTCAGAGGGGGGAAAGCAGATTTCTTACATTGCCTAAACATGATGTTCTCTACCTACATTCCATTCCTCGAAATTGGTCCCAGGCAACCAGGACTGGAAGCTCGAGGGTAATGCCTAAGAATTCCATTCACCTGCTTCCTTGCGATTTCCATCCTGAAGAGATTAAACTACAAGGAGGCATTCCAATTGATTCCAGATGGCTCAGCAAACCGCCCCCACAGTTCCTTCTTCCTTTCAACCCACCCAACATTTAAAAAAATAGGATCAGTTCAAGCAATATCCAGATAGGAGGCCGACCTGTTGGACTCAATTACATGGGGTCACAAGGGAGGTCAAAGTAGGGAGGGACTTAACAATGCCCCAGAGGTCAAGGACCCAATGCTGCCGCCCCACAGTTAGCCGACACAGACCCAGTCAGCCAGGCCATGCTTGCTTTGTATGCAAAGCAGATTACAAAACAGCTTCATCGGCTTGCAATCAAAAACCTCATCTATGGTAGTAACGTCATACGGAAAGCGGGACTGGACCAAGATGAAGGTGGTGTGAAAATTGGAGGGAGAAATATCAGTAATTTAAGATATGCAGACGATACCATACTACTGGCAGAAACCAGTAATGATTTGAAACGAATGCTGATGAAAGTCAAAGAGGAAAGCACAAAAACAGGACTACAGGTGAAAGTCAAAGAGACTAAAGTAATGACAACAGAAGATTTATATAACTTTAAAGTGGACAATGAGGACATTGAACTTGTCAAGGGTAACCAATACCTTGGAACAGTCATTAACCAAAATGGAGACAATAGTCAAGAAATTAGAAGAAGGCTAGGACTGGAGAGGGCAGCTATGAGAGAACTAGAAAAGGTCCTCAAATGCAAAGATGTATCACTGGACACCAAAGTCAGGATCATTCAGACCATGATATTCTCAATGTCGTTGTATGGATGTGAAAGTTGGACAGTGAAAAAAGAGGATAAAAGAAAAATCAACATTTGAAATGCGGTGTTGGAAGAGAGCTTTGTGGATACCATGGACTGCGAAAAAGACAAATAATTGGGTGTTATAACAAATTAAATTAACTATCACTAGAAGCTAAAATGATGAAGCTGAGGTTATCATACTTTGGACACATAATGAGAAGACATGATTCACTAGAAAAGAAAATAATGCTGGGAAAAACAGAAGGGAGTAGAAAAAGAGGAAAGCCAAACAAGAGATGGATTGATTCCCTAAAGGACGCCACAGACCTGAACTTACCAGATCTGAACAGGGTGGTTTATAATAGATGCTATTGGAGGTCACTGATTCATAGGGTCGCCATAAGTCTTAATTGATTTGAAGGAACATAACATCATGGTAGTAACGGGGCCCTCCAGGTTCATCTCCATGGCTTCCAGACCTTTTTGCTTGTGGACGAAGGGGTCTGGTGTTTTCCCCTACTCTGAGTCCTTCCTTAAGGTAAAAGGACAGCAGGCATACCCACCACAACACCAGATCTCGTGAGGACGGTAACAAATTGTCAGGCTGTATCTGCAGTCCTCTGCCCAGGTTTGGGCAAAGCTGGATGAATCTGCCTGATTTGGTTTCTCACAGTTTTTCAACCTTAAGTTAAGTTCTATGCATTTCCGTAACAGTTAGCAATATTTTTTATACAAAAAGTCCTAATTAAAATCCATACGCATTTTAGTGCAAATGTCTCCTAACTGTACACATTTTTGTACGCAGTTTTGACTTATATACACATTTTTGCAACAAGGGATGCACTAGAATTCTGCCCGATTCGAATCTGGTACTGCATTTTCCATTAATTCACTATTGTTGCAGATTGAATTTTTATGTAGTGAATTTGTGCAGCTATTTTCGGAAAGGGATTTAAAAAAAAAAACACCACATCTAAAATATTTGATATTTATACCAATATTTTTATTGCTATTTCCTTCAATGTATCAATAGTTCCTTTCAAAATATTATTTCCTTTCAAAATATCAACATTAATTTTTTTTCCAAGGGGGAAAAAAAACCAAAGAACAGATTGGTAAAAGCAGTACCTTGTGGACAAAGAATGATCTTGAATTGATACCAGCCTGCTAGGTCGATGGAATGCTTTTGAACTGGCAACAGCGAACGGATCCCATCCCTGTTGTGCGCTGCATTGATGGCTTCAGGCTGTGAAGCCATTTGTAAATGTACATGGCACATCAGTGCCTGGTTCTGTTTTACTCTAGAGAAAGTAAAAAAAAAAGAGGCATCCTACAAACCTGAAGTCTATCCACTCCTGAGCTGCAATGCTGGAGCCAGCAATTTGGAACGAAATGAATGGAGACAGCATATATAAATTAAAGACGACAAACCTGACCTCTGCATGACTGCTATTTAATAAACAGGCAAACACTTTCCCAGGGCCAAATTGGTTTGACCTGTGCCCACAAACCAATAATTTTTACACCGTGCACTTTGAATAGGGAGAAATGACACACACCTGTTCGATGAGCCAGTAATTGTGTCACGTCGTCCCAGGTATGGGATGAACAGCTTCCTTGGTATGGCCTGAGTGAGTGCTACCTTTTAAAAGGTAAGGGGCGAAAACCCTCAAAAGCATTCACTACGCATATTTTTTGAGATCATGGTGGTGGTGGTGGTGGTGATGATTACATTTATCTGCCCTTCGCTAGAAGGTCCTAGGGTGGGTTGCAACAATATAATACTTATATCCAGTGCTGAACCTGCTTTTCACTCATGTCTGGGTTAAAAGGGGCCTCTGGATGAGTTTCAACTTAAGCCTCACTTTCAACTTAAGCCTCTTTTTTTGGGGGGGGGAGACTACACTTTGCTATTCCATCGTTGTCTGCCGTCACCATTCTATGACCCCGAAACCCTATCAGACTTGACAGAGCATGCCAGATCAGGGGCTCAGCTTTCCTCAAATCATTTCATTATAATCCAAGCTGACCTAAAGGTTTTGCAAGACTCCTAGCTAGCCAGCCTGCCAACCTAGTCTCTCTCTCTAGGTTTGGAAAGGACTTGCTCCTCCTAGAAAGCATTCCAAGGCTGCAAGCTGAATCATCCCATCAGCTGATTCATACATTTGCCTCCACTTTAGCCTAAAAATTGAGACAAAAGGGGTTTTCACATGCTACGTTCAGCGAGTGTACAATCTGCATACCTGTGTACACAAATACTTGACCTGCATACCTGTAGTTATTTAGGTTATGATGATTCATTCCATTTATATCCTTTCTCCCAAAGGGAGCACAGGGCAGCAAACAGATAATAAAAATAATAGGTGTCTGGTTGGCCACTGTAAGAATAAGATGCTGAAATAGATGGGCCACTGGGCCCCTCCCTGGCCCTTCCAATGTTACTAGATATTGGCAAAATCTCCACCTGCCTGCATGATCTATTTATTTACATCAAGGTGAAGAACCTGTGGCCCTCCAGATGCTGTTGAACTACAACTCCCATCATCATCAGCCATGTTGGCTGGGGCTGATGGGAGTTGGAGTCCAACAGCTGGAGGGCCACAGGTTCCTTGATTTACATTGAAATAGTCTGCCCTGCATAGATTTAAAAGTGAAACACAGTTGGCTTTCTTGCTAAAACTAGACTACGGGGAAAAAACCTTCATGGTCCTACATTGGATCCTCACAACTATTGGGACCAGGGGTGTAGTCGTCCAGGGTCTCAGCGAGTCTTAGACCCCTTGCCTTTTTAGGAGCAGGGTCCCTATGTCTCCAGCATCCTATGACCAATCAGCATGAAAGTGGAGTGTGTTAGCCAGTGAGAAGAGTCTTCTAACATGTTTCTTTCCTGCTGATGGGAGCCAATCAGAGTGAAAGGAAATGTGTCAGCAACTGAGAAGACTTCACAGTAAACACTCTCTTTCATGCTTATTGGCTCCTGGGGACATCTATTATTGTGGGAGAAGGCATTAACAAAGGTCTCATTCTCAACCTAGCATCAAAAAAGGGGGGGTGTATGACTTTGACTATCATGAAGGGGCCCTGAACTTCTGAATTTGCCATTACACTACTGACTGGGAGAACCAGGAGCTGCAAGACCAACCAGTTGTCTTCATATGTTAATACCAAAAGGGACCAGCTTGGCAAGACAGAAGGTAAGTCAGAAACAGGCACAGCAAGTCAGAAGTCAAGACCAAGGAACAAGTCAGAACTGGAGGATACGCAAATGCGGAAGAGGCAGGACCAATGAGAGGCAAAGTAGGGTGGCTACCGGACCAGTACCAGTGGAAAAAGCCCTGAATAACTTAGGCTCAAGATACATTAAGGACCGCCTTACCCTGCACATCCCCAGTTGATCACTGAGATCTTTTGGGGGAGCACTGTTAGAGGTTCCCCCATGGGCCAGAAGCATGATTCACGTCAATGAGGAGTTGGGCCTTCTGTGCTGTGGGCCCAATTCTGTAGAACTCCCTCCCATTTGAATTCAGACAGGCACGGTCCCTGCTGAGTTTCAGGTGCCTGGTTAAAACCGATCTATTTCAAAAGGCCTTTGCACCTCTTCTATCACGCTTTAAAAACTTTCCGATTTTACATTTCTGAGGTTAGAAACATTAGAAGTTTCATTTGTGCTTTGGATTTTGCATATTGTACAATTTTTTATCATTGATAAGCTCTTTATCATTGAAAAGATCCTTCGCGATCTTCATGGAAAAAAGGGGGACTTGCATTTTAAAAATAAATAAATCATGTACAGCCAAAGAAGAGGGCAAAGGAGGGGACATTAAAATTGGCATATGCTAATTTATATGTACACATGCAAATGTAGAAATAATTAAGTGGACTTCAATAGAAATCCAGTACATCTCGCCATAACAGAGAAGGCAGTGATCAAGAGGCCTTGTCTTCGCTCTCCAGGGAGCTGCTAACTGTGGATGGGCAACTTCAAGGCTTTGCCTTCTTAGGGTTCTTAATCCTTACACAGGAATTGGACCAGCAGAGCTCGGAAAAGTTACTTTTTTGAACCACAACTCCCATCAGTCCAATCCAGTGGCCATGCTGGCTGGGGCTGATGGGAGTTGTAGTTCAAAAAAGTAACTTTTCCAAGCTCTGCGAGAGCCCTTCAAAGAGGGGACTCCCTCAAAGAGAAGGTCACCCTATCTGCAAAACCTTGGGGGATCTGCAGAGCCAAAGCCGTGCAGAAATCAGGAGCAAAGCAAATTAACAGCTGCAAAGGAGAATTTTGCTCCAGCTTCTACCTCTTGCCCAAGATTTAACCATCCATCTGCTCATTTATTCAACAGCCAGGTCAAAGCCTGCCTGGGGACTCTTGACCCCTACTGCCTAGGCCTAAGAACTTCACGACCTCCAGCGTGGCAGAGATTCGGCTGCCTGCAGGCACTTAAAGAGAGGCAGCCAAAGTTCACTTCAACTAATTTGGCCTCTCCCCGGCCTCTCCATCGTGAGCTCAAAAGAAGCAGTCAAGGCTGAGGCCTCAGCACAAGTTTATCATGAATAATACCCAGAGGCAGGAGGAAAGGCAAATGAGGAATGCCGCTTCCACTCGGACGTCGGTGGAAGTGGTGGCTGGTGCCCACTGGGACTGGTAGGGCAGAAGGCAGGGAAGCCCGCAGTGGCTGGAGACAGAGCCAATAAGAGACAGAGTGAGCCAATGATAGGCTGAATTTCCGCCTGCCGTAGAGCTGTTACAGGCACAAGGACCCTGATTTTCCCCAACGCCAGCACTAAACCAGAGCCTAGGCTGCCAAACAACTCATTTATCAGTCACAGCTCAGACTTCAGTCATTGGCTAATAACACTGGCAGGCAGAAGCAGCCAGGATGGCTCTTTTCACAGATGCTGTGAAAAAGGGACCTGCATATTTTCCTCCATTACTTTATTTATTCATTAAATTTATATCCCGTCCTTCCTCCCAGGAGGAGCCCAGGGCAGCATAACTTTATTTCTTGTTTCTGTTCCTTGGGCTGATTGCAGGTGTTGCTACCGCTCACCATATGCTCAGAGGCACATGTTACCAATTTCTTCCAAGCTACACAGAAAATGGATTGGACTGTAGGGCTAGAGCCTTACTTTTCCAAAACAAAAGCTCCGATTCTATGCTATCTGCTGGGGGTGCCACTGAAGTCCTTCAGTGGCACCATAGCACCCGCAGGGGATGGGTTGGCAACCCCTGTTCTACCACCAGGCTAAGCTCAATGTGCTGGCTCTGGCTCCACCTACCGTTGGCCTCCCAGCCTTCTGCCCCTCCTGTCCCAATGGGCACCAGCCACCTCTGCCAACACACTCTAACCTCTACGCCACACTGACTTTGCCAGCCATCCCTTCCTGCCATGAGCTACTTTTTCCTGGGCTAGAAAAACCATCGTTGCGATTCAGTGAGCACCACCACTGAAGCAATTATTTTGTTCTTAAAACAAGAAAATCCCAAACACTGGCGTGCAGCCCAGGAGCAAACAGAACTAGCTCCAGAAGCTCAGGATCAACTGACGCGCTTGCACAAAGAGATCTATGAGCGAGGGGCCTTGGACAACTCTCGGCACACTCCTAATTTTCAGAGAACATGCTGAGGCTGGCCCCCCTGCAATATTTCTTTCAGATTCATCGACATCCACCTCCTCACACAGATCGCCCAGCACCCTTGGCAATGATAAATCTAAGCGGCCAGGCCCCTTTGTTGCGACCTAACCCTTCAATGAATCAACGGCGACCAGACATGAAAGCCAAATCCTGGGCTGACCTCAGCCAAGAGTAATGGAAACCGAGAGGATGCCAAGGGCTCTTTGACCCACCCCGTGTCCGCCATCAAGCTCTTTAAAAACAGAAGAAAACTCTTGCCATCACGCTGGGCAACAGGGCAGAAATAAATCTTGCAGCTCCCAGTGGCTAAGTGCTTCCCAAACTCTTGTTGAAAGCAGGGCTGGGCAAACTACGGGATCCCAGGTGTTACTGGACTCCAGCTCTCACCATCCCTGACAGTTGCCCAGGATGGCTGGGGCTGATGGGAGTTGGAGCCACTTAAGAGGGCCACAGATTCCCCATCCCCACACTTGAGCGTCAGAGAGTGCCGCAGCTGCAACCAACAGTCCCTTCAGCTCTCTGCACAGCTCCCCCCTGTGGTGAGCCCCCAGCACTACCACTTGCTGCATCTCCCTGGGCAGTGCAGGGATCCTGTGTACTAGAGCAGGTATGGAGAATCATTGGCCCTCTAGATGTTGCTGAACTGCAACTCCCCTCATTGGCCATGCTTGCTGGAGCTGATAGGGATTGTAGTTCAGCACTATCTAGAGGACTGAAGGGTCCCTACCCCTGTGCTATACTCCATCCACCAAGGCTGGCCATTGGTTCTCCTCAACAGGAAAGGGTTATAAAGTCTTCCTGGTCAGGCTGGGAATTTGCCTAGAAAACCACAGCACTACCTGGCTCTGGTCTTCTTCTCCATCCAACTCCTGGCTCCAATTCTTGCTTTGACTCCTGCCTAGTTACTCCTGGCTCCTGCTCAACAGCTGTCTACACCTCAGCTCCAATGGGAAGTCACTTTCCATGAGCTTCCTTAAAAACATCTCCTGGGGAAACCTGCTCTCAAAACCTGGTCAGCCCCTATAAACAAGCAAAGGGGCTCACCACCATTTTCAGTTTGCAGAACGCATTTGAGGATGTCACCTAAGGGAATCCTTCTTGCATATCCTGCCTCTTCCAGGCTTTGGGGTTCATTGAGGATGCTGCACATAAGCACCCCAAAAAAAATCCTGGGTGAAAGGGAGAAGTTTGGTCTTCTCGCTGCTTATATGTAACATGCAAAGCTGCCCCCATGTTAAGTATTCAAGGAATTCAGTGCAACATCTGTCTCAAGGAATGGGCAAATCTTCCACTTTTGGTTCTCTCTCTTATTTTCCCCATCTTAAATGCTATTTTTTACATTTCCACAGCAATCTGCAATTTTAAAAGAAGAAACCGTCATGAAAATTCATCACCATTTGAGTGTGCATGTCTCCTAATAAACAGTTTTGTATGTAGTTTTGACTAATACTTTTAAAAGCAATTTCCTTTCACATAATGCATTTTTATGCACCACTCCCACAGGACACATAATGAGAAGACATGATTCACTAGAAAAGACAATGATGCTGGGAAAAACAGAAGGGAGTAGAAAAAGAGGAAGGCCAAACCAGAGATGGATTGATTCCATAAAGGAAGCCACAGACCTGAACTTACAAGATCTGAGCAGGATGGTTCATGACAGATGCTCTTGGAGGTCGCTGATTTGTAGGGTCACCATAAGTTGTAATTGACTTGAAGGCACATAACAGGGCACACCTATACATAGAAACCAACCACTGAGCTTCAACAGAGCATGGAACCACATGACATCATTTGGCTCAGGGTTACAGCTTCTCTGAGTTGGCAGAGTAAGGCAGAAACATCATCACCCACCACAGCCCAACACTGGATCCTAAGTCCATGCAAACTGCCTGGCTCGGAGTATTGGGATGGGCCTCATCTGACAAAATAGCAATAGGGAAAGCACCACCTGTTGGAATCTACCTGCACAGAGCCTCCTCCACAAAATGATGGCCCACAACCATACATACAGTAGCTTTAAACCTAAAGCAGCCTTGCATTTAACAACTCGCCCAATAGCCCCAAGGTGACCAGAGATTCCACGTAGGTGAGCGAACCAGAAATCCATGCAGGCAAGAAAATGGGTTCACGGACGATGGAGAAACATCCATCGCTCTTGTTCTATAGCCAGCTTGGAAACCAAGCGGAGTGGTACAGGAGGAACAAACAGGTCCATCCCTTCTCTGCCAGTCCACTAACAGTCTGAAAGCCATGCTGATCACAGTGGCAGGGGATCCCCTTCTTCCGCAACCAGAATTGAAATGAAGGCTGCCAGCCTCTTAGCAGGTTGGTACGTATTCATTCATTCAGCATTCACGTCCTTCCTCCCAAAGGATCCCAGGGAGGCAAATACATCAATAGCAACATCAAAAGCAATCACATTGCATTAGCCAATGGTTTCAGGTTTGCCAGGAACAGTATCTTTCATCTATTAAATACCTAAGTAAACAGTATAAGAGGAGAGAGAGAGAGAGAGAGAGAGAGAGAGAGAGAGAGAGAGAGAGAGAGAGAGAGAGAGAGAGAGAGAGAGAGAGAGAGAGAGAGAGAGCGCACCAGTGTGATGTAGTGGTTAAGGTGCTGGACTACAACCTGGGAGATCAGGGTTCAAATCCACACACAGCCATGAAGCTCACTGGGCGACCTTGGGCCAGTCACTGCCTCTCAGCCTCAGAGGAAGGCAATAGGAAACCCCCTCTGAATACTGCTTACCATGAAAACCCTATTCATAGGGTTGCCAGAAGTCAGAATCGACTTGAAGGCAGTCCATTTCCATTTCATATATATATATATATAAAATGCTTCTGAAACTCAATAATGAGGGAGACAGACACCCCGCACCAGGGAGGGCCTTCCACAAATGGGAACCACCACTGAGAAGGCCCTGTCACAGATCAGCACCAACCAGGCAGCCCCCAATGATGGCAGGCTAGCAACTTCTTCGGCTTATTTACAAGGTTGATCTTGCAGCAACTGCTTTCTGAAGTGATGTTTTTTTAAAAAAAAATAGGTTGAGAACGTTTTTCAGCCCAAAGGATTCATTCCCTTCTGAGCAACCTTTGGGGTGGGGTGGGGGATATGCAAAAGTGGGCAGCGCAAGAACGGTAAATTTCACCTTTGTACAGTTGGCTACTTTCCACACACACACCTTTATTCTCCCATCCCGGGAAGCAAGCGGCATCCTCTGAGTCCCAAGGATGCATTTCCACCAGGCAAAAACACTCCAGGGGGGTGTAAAGGAGGGCAGGCGAGAGGCGTGCCTGGAGAGAGTTCCAAAGAGGTTCCCACTGCTGTTTTAAAATGTCTAGATCTTGCCCGCGGTTCCGCAGGATGACCCAAATCAAAAACAGAAGCTCCTCGTCTTCTCGTCAGACCAAAACAGCAGGTGCTACTTAACCTGTTATACGCAGGGAATCCAAGGCCACCTTTGAATGTGCTGCTCAGGCCTGCAGACTCATCGGACTGGAACGCATATGTGGATCTTTCCTTGCGGAGAGACATGGTGGGCAATAAGCCAACTTCCCCCCCCCCCAAAAAACACCCATCTCTTCCACCCCCTGAAATATCCTGTAGTACAGCTTCGCCTACAATTTGGAAGACAAGGCCAGCTGCGTGAAGTCTGCAATTCGTTACACAGCCTTACTTGACAGAGGCACTTAAAAAAAAAGTCTCTGGCAGACTCCCCATTCACAAAAAAGCAAGACTTGTTTTCAGCAGCTTATTCTTGTCTCCTGCGCGCTGGTTGTGTCATAAGCGGCAGGCTGAAGGTATCCTACTGAGCACATGTAAAGGCACAGAGGGTGCAAGGTGTGGCCCAATTGGGCCCCGTTAGGATCAGGACCTGCTGGCAGCGTTTCAGGAGGACAGTCCAGACAGAGAAGATGTTCGCTGCGACCAAGGCAAAGGTTAAGACGGAAATGGGGAACCATTTTTAGCCGAGGGCACCATTCCTTCATAGGCAACCCTCGGAGGGGGGGCACATGCCAGGGGTGGCTGGGGCCAGAGGCATAAGAGGGCAGAGCAATGAATGCAAATGACACCTTGTATACAGTAAGCAAGTTGCTACACACACTCACACACCCCTCCCCATCCAGGCAAGCATCAGAATTCGAGGACAAAGAGGGTGCGAGGCAGAGCCGATGAAATGCAGCTTGGGGAAGAGACCAGAGGGGCCGACAGACAGGCCTAGAGGGCCACATTTGGCCCTCAGGCCCAAGGATCCCAGCCGTGGGGTAAGATAACTGGGGGAAATGAACTCCCGCAATCTAAGTGGACTGATAAAGATTCTTTGGAAGGGACCACACAGCCCACTGGTGCGTTTTAGCCATTATTGGGGCGGCTTGGGTCCATCTAGCCTGGAATTTCCCCCCACATCTGATTAAGTGGGTAAGTTACTGGGTTAGATGGATGGGTTAGATTGGTCCTTGTCCAGCAAGGTGATGGCACTGCTCTTGAAAGGACTAGACAGACAGACAGACAGACAGAGAGGGAGAGAGAGAGTGCTGCCTTCAAATCGATTCCGACTTATGGTGACCCTATGAATACCAGCCAAAAAATGCACACGAAAAAGTGTGCATTAGAGGAAAGTGTGTTGAAAATGGAAATGGACTGCCTTCAAGGCAATGGATTTCTGGCAACCCCTATGAATAGGGTTTTCATGGTAAGTGGTATTCAGAGGAAGTTAACCATTGCCTTCCTCTGAGGCTGAGAGGCAGTGACTGGCCCAAGGTCACCCAGTGAGCTTCATGGCTGTGTGAGGATTCGAACCCTGGTATCCCAGGCTGTAGTCCAACACCTTAACCACTACACAGGGTGGGGAACCCATGACCGTCTAGGTGATGCCGGACTACAACTCCCATTGGAGTCTATACTCCTATAGTAGTAGATTAGACGTTCTAACTAGGGCTAGTAGAAATTGGAGTCCAGCACCATCTAGAGGCCAAGTAGAGGTTCTGCATCTGGTAAATTCACCATCTAGGCACAGCTATTAACAGTGGTAGCAGACATGGACCCCTCATGTTCAGAGGCAGTGGACCCCTGAATGGGGGGGCATGGTGGTGCAGGGGAGAACAACAGGGGACGGGAGCCGTCATCTTCATGCTCTGCTAGTGTGCTGTCTGGAAGCACCCAGTTTGCCACTTTTGGAAATGGGAAACTGTACTAGATTGCTTCTTTGTCTGATCCAGCAGGGCTCTTCATATGCGCACGGCAGCACTCTAGTGCAAACTCAGGACCAACGTTTGCCCTTTCCGTGCCTGTGTGCACGCATTCCCAGAGGAAGCTTCCATGTGCATTTTATTTGTTGCTCCAAAGGAGGGGGAGTATTTGGAACAGAGAAGGACTCATTATGATCTTAGCCACCCAACAGGCTGCATACACACCACACTTTCAAAGCATATCCTCTCCACCCAAAGGAATCCTGGGAATGGTAGTTTGTTAAGGGTAATGGGAATTGTAGCTATGCGAGGAATAAGCTACAGTTTCCAGGATTTTCTTTGGGGGGAGGCTTTAAATGTATGGTGTGTATGCTCCTCATCTCTCTCACACACACAACCCTGGAGTCACCAGCAAATAATGCCCCCTCCATAACACTCTCTTGCCTTGACCCAACAGCATTTCTGTTATTAAAGGCGAGAGCCTCCCCCTCTCCCATAGATGCAACTCCTAAGGGCCAAATTATCAGGTCTTACATCAGAAGAAATGGATGCACTTTCTTTTAATTAAGATTTTTTTTAAAAAAAACCTTCCGCACAAAACATTTCTCCCCATCCCTGACCTACGAGCCTGAAATGGATTTGTTTGGTCCCCACCAGCCGCCCTGAAGATCTGTGAGACAAAAGCAATAGAACTATAACAGCTACTCAGAAGCACACATAATTGCATTCAGTCAGATTAACTCCCACATCAGTGGGTACAGGCTGCAACCCTGCACATGCTCACATGAAAATAAGTCCCACCAAAAGCTAGGGGGCTTACTTCCGTGCGTACACAGGCAGGATTTCACTGCAAGGCTGCAGCACTAAGGACGGTTTATTTATGAGCCACCCTTCAGCCAAAGGTCCCAGGGCAAACTCGGTGTCTGCAGCCTCTGCTTTGCATGCAGAAGGTCCCAGGTTCAATCCCAGGCATCTCCGGGTAGGGCCAGGAGAGCCTCCTGCCTGAAACCCTGTGTAGTTACCCATCAGACTACCCTGCAGGGCTGTACTCCTACAAGGCCCTCACCTGGGTGTAATTAATCCCAGTGGGGTTACTTCTGAGTAGACACATTCGAGGTCTGCAAGCTCTCTCCTAGTAGAGCTTCACCTAAGAAAAAGTCCCACTGTAGTCACTGGGGCTTGCTCAGGAAGGCCCATCCAGCTCAGTATTGTCTACACTGACTGGCAGCAGCTCTCCAGGGTTTCAGGCAGCAGCCTCTCCCAGCTCTACTTGGGCCCTTCTGCATGCAAAGCAGATGCTCTACCAGTGAGGTACAGCCTGTTCACTTCCAAGTAGACAGGGTTAGGATTGCAACCTACAGATGACTGCTTGTCAGGACCCCCCAAACGCCCCCCCCGGCATTCATTCCCTGCCCCAAAGCGCCACCTGACGGCTACCCCGTCTCTTCTCTCCCTCACCTGCGGGCATCC
This sequence comes from Rhineura floridana, assembly GCF_030035675.1. Taxonomy (NCBI): domain Eukaryota; kingdom Metazoa; phylum Chordata; class Lepidosauria; order Squamata; family Rhineuridae; genus Rhineura; species Rhineura floridana. The sequence goes on from NC_084499.1 coordinate 12,630,213, forward strand.
CCGAGCCTCCGCCGCTGGCGGCTCCCGAATCCCCTCCGTCCGGTTCCAGGTGGCGCTGCCCGGCTGCGACGGATCCCAAGAGCCGGGGCCAGAAGAAAAGCAGTGGCAGGAGCAGCGGCAACCACATTGCCAGCTTCCCCCGGACAAAGAGCGCTGCGGGGGCCCGAGAAGGAGCGCCTTCCATCGGCTGCACGCCAAGCTGGAAGCGGCGTACCGCTCCCTCCGGGAAGCGCGCAGCTTAGACTCGGGCGAGCCGCCAGCCCCGGCGCGGAAAGAGTTAAAGCGAGCTCCCTCGCTCGCTCTCCCCTCGCGGGGCGGGGCAGCGGGGAAAGTGGCTGCACGTGGACAGAGTGGTCGTAAGCCGCCACCTGGGGAAGAAGGCGTTCTGAAAAAGTAAGTTTTCAATCAATCAATCAATCAATTTCTCTCTCTCTCTCTCTCTCTCTAAATCAAGTTCAAGGGTGTGTGTCTCATACAAAAAGAGGAAGTTTTCTACCTTTTTGGGGTTTTTTTTTTTTAAAAAAAAAATTAAGATAAACGGGGAGTCATTAGTTTTCCAAACACTCACCCACGGTTTTCATGGGTTCTACCCATTGTTTGTCCCGCTCAGAGTAGACCCCTTTCAACTCTGTTATTCTATAGGGAGGTGGTGGGCTCTCCGGTATGGGAGGCTTTCAAGAGGTAGCTGTTGGGGATGCTTTAACTTGGATTCCTGCATTTGGCGGCGGTTTGACTGGATGGCCTTATAGGCCCCTTCCAACTCTACGTTTCTATGATTATGTTTTAAGTTGGATTCCTGCACTGAGCAGGGGGTTGGACTGGATGGCCTTATAAGCCCCTTCCAACTCTATGATTCTGTGATTTTATGATGCCAGATTTCATCTGAACTTCAGGAGAAACTTCCTAACTGTTAAAGTAGTAGGACAGTGGAAACAGTTACCTAGAGGAGGTGGTGGGCTCTCCAGCGAGGAGGCATTCAAGAGGCACCTGGACAGCCATCTGTTGGGTCTACTTTAAGTTGGATTCCTGCACTGAGCAGGGGGTTGGACTGGATGGCCTTATAGGCCCCTTCCAACTGTACGATTCCATGATTATTTTGAACTTCATGACTAGCTTTAATTTCCTTAGGTTACTGTGAGCAGAACTTACTGGGATAGAATTCAATGTTTCTTTTATAGAGGGGTATATGATTAAGCGGTATATAAGTTGTGGTAATTTTTTTTAAAGAATGAAATGAACACGTGTGTGTGTGCCTGCATGCGTGCACAGACCTGAGCTACAAACCTTCTTCAAAGGAAGCTGCTTTATACCAATGCAGACACTTGGGCCACGATTCCCAGAGTGGTTTAACAGAAGCCTGGGAAGTGTAGTTTGTGAACAGTGTTGAGAGTTCTTAGGAGACCCCTGTTCCGCTCCCAGAACTACAGTTTCCAGAGTGGTTTGGCAGACAGTCCCTCTTCCCAGGGACCTGTAGCTCTGTGCGGGGGATAGGGCTGTCCTAACAACGCTCAGCACCCTTTACAAACCACACTTCCTAGAATTCTTTGGGGGAAGTCATGACTGTTTAAAGTGGAATAGACGTATGGTGTGAATGTGGCCTAAAGGAACTTTTTATTATTTATTTATTTTGTTGCATTTATATACCGCCCATAGCAAGTAGCTCTCAGGGCGGTAAACAGAATAGGATAAAATACATACATCATAATAATAAAATCACAAAACATATAAGACACAATGAAAACAAAATACAATTAAACAAAATATAAGATGATAAAAGGATTAGTATTACAAGATTAAAAAGATAAAAAGATTAAAATGATTAAAATGCCTGGGAGCATAAGAAGGTCTTTACCTGGCGCCGGAAAGATAATAATGTAGGCGCCAGGTGTACCTCTTCGGGGAGGCTATTCCACAACTTGGGGGCCACCACAGAAAAGGCCCTAGATCTAGTAACCACCCTCCGGGCTTCACGATGGGTTGGTACCTGGAGGAGGGCCTTAGATGCTGAACGAAGTGAGCGGGTAGGTTCATAGCAGGAGAGGCGTTCCACCAGGTATTGCGGTCCCACGCCATGTAAGGCTTTATAGGTCATAACCAGCACCTTGAATCTCGCCCGGAAGCAAATAGGTAGCCAGTGCAGGCGAGCCAGAACAGGAGTTATGTGCGAAGACCGACTGGTCCTCGTCAATAGTCTAGCTGCCGCATTCTGCACTAGCTGAAGCTTCCGAACTGTCTTCAAGGGCAGCCCTATGTAGAGCGCATTACAGTAATCCAATCTCGAAGTTACCAGAGCATGAACAACTGAGGCGAGGTCGTCGCCATCCAGATAGGGGAGTAGTTGGGCTACCAAACGGAGTTGGTAAAACGCGTTGTGTGCCACCAAGGCCACTTGAGCCTCAAGAGACAAGGAAGGGTCAAAAAGGACCCCCAAACTACGGACCTGTTCTTTCAGCGGGAGTGTAACCCCATCCAGAACAGGATGCACATCCACCATCTGAGCGGGGAAGGCGTTCACCAACAGTGTCTCAATCTTGTCTGGATTGAGTCTCAGTTTATTAGTTCTCATCCAGTCCATTATCGCGGTCAGGCAACGGTTCAGCACATCAACAGACTCACCTGAAGAAGATGAAAAGGAGAAATAGAGTTGCGTGTCATCAGCATACTGATGACAACGCACTCCAAAACTCCTGATGACCGCGGACTTCCGGGAAGGGTGACTTCGCTTGTGCCTGCTTTTGAGACGGGCTCCCGCCTCAAAAGAAGCTTATTCAGATATAAATCAGTCAGAACATTTTTTTTTGACTGATGAAATTTCTCCCGGGCAGGGAGAAACGTAGAGATCAACCTCAAAAGCCTGTTTTTGTTGGGAGGACTGGATTTCATTAATTTATGAGAAAAGGTCCAGCCAGCAATGCCGGACGGACTTCCGAACAAGCTCTATCTGATTAATGCGATACGTTTATCTTTTCTTCAAAGAGAAAACGGACTAACAGGCAAGCACCCTTCTTTCTATTATTTTTTTTACTTGGTTTAAATTGTTGCAGCAAAAAGAGATTTGTCAAATGAATCAGCTTTAAAGAACTTCTGGGTGAGCTATAACTCTTCTCTGTTATTCACGAAATTAACAGCTTATCTCTGTTTCTATTGCAAAAAGCTGTCCTGGAAGTGCATTCTAAAGATATAAACAGAAGAGGGATTTCTATTCCGAGGAACATTATATTGTCTGGGACTATTCTCTTTTTGGTCTATTTTATTTTGACGAATCTGCTTCTTCACGACGCCACTAACTGTTTTGATGCTGGGAACTAAATTTGTTTTGTATTCTTGAACATAGAGAGATAAGGCAGGCTGCTCTGTTTATACTGTGATGTCATCAAGCCTGGAATATTAACCCAATTGTTGCTGAAATAAGAAGCGGTTCTTCTTTATTTTTGTTTTGTTTTGTTTTCGTGGTTTTAAAAATGGCAATCAAGAAAGTGGCTGAGAATCTGGAAGTAATTATGTTTCAGAAAATAATGGATGAGATTGAGATAACGAAACAAACCCTGCGACAGGGCAGTAAGGAGCTGAAAATTGAACTGAGCAAAATGACGCAGGAGCTTAAAGAAATAGGGGATCCTGTGAGAGAGGAGAATGAGATCAGAGATGAGAAAAGAAAAAATAAAGGGAAGATACAAGCCCTGGAGATTGGAACAAATGTGGAATTGGAAAAAGATCTGGAGTTTATGGATATTAGAAATAAAATCTACTGTTTGGAATTTAACGTTATCTCTGAAGAAATTAATGAAGATATTAGAGATAAAGTTATCAATGGCTTGGATAATCTTCTGGACTGGAATGACGTGATGGAGCTTGATATAGAGAAAATCTATGGAATTAACTGCAGCCATGTGACAATGGAAAAACTCTCAAGAGATGAGCCAGTGCATTTTGTAAAAAAGAAGAACAGAGATATGACTTTACAACAATATTTCAGCAACTTATTCAGAATGGATGGCAAGAAAATATTTGGGATAGAGGAAATTCCCATCAGACTCTTATTATATGACTATGGTTATGACAGCAAGATTATTATGGAATACTGATAATGGAAGATTGGACACTGAAATTTCTGGACTTAACAGGACTATTGAAGATGGAAGATGGAATTAATATGGATAATGGAATAATGGCTATTGAAATTATTGGACCTAACAGATTTTGATGAGATGGATTAATCGATATGTTTATTTGGACTATGGTTATGACAATAAGATTATTATTATTATTAACGAGATGGATTAATCGACATGTTTATTAGGAGAAAAATTGATAGATATATTTCTTAAAGAATTGAAACCTCTCTTTGACTTTTTGTGGAAAGAATAAAGTAATGTTTATGAGATTTGATGATTAATTAAGATAACTACTGGAGGAAAGTGATTTTATAATATAATTTAAGAGACAGGATTGTTATATATTGTAGACCTATAACTGATTTGATCTGCGACAAATGGGAAGTCAACATTTTATTTTTTTGTTTAATCATTTTTGTTTTGTTTTGTTTTTTGTCTTTGAATGTTTTATGATTTTGTTTTGTATGTTTTATGAAAATTTGAATAAAAATTATTGTAAAAAAAAAAAAAAAACTCCTGATGACCGCACCCAGAGGCTTCATGTAGATGTTAAAAAGCATGGGGGACAAAACCGACCCCTGAGGGACTCCACAATGGAGAGTCCAGGGTGTCGAGTAATGTTCCCCAAGCACTACCTTCTGGCGACGATCCGCAAAGTAGGAGCGGAACCACTGCCAAGCAGTACCCCCAACTCCCAACTCCGCGAGTCTCCCCAGAAGGATACCATGGTCGATGGTATCAAATGCCGCTGAGAGATCAAGGAGAATCAACAAAGTCACACTCCCCCTGTCCCTCTCCCGACAAAGATCATCATACAGGGCGACCAAGGCTGTTTCAGTGCCGAAACCGGGCCTAAAACTGGATTGAAACGGATTCAGATAATCGGTTTCATCCAAGAGCACCTGGAGCTGGTTAGCAACCACCCGCTCCAAAACCTTGCCCAAAAAGGGGACATTCGCCACCGGTCTTTAGTTGTTCAAATTATCTGGGTCCAGGGAAGGTTTCTTTAAAAGAGGTCTCACTATTGCCTCCTTGAGGCTACTAGGGACTACTCCCTCTCTCAAGGAGGCATTAACCACTTCCTTGGCCCAGCTGGTGGTTCCAGCCCTGCTAGCTTTCACTAGCCAAGATGGGCAAGGATCCAGAACAGACGTGGTTGCCCGGACCATTCCAAGCACCTTGTCCACTTCCTCGAGCTGCACCAACTGAAACTCATCCAATAATAAAGGACAAGGCTGTGCTCCGGACACTTCACTGGATTCATCTGTCACAACGTCGGAGTCTAAGTCCCTATGGACTTTTATGTTTGTAAGGGCTGCTCTGCTCCCACTCACTCACTCACGACGCACAGCAGGAGTGGGGAACCTTTGGCCCTCCTGATGTTGCTGAATTACAACTCCCATCAACCCCGGCCAGCATGGTCAATGGCCAGGGATTATGGGAATTGTACTTCAGCATCATCTGGAGGGCCAAAGGATCCCCAGTCCTGAAGTACCAGTGTGCATTGCCAATGGCTGAGGCTGATGGGAGTTGTGGTCCAACAACATCTGGAGGCACACCGGGAAAGGCTGAAGAGTGCTTTATTGTTATAGCTCCCCCAACCAGTCCTGGTTTTACTGGGTTGTATTCAACTACTTAGAGTAGACCCATTGAAATCAGTGAACCTACGTTAGTCATGTCTATTTACTTAAATGGGTCGGCTTCGAGCAAGACTGGCACTGACTCCCACCCAATGTTTCTGTCCTCCATGTGGAGCCGCGCTCGCCAACTGTGGTGAGAATGAGCTTTCCTCATCTCATTTCGGTTGGTCCTACGCAGGCAACGGAACGAAGTGGTAAAGCAGACCTGGATGGCTTTGAAAGGGGATTAGACAAATGTATGGAGGAGAGGGCTTTCAGGGGCTTCCAGCCACAATGGCTAGGTCCTCCTCCACTGTTGGAGGTGGTATACTTCTGATAGCCAGTTGCCGGAAGCCGCAGGAGGGGAGAGCTCTCTTGCGCTCAGGTCCTGCTTGGGGGCTTCCTGTTGGGGCATCTGGCTGGCCCCTGTGAGGACAGGATGCTGGACTAGATGGGCTAGTGGCCGGATCCAGCAGCCAGGCCTTTCTGCTCTTAAGGGAATGTGTATGTTCTCCATCTGCACAGCGATGGCAGACATCAGTAGGGCCAATGAGCTGTGGTCTAACCGCCCTGCGTGCTTGAATGATCATCGTAATCCTAGATAATTTCGATGGCTTGGAAAGAGGATTAGAGAAATCCATGGCTATCGACAGCTGCTAGCCCTGATGCTTATGTTCTACCGCCGCTGTCAGGGGCAGGATGCTTCTGAAGATCAGCTAGTGGGAATCCTGAGTGGGGAGAGTGCTCTTGCACTCAGGTCCTGCTTGGGGGCTTCCCATTGGGGCATCTGGTTGGCCACTGTGAGAACAGAGTGCTGGACTAGATGGGTCCAGCTTTGGACTGATCCAGCTGTAGGGCTGTTGTAGTATTAGGAATGGCTTGAAAGGGGGAGGAAAATAAGGCTTATCAGTGGCTGCTGGTCACAATGGCTGTGCTCTCCTTCCACTGTGGGAGCCAGTCTCTCTCTGAATGCCATTTTCTGGGAATCCCAAATGGGGAGAGTTGCTGCTGTTGCACTCAGATCCTGCTTCCAGGCTTCCCAGAGGCATCTGGATGGCCACTGTGAGAACAGGATGTTGGACTAGATGGGCCACTGGCCTGATCCAGCAGGTGTCGTCTTATGCGCTGCTTCGGATTGCAAGTGGACAACACCGTATTTGTTTGTTTCTTGGTTTTCCTTCTCTTAAATTATCCCAGGAAGCATCAGAAGAAGTTAGAGAATGTTTTCCACTAATACAGGGTTGTAGTCAACTAAGTTTTACTCAGAGCAGACCTATTGAAATGAATGGACTTAAGATAGTTGTGTTTATGAATTTCAGTGGGCCTGCTCTGACTTGGACTAGGATTGGATAGAACCCCCCATTTGCTATATTAATGAATATAGCAAAGCTAGGAGCCTTGTTTTATCACCGTATGCTGCCGTTGTGAGCAGTCACCCGTTCTTAACTTGCATACCTTTAAGCTTTACATTGGATTCTTAACAAGCCATCTCTTACATTTTACTGGCATTTTACCATACATTTTTTTGTTGTCCATTATATCCATGAATGTGCATACATCAGGGGCAGGGGGCTTTTCCAGCCTGAGGGCTATCTTCTGGGGGCCACGTGCTAGTGGTGGGTGGAGCCACGTGCAAAAGTAGGTGTAGCAATGGATGTAACTCTTACCTTGCACAGCATAAATCAGAAGCTTACTCACCCTTTTTTCTCCAGTCTGGCAAGCAAGAGGCAGCATCAGTCGCAGGACAGATTCTAGACAGGCAAAAGCACTCAAGGAAAGTGTGAAACAGGATTGATGAGGGGGTGTGGCTTAGGGAGAATCCCCTAGGCTTGAGATTCCTCACCCCTTATATGCAGGGGACAGGGAGAGAGCGAGCAAGCGCTGAGCTGAGCTGCTGGGGTCTGTGTACGTGGTTGTCTGAAGTGGTAAACCACTAAACTGCTTGTGATAGCTTCTTAGGAAAGAAGATCTGGGGCAGGGAAGAATATAGGGGGGCTTCCTGTGCCAGTTGAGCCTTCCTTGCGCAAGATGATCTTCCTGTATTTGGTTGTCCTTTGAGTCTGACTTCTTACTCCGCAATTCTGCTTGCTGGTTTATTCTTTGGTCCTGTCTTGGACCTTTGGTCCTAATGACTGGCTTGTTCCATGGTTTGTGGCCCGTTTCTGTCTTCCTCTCATGTATATGTGTGTGGACATACATGCACCCCTGTTGGGTACATCAGATGGATATACTATACAAATCCTTTCCTGTGAGTTATATAATGAATTTAGAAGGAAGTTAATCTCCCCTTTGTTAACTGCTTTGTCTAAGGGCAATCCTGCCAATTTGGCGTCTATCTGTTTAAGTGATGTGTCATCTTATGTCACCACTAATGTCGCAAAGTTTTTTCTCATTACAATGCAAATTAGGAAATGTTGCCAGCCCGCTCCTTAAAGAATTATTTATGGGATTTAGGAATTCTGGTGGTTTTGTCTCTTAAGTATTTTAATCCTCCATACTGTATGTTTTTTTAATATGTGGTCTGTGACCGTAATAAATGATTCGTATTCGTATACAAATCCTTACACTACAATAAATCTGTTGGGGTGCAACCCTATACCTGTTTACCCATTGAGCTTGGTGGGACTTACCGTACCGAGGACACCTCAAGTTCCATCGTCCACCTTCAATTGTCCCTAGCACCATGTAATTCTGCCACCTGATTTTGGCATGTAGTATTGTGCTTAATAACCCAAGCAATTTCCTCCCTGCAAAGTTAAAAAAAAAAAGAGCATTTTCCTTTTTCTGAGCCCATTTCTAAAATTTGGAGTCCCAAATCTCTGATGCATTTGGAATGCTGCTTAGCAGGCACGGAGCCCTGGGAAACATACTAAGTACTCAACCACTCCGGAAAAATTACATTGACACTGTTATGGCAACATCTTGAGAGCCAGAGACCTTGGTAAAATTTCATTTCCCAACATCCCTTACTTCCAAGTCACTGCCATATCTCTGTTAAACCAGGTAGTTGCCACAGAAGTTCTTCTAAACCCAGGATTTACTTTTATTTTTAAATAAACTTGTAACCTGTTGATCAACATTTGAAAGAAATGTATGATTTAGTGGAGAGAATAACAACATGAGCAGCCCTAAAATCCTCCATCTGCAGGAGCTGAACTGACTACTGTTGACCCTTAATTCTTTTATTAGCAGCCATGCCTGGATCTTTATTAGGGAGGGAATGGGATTCTAAAAGGATGTTGCTTTCCTCTAAGCATGCTAATGTCATAGTGGTAAATGATCACCTTCTATAGCAGACCCAGCCTCAAAATGGTCAGTTTACCTATATGCTAACAGTGAGATTGCTATATTGTCAATTACACTGCCACCATAATTTGAAAAATGGGCACATTCTCTTGCTGGTCTCCTGTAGCGGGGCCATTTGGTATTTGCAAATCTTGTCAACTGAGCTAAATGGAGGCCCCCATAATTGCATATGGTATCTTATAAAGATCAGGAACTGTTCAAATCAGTACAAGTATCTAATTCCAGTGTCTGGTGATAATAGGCGTAGAACCTTGAATCATTGTCTCCTATGCATCATTGAAATCTGCTGCAACAATGAGGGCCTCAGCAGCATACGAATATCCCAAAAAGTCAATATAACTGTCTAATTTCACCCAAGTATTATTAACAATTGATTTTTAAAGCAAGGCAGTATGTAAACATTGGCTACCATCAGATGGATTTCTGGGAACTTAATATGTACAGCACGGCAAAAAGCTTTCAGGGATCAGAGGTATTCTAATTGCCTTAACTTAGTCATGGTCACTATTTTCAGTAAGTCTACTCTGAGTAGGACTAACACTGGATGCAACTCTAAGCCTCCAGTGTCCCTCTGTTTCTTAAAAGGGAGTGGCACCTATAAGCTAGCAATGTAAGAAGGCATTGATTTCTGTTCTGATCCACATCCATTGTATGCAGCGCTGTTTCCGTTCCACTGCAATGCGGCTGCCCACTGTGGCAGAATTTTACATAACTAATTACATTATTTATCATATTATTTCACACCATTCATTTCAGTGTGAAGGAAACGCAATACAAATGGAGAGAAAAAAGTAATCACTTATGTATCTATTAGCAGACTGAAAACAACAGCGAATATCATATTCGCTGAATTGATTTCTGTTCTGGATGTGGGATGAATAAGGAACATCAGCAATTTCCACTCCTGTTTCACCTCCTGTTGGAATTCCCCGAGACATCCTTACATGTAGATATTTAAGTACTATGGGTTCACCTTGCTAATTCTCTTGTAGTAGAAGTACAATATTAACATGACTTAAGAAATCTAGACATGGCTTATGTTGTTTAGAACACTGTTCTTCACCCTTGGGTCCCCAGATGTTGTCGAATTACAATTCCCATCATCCATTGCCAGCTTAGCCAATAGCCAAGGATGGTGGGAGTTGTAGTCCAACAACGTCAGGGGACCCAAGGTTGACGAACAATGGTTTAGAAGACCAACGTGCTCTATTCCAGGATAACAGTTTCACCCCAGATTTGCTTGACACGCTACTTCTATGGATTTCAATTTGCTCAAGGACACCATGTCTAAAAAAAAATCAATTAAAACAAACGCACACAAAAGGAGAGCAATTTTGATTCCAGCGGTGGTTGGCGTTGTTGGGTCTAGTAGGGCAGAAAGCACAGAGGCGCACAGGAGATGGAGCCAGAGCAAGTGAAAGACAGAAATGACTAATTTTGTTTTGGCCTCCTCCTCCCTACTTAGTTCTATGATGGCAACGCTGAGACGAAGGAGGAAGTTGACAGCCAGGGCCACCCTCGGGACCGGATGTCAAAAGAAGACAGGCAGGTGAGGGCCTTTCTACCTACCCTCTGAGGTTGCTGGGGCAGTGCCCCATTTTCCCAATGGACCAGCCACCTCTGCATCCCAAAATTAGGATAAGTGTGCATTTTTGTGGATGGCTGTGTTTCGGTTCTCATATTGTTTCAGAAAGTGCAAATTTGAGAGATTCGGCTTTAAATGGGAACCGAATGGAGTGTTGGCAAATACTTTGCCTCAGTTGTGTCCTACCCCCAAGCAGGCCAGCTTCCTAATAGCAGCGTTTAGTTGTTTATAATCTAGCAGATCCATGCCCTTGCCAATCCTTTTCCAGAAATGGTGGGTAAAGCGATTCACTGCTAGGATTGCAGATGCCTGTACATATTTTGCAGGCAACCAAAAATACTGGTTCAGTTTAGCTTGATTGGTATTTTGAAGTGAAGCCAGAACGGTGTTCGAGTAGCCAGGGAGAGGGGGGCACATGCCTAAGTGAACGCTTTGATAAACTTTTCAAAGAAGTGCCGTTTGATTTGCAATGCTGCTGAGCACTGCAAGCGGAACCAATTTGTATTCCAAGATATCTGTACAAGAGCTTCAGTGGCATTGCTAGTTCCATATGGCTAGCACCTTTAATCCTTTCTCATACCAGAAATATTTCAGATATTATATATATTTCACTCTTGTGGCTGTTTTTGTTTTTTACTTGTAATCCACCCCACCCCACCCTTTGATCATTGATCTATTGAATTCCATGAGCTGGTTGGTAGATTCCTGCAAACATCAACAACATAGCACAGAGTGATCTCCTTGTCATTTGGCACACACCACATTCAGTTAGAACTTTTTTTCCCCTAAGGTTTTATTTTAATTCAAGGACTTTGCTTCATACAAAATGTCATTGTAGAAACAACGGCAGAATTCAAAGTTTGGCTGATAAATAGTACTCAGGCAGCAAACTATTCAATCACAGAATCCCGCTCCCCATCCCCAAGTAAAGTTCCAGTTGTGTTGCATGTTTGGAACTTTCCTCTGGTTTTTTTTTTAAACACTTTTTTTTTAAATATAAAGTTTTGCAACAAACCCCAAATTTATATCAAATATAATTAAAAATTAACAACTGATGAATACATTGTATCAAAAAGTACGAAGATAAACATTTTTCTCATGCACATACTTTATATATATATTTATATATATGTATGTATATATTTATATAATATGTATATATTTTACATGCAAACGTTACTTATTCAAAGTACAGCCACCACTTGACTGATTCTGGATGCAGAAAATGGGTTGTTGCATTTCAAGTTTTGGCAATGCACTAGAAGGATTCTGGGAAATATCTGGCCTCTGTTCTAGCTAAAGTTAGTCCTGGCTAAGTCTTGTTGAAACCAATAGCATTAATTGGCCATGGCTCATTTGAAGTCTCATTACCAAAATTGTTTTAGCAATAGTGCAGTTGGTTCATTTTAGATTCTGGAGGTACGGGGTCCTCTCTCCTCAGTAGAGACTGGTGACTCCAATGTCATTGAGGCAGTGAATCTGCTCCGGGTTTTTGTCCAAACTTTCAAGTAGTTTACCAAGGTGCTGAGCCCTTTTTGGGAATAGGCTTCAGCACTTTGGACATTTTCATGAAAGGTCAGACTAAAACCTGGAGTAGATTCGCTGCTCCACTGAATTGGAGCTACCAGTCTCCACTTGACTTATTTCAAAATGTGGTGTGCCCAGCCTTGATCATTCTTCTGAATGGCGCTCTGGACTGTTGTCCCAAAGGTCTTGCCCCGATGGCACTTCTGTGCTTTTGATGGGACTTAGCCATGGCCAACTTTAACTGGATTGGAGCCTCTGTGTGCACTGAAAGAGAGACAACTTTTAAGGCTGTTTGCAAATGGAAGGTTGTCTATGTCAACCACTGTGGCAAGTGTTTGCAGTGGCAACAGTTATTCACAACCCCCACCAAGCTCCATTCTCCCTTTCTCGTCTCCCTCACCCCTTAACTGTTTCCACCTGAGGATTGCAGACCTTGATCTTCCAATGCAAGAATTAAAATGATCTAAGTTCCACCTGTAAGTTGTGGCTGAGAAAACCCTCTATTGTGATTATATATGGGGCTGTCACATCAAATCGATTCATATGGGGATGGTTTTGGGAAGGGGGGAAATACTAAAGCCATTTCCCTTCAGCTCCCAATATTTGCATGCACGATCAGAGAGGGTGTATTTTTCCCCTCCCCTTTTAAAATTTCCAAGAAAGTATTGTGCCTTTGTATATGTAAAATGTAGAAAAATGTTTGGTCACGGTCATGCTGTAGCTTGAAAGAAGGGGAAAAAATTCCAGCAGGTAAAAGCTGCAGAATGGATGATGGTATTTTTATTTCGTTCACTTGCCTCTTTTTCCATTTTTTGATTTGTGAAAAGTGTCGTCTTGTTGCATAGCCCTACAGGGTGTTTTTTTGTTTTTTTTAAAAATCACATCCATAGACAACAATATATATTTTTTGGCTAATAAAGTTTCCATATGCAAAATTGCATGTGGAGTAATAAGAGTGGGTGTATGTATGAGAGAGGGAGAGAGGAGTGTGTTGGAACACAGTCCAGGGATGAGATTAGTTGGAGATCGGAAGAAAAAACAACGGTCAGAATACTCTAAAGTAGCTTTTCTCAACCTTTGGGTCCCTAGACTCCAACTCCCATCAGTCCCAGCCAGCACGGCCAATGGTCAGCAATGATGGAAATTGTAGTCCAGCCACATCTGGGACCCAAAGGCTGGTAAAGGCTGCTCTAAAGTAAAGGCTTGGGGAGGGGGGTAGAACTGCCTTCAGCCATATTGTCCTTACTCAGTTTCCCCTCTAGGTATTGGTGTTGTCCTCGATAGGAAGCCATGTTCTCCTCAACAGTCTCAACTGGTTATGTAACCTGTCTTAAAAAAAAAGCAACCTTTTTTCTTAAAACAGCCTGTCAAGTGAGCAACCCAACTCAAATCGGGGTTGTTTTTCATTCTGCATGGTGTGCAGCTGAGTGTGTGTGCGAAATTACGCAATCAATATCTGCAGTTACCTTTTGGTGGTTTGGATATACTAGGTTAGGTTATATTAGGTTAGATTATATTAGGTTATGCTGGCTTTTTCTCAGCTGACTCAGTTGCCATACCCCACCTCTTGTATTTTAAATTATACAGTATTGTAATGCTTGCCATGCTTGTAATCTGTCACTAGGTGTCGCTTTGGTGAAATTTGCATAGCAATTGAAACATGAGGAAAATATCTAACAATGTTGCAGAAGGCTGTTTAAAAGAAATAGAAAGTGGCCCAAAGTGAACCCATTCTCATTAGAAAAACATAACAATTTGTCAGGTACATTATTTGTATTTTCTTTTGTCAATTAGTTTATCCGCATTTATTTTGCTTAAGAAAAAAGCTGTGGTTGCTAGTAGAACTTTTATAAATGGGTGGAAATAGCTTAAAACTTGGAAAATACTCTTTTTAAATGGAAGAATGTTGTCCATAAGCATTGTCCTTACCACAAATTGTATGTGATGCTTCCTCCTTTGAAGCAGACAGTGAAAAACGATTTCAAGAATAACTAAAAAAAAACTTCCGTATTTTAAAGAAGACAATTGTAAAGATACAGGGTTGTATTCAGTTAAGTCCTACTGATAACGTAATAGTCCCATTGAAATTAATGAACCTAAATGAGTCATATCTATTAACCCCAGTGGGTCTACTCTGTGTAGGACTAGCACTGAATACCACCCATAGAGTGGGAACCAGAATTAAATTGCAATCCAATGCATTGTATTCAGTGGGACTTACTCCCAGGTAAGTGTGTATTGGATTGCAGCCTTAGTTATGCTTAGAGCAGTCCCATTGATTTCAGTGGGCCTGCTCTAAGCATGACTGCCTGACTTCGATGCATACATTTTATAAACTCAACTACCTAGTACACTGTTCTTCAAGCTTGGGTTCCCAAATGTTGTTGGACTACAACTCCCATCATCCCCAGACAGCATGGTCAATGGTCAGGGATGATGGGAGTTATAGTCCAATAGCATCTGGTGACCCAAGCTCAAAGAACAGCGACTTAGTGTGAATATGTTGGCCTTGTGTGGTGTTAGCACATGTCACTGTATAGTACAGTATATGCATATAATATTGCTAATGGGATCTACAGCAGTATTGCACTGCTCCTGTGTATCCTCTTCCTAAGTCGAGTGCTCCTGTTGCATTTCAGCCACCTATTTCTTCCAAGCAGGGCATTTCACTCTCCTCTTCCTATGCCAGTATGGGGAGCCACTGGTCCTGCAGATGTTGCTGAACTACAACTCCCATCATCCCTGGCCCATTGGCTATGCTTGCTGGGGCTGATGAGAGCTATCGTTCACCAACATCCAGAGGGCCAAAGGTTCCCCATGCCTGCCCTATGCTGTTTTTCTTTTCCAGTGGTCGCTTTTCATTCCATGGCTACTGAGCATGCTCAGTCCTCACTAGGGATGTGCTAGAATTCTGCCCAATTTGGATTTGGTACCAAATTTTCCATTAATTTGCTTATTCTCTATTGGATTGGATTCTTATGCAGCTATTTTTGGAAATGGATGGCGTGTTTTTTTAAAAAAACTACCTCTAAAACATTGATATTAAGAATAATTTTATCAATATTTCCTTTCATCTGAGCTAGATGGACCAATGGTATAAGGCAGCTTGGGCTGCAGCCCTAGTGACACTCATCACTTGCGTTTGATATTAGAAGACCTGAGCCTGTAAAATCTAATTTTAAATGGAGTCGAACCTGTATCTTACCATACATGCATGTGTTTTGATATTATCGTTCACAGCAGGATGCTCCAATAAAGTTGGGGCAATTTTTTTACAAAGCAAAACAGAACCAGCTTTCTGTAGCCACATTGGAAGTTTTCCTCTGATTTCTGTTGCTGTTCTTCTGCTTCTGAAATCACTCTTTGCATAGCTAATAGCGCTGTAGCAGCACCTAGTGACAATATAACATATGAATTCATCAGAGCTTGGAAAAGTTACTTTTTTGAACTACAATTCCCATCAGCCCTAGGCAACATGGGCACTGGATTAGGCTGATGGGAGCTGTAGTTCAAAAAAGTAACTTTTCCAAGCTCTGGAATTCATAGACGTGTTTTTGTTTTTTAAGAAAGGAGATTCCCTTAAAAACAGGCCCATATCTCATTCGCTCTTTCTGTGAGGAAGAGACAACTCTCCAGCACAATGGCACTGGGCTTCAACCCAAAGGTTCCCTTCAATGAGTAGAAAGAAGTTCTTCCAATGGACGGACTGCTTCCGTCAGAAGAAGCCTCCGTCCGTTCACGAAAAGGGCCCTTTGGATCCAGCCCATCGCTTTTAATACAAACCAGGAGGTAGAGAGCAGAACTGAGCAACCACTCAAGGTCTTCTCATGTGGAACTTCTGGGGTGGGGTGGGGGGTGGAGGAGAGATGACCAAAGTGCACAAAGAACCATGTGCGACTGTGTGGTTTTGAATGCATTTGATTCAAAGCCTGACATGGATTGCAGTTGACTTGACAGCAGCTGCCAAGACTCTGAAAATGGCAGGGACACATTTTATCCACAGGTTGTTTGTTGCATTTTGTCACATGATTATCCTACCTAGGGGACAGCTAGAGGAGACGATGCAAGAGGGGCAACATCCAACCAACGTAAACACATAATTTGTGTAACCTCCCCCTAAGGGGGCCGGCTAAACATTAGATGCTAACCTGGCTGTGACTGCCCTGACACCAGTTTTTAAGGACCTGGGGGCACAGATTTAGAGCAGAGATGTGGCAAGATGGAAGGAAAAAGGGGAGTGCTTAATCCTGCAAGCCATTTTATTTTCCTGCTCAAACTCCCCCCCCCACCGCCTCAAGGCACTGTCTTCTTCTGTAGCGTGCCAGAGGCATTCTGGCAGAGGAGGGGTTAAAACCCACACATGTCCCCTCTCTCCATCTGCTTCTGTGCTCTAAATAGTCCCCCAGTCCTATCCCCTCACCAGTGGAAACTGGTGGCTCCAATGTCAGCGAGGCAGTGAATCTGCTCTGGGTTTTCATCTGAACTTTCAAGGAGCTGACCAAGGTGCTGAACCTGGTTTAGGACTTAAGTTTCAGCACCTTGGACAGCGCCTCAAAAAATTCAGGCTAAAACCCAGAGTACATCCCCTGCCCTGCTGACATCAGAGCCAATGCCTCACACACTCTAGGAAGTTGCTCTCCTCTTTATACAAAAACACTGGGGCATTGTTAACGTGTGTTGGCACAGAAATAGCCAGTTGTGGTGCCCTCCGTGCATTGATGGATTGCAACGCCCATCAAGCCTGTTCACTGGCCATGCTGTGTGGGGCCGATGGGAGTCTCTGCAACATCTCAAGGGCACCCTGTTGGCTGCCTCTGAGTTAGCACATAATGTGCAGCTTAGCACGTGGGTTTAAATACATATTTGCATTTAAGATGCAGTGTTTTGTTTTAGGGTTTTTTTAAAAAAAAAATAATGCAAACAACAGTAGGTGGAGACTGGGTGCATTTGAAAATTACCAGGATCACAGCAGACAAGATTCCTTTCCTGCTGTAGTGCTGCAGAGCCCTCCCTCCAAAGATGCTTTTGCCATCAATGGGGGTGGGTGGGATCTCCCCCCAACACAATTTTCATCTTCAGTGGAGGGATTTTCTGCAGGACCGCAGCAGGGAAGAAAAAGCTTAAACCTCCCCCTCCAACCACCAGTTGCAATCATGGTCATTATCAGAAACCCTCTCCCCCCAGCTAATGCTTCTTGCATTTTTCAAAATAACTGCATGTTACTGCAAAGGTGCATTTAATGCAATGTCTAGTTTAACCCTGAGAGGATTCTCCCCTCTCCCCTCCCTTCCCAAGTTATTTCAGGCATTATCGAGCAACAAAACTGGATTTGCCACCAAAGTGTCTGCTTGACAGGGAGGTGCAGACAATCTCTGCCTCATGACTGTACCTGTATGATGCAAATGTTAGCTGATCCCTTGTTGGCTGCATTCGCACATGGTGTTTTTAGGTGTGCACCTGATACATCTCCCTAACGGGTTAAGGGCTGTGGCTCAGTGGTAGCGCTCATGCTTTGCATGCAAAAGGTCCTAGGTTCAATCCCCCAGGTCTCCAGGTAGAGCTGGGAGACACGCACACAGACACCATGCCTGAAATCCTGGCAAGCTGCTGCCAGTCAGTGTAGACAACACTGAGGTTTTGTTCCTAACCGGTCATTTCCCCCCACTGCTTCCTTTCGTTGCGAGCATTTTGGTTTTTGCTGCCGCTGTCCTCCATTCACTCGTAAAAGCGTGGTGTGCCATCCTTGTCAGGTTCCGCCCGTGCCCAACAAAGCAGTCTTTGAGCTTCGTTCAGCGCAAGTTTTTGTTTGCTAACGAAGTTTTCCCCGGACTTTGAATGAAAAGTGCCCACGCACACACACACACACAACAAACATCTGATGCACAGAAATGCACGCATAGACAAAAAAGAAACAGAAATCTCATCCCTGAGAATCAGAATTAGGACTTGTTTTTTGTCCCCTCCACAAAAGCCAGACAATGATCACAAGTCTCTTCATCAGCCCTCAACGCCAACGGCATGCCATGAAAGGACGTCCAGTAGCCAAACTAAGACGTATACATGTAGAGCAAAAGGGTCCTGTTTTTGGCAAAAAAAAACACCACCCCATACACCCCATTGCTGGATGCTTGACTGGGATCTCCCCAATATCTCTGTGCTCCCCCCGACAATATTTTTAAACCTAATTCTTCTGTTGACAGCTTTCCAACCTGGTTAGGTGGAAAGACTGACTCAGCCCTGCTTAATGCTCAGAGTCTTCCAAACCCTTCTCATGGGGCACCCCTCCCTGTACCATCTCTGTCATCCTCCTGTTGCATCAGGAACGAGAGGTTGCATCGTCACCATGAGAGATTCCCAAGGTTAGGCACTTAGTAGTGAAGAATTGGCGCCTTCAGTAGGAAGTAACACTGGGGCTAGAATGACAATTGGACTAGTTCTCTACAGTGGAGGACTCTTGGTAACCTTTTTGTTTTGTTTTCTTCTTTTACTGTACAATTTACCAAAAAAAAATGCACACAATGAAAAGTTAAAGTTTATCTAACAGCTCGATATAAAACCAAACAACACATTTCCTTCACCAGCCCCTCCACCCTTTTCTCCGCTCCTGCTCGTATTGTAAACAAGATGAAATTATGAAAGGGGGCGTCTCACATCCAAAACAGAGGGACCACTTTTACGTCATTAGCAGCAGGAGCAACAGGCTGGAAGCCATCCTTGCCCACCAAGCGGCTCTCCCTCCAGGGGTGGGGGGAACTTTCCAAAAAGTCAACGGGAAGCCCCCCTCCAAGTGTGGAAACAAAACACAAGCCAAACAAAGTAGCCACAGACGCCGATATGGTGGTTTTTGTCAGCTGGAAGTTTCCATTACTGGCTCCGTCTAAAAGGACTGGTGCCTCCAAATTCCGAGTCCAATGTCGGGGTGCTTGATTTTCATCTCTTAAAGAAATGATAGGTTTCGTTTGCATCCACGACAGCCGTTTCGCTTGCTCATCCAAAACTCTGCAAGATTCCAGTCCCAGAAACATCAACAGTTTTTTTGTTTTTTTCCCTGGGCCTTTTGCTTCTCTGACAGTTTCGTCATCGAGGAGGAAGAGGGTGACCTTGACTACGACACGACAGCAAGTCGAGCTGGGCAGGAGCAAACTTCCCTCGCCCTGTTCTTCCAAGCAACGACAGTTCCCACCGATCAAGAGCTTTCTACCACTAAAGGAGAGACAGGTGGCAATATGAGAGAGGCATTGTGCATGTGCATACAGGGCAGTCTTCTCATTTGGGGGGAGGAGCTCCACAAGGAGGCACTCTTTTCTCCTCCTTCTCCCTCCAGCCCTGATGCCTTGGGGCTGGACATATGCACGGACACAAACGTGGAGCTTTCTAGATGATAAAATTCATCAGTTTCCAGTCTTCAAGAACCCTTTTACTTTTCCTGCTAGCACCAGTCATCATCATCTCGTTCGTGGTAATAGCTACGTGCTCTGGTGCTGGTCCCAGGGCCAGCGCTGAGGCCCAAGGTGTAATGGTATCCGTTGGGGACTCTCCGGATTTGGTGGGACTGGGACGTGAGGGAGGAGATGTAAGAAGTCCGGGACGACCGTCCAGAATTGGTGGCCACAGCCTCCTCAAATGTGAGTGTGTCCTCAGGCACAGCATGGTATGGACTCTCACTGTCTTCCCGGTGCCCCAGGTAAGGGTCTGAACCGATCCGGGCCATCAGGGGCTGCAAGGGGCCCTGGGCGTCACCATGCAGCAAAGCGTTGTGCTCAGAGAGACCCCGGCTCAAGCGTCCCGGGGAAAAGGTTGGCAGGCCTGTCTGGAAACCGGAGAAGTGCACGGGCGATGAGTTGGCGGTTTTGTACGTGATGCTGGGGCGCGGGGTCAGCGGCGTCTGCGGCAGCTGCCTCCGGCCACGGGATGGGGTACTTGCGCCAGAAGTTGACAGCAGGGGGCTCTCATTAACTGAACCACTGCCCTACATGAAAATTGGAACAAAGCAAATGAACAAAAAGGGGGGAAAATAGCCACAGGGTTGCGGGGAAACAGCAGACAAACACAGAGGTGCATGGCGGGGGTCAGGTGCGTGTAGGGGAACCAAACAACATAAGATCAAGTGACGTGAAAGGAAGAGGGAACATGTCACAAGATGAAAGAGAAAGGAAAGAGAGAGTTTAGACGGGCACAGTCAGGGAACAGCAGGTTGTTAAGGAGGAATCCAGAACAGAGGATATAGACCCGGGAAACCAAAAGGCTGGTGGCAGCGGGGGGGAGGGAGAGAAGGATTCCAAATGGGAAACATCCAAGTGTGATAGTGCAACAGTGTCGGAAAGCAGACAGTTTTAAGGGAAAGGAGGAGAGTGGAGTGGCCTATCTCAGACATCGGGAAATCCCACTGCATGCCTCAAAGCCCAAGATATTTGCTTTGCAACCAGGACTCAGGTTTGTGGCTTGTCATATTCAGTGTTTTTTCTTATTTATTTATTTAGCTATTAAATTTATATCCCGCCCTTCCTCCCAGAAGGAGCCCAGGGCGGCAAACAAAAATAACTGAAAGCACTTAAAAAATCTTAAAAACAAAAGACGTTAAAGACATCTTTTTGTTATATATATATAAAAAGCTTTAAACCCGTCTTAAAAGCAATTCCAACACAGACGCAGACTGGGATAAGATCTCTACTTAAAAGGCTTGTCGAAAAAGGAAGGTCTTCAGTAGGCGCTGAAAAGACAACAGAGATGGTGCCTGTCTAAATAGTTAAGGGGAGGGAATTCCAAAGGGTCGGTGCCACAGCGCTAAAAGTCCGCTTCCTATGTTGTGCGAAACGGACCTCCTGATAAGATGGTATCTGCAGGAGGCCCTCACTTGTAGAACACAGTGATCTGCTTTATGTGTTATTTTTTGTGGTGGTACTCATTGCTATGGAGTACTGGCACCTCTTTTTTTTCTCCCCTTCCCATGGCAAACATTTTGTCCAGGCACGTATGACGCTTTTATCAAGGGATGAGAGCCAGCACCTCATTTTTTACTAAAAAAAAAAAAAGGCACAGCTCATGTTTAATTAATTAATCTGCGCACCGCCTTTCAGATAAATTTCAAAGGAATTAGCAACCATACACTCAAGCAGGTGTCCCCAAGCTGTGGCCTGCGAGCTTCGTTAAGGCGGTCCACGGCATGCCCGTGTTAAATATTCATATTGGTTTTGAAACGTCTTTTCATTGCTTCTTTTGTTTCTGATATTGTCTTACACTTCGAATCATCCGGATTGCAGAGTGCAACACAACCAACTACAATATAAGAAGCAATAAAAATATAATTCAGAAGCATGCAGCATCTGACAATTGCTACTGCAAACAGAAAAATCATTAAGTGGTCTGCCATGAGCCTCAGCAATTTTCAAGTGGTCCATGGGGAAAAAAAAGGTTTTTGGGAACCACTGCACTGAAACAATTAAAAATAGGGTTGAAACACAATACAAATAAACCCACAAGGCAGGCACCTAGTTCCCACCCCTAATCCAGCTGAGGGCAAAAAAACCTATCAAAACAGGAATATCTTCAGTTGTTTCCGCAGACTATCTCGACAAGGATGCTGTTCCACAAAACGGGGTCAGCCTTGCTCAAAGGCTTGCGCTGAGTTACTGTGGAACAGGCTTCTAATATCTTAGGAACGTCAAGAAGAGCCTATCCTATAAAACTCTTGACCATACTGGGTATGTCGGAGGTAAGGCAGTCTCTCAAGTAGCCCAAGCTGTACAGGGGCTTCTATGATAGTACCAAAATGTCAAACTTCGCTCAGTAGCAGATTGTCAGCCAGTGCAGAATTTATTCATCATAATTGGGGGGGATACCGCCTTTCCCCTTCCAAAAACACACCGCTCAAAGTGGATTACAAATGTACAAACAGACATAACAGCCACGATGACCCAACCATTTTCCCACCACCACCCTCCTTATAGGATGACCCCCGACCCACATGAAGTGAAGGCAAGGGCTGGAGAGAGGGGGGTCCTCTAGCTTCAGAAGCCTTCTCAATCTGACAACAGCCAAGAGCAGGAGCTCAGGCATCAGCAAAAGTCGCCAGGCTTCACCACCCTCCCCGCTCCCTGGCTCCTCACCTGCTTCTGCATCCCGTGCTCCTGCCCTCCGTCGGGCGAGGCCGGCCGACTGCGCTCGGACAGCTTGGCCTGCGAATGGTCTCTGCTGCCGTATCGGTCGCAGGAGTAAAAGCGCTGCTTTTCGGAGGACGAAGAGGAGTGAAGCTTCCGTTCCTGGGACCGGCCTCGCTCCTGCTTTTTGGAGCGGGAGGAAGCCTCGCCTGCTCCCGGAAGGAAAAGGAAGCCCAGAGAGTAAAGTCACCTTTGGCATGTGGCAGAGGGCTGAGAACAGTTGGACTCAGAGGATCACAGGAACTGCCTTACATTACTGGGCTGGGCCATTGATCTTAGTATTGCCTGGACTGATTGGCATCTCTTAAGATTTCAGATGGGGGGAAGCCTCTCCCAGATCTATCTGGAGGTGCCGGGGATTGAACCAGGGACCTTCTGCAAGCCAATTGGGTGGGCTCCTATTGAGCGATGGCCCTTCCCCTGAATAAAAAAGGGTACTGGGTAGGCCTCCGTAAGGGAGCTCCAGAAATGGGGTGTTGCCACCAGGAAAGGCCTGGCCACTATCCCACCTCCATTCATAGAATCATAGAATAGTAGAGTTGGAAGGGGCCTATAAGGCCATCAAGTCCAACCCCTTGCTACATGCAGGAATCCAAATCTAAGCATTCCCGACAGATGGCTGTCCAGCTGCCTCTTGAATGCTTCCAGTGTCGGAGAGCCGACTACCTGGTCATTGGTTCCATTGTCGTATGGCTCTAACAGGAAGTTTTTCCTGATGTCCAGTCGAAATCTGGCTTCCTGCAACTTGAGCCCATTATCCCGTGTCCTGCACTCTGGGACGATCAAGAAGAGATCCTGGCCCTCCTCTGTGTGACAACCTTTCGTGTACTTGAAGAGTGCTATCATATCTACCCTCAGTCTTCCCTTCTCCAGGCTAAACATTCAGGTGGCACAGGCACAGACGGGTTGAGGTAGGGCCCTTTACTCCCACTTCAGCCATTGATTTTGCAGGATACGCATGTGCATTGTATGCTCCTTGTTTGCATAATGAAAGTTAATATAGGGGCTTTTTTGGGGGGGAGGGGAGGTACAGAATCTGCGGTCATCAGGAGTTTTGGAGTGCGTTGCCACCAGTACGCTGATGACACGCAGCTCTATTTCTCCTTTTCATCTTCTTCAGGTGAGGCTGTCAATGTGCTGAACCGTTGCCTGGCTGCGATAATGGACTGGATGAGAGCTAATAAACTCAGGCTGAATCCAGACAAGACTGAGATGCTGTTGGTGGGTGATTTCTCTGATCAGATGGTGGATATGCACCCTGTTCTGGACGGGGTTACACTCCCCCTGAAGGAGCGGGTTCGTAGTCTGGGAGTACTCTTAGATCCTTCCCTGTCACTCGAGGCTCAAGTAGCCTCGGTGGCACGGAATGCGTTCTACCAACTTCGGTTGGTAGCCCAGCTACGTCCCTATCTGGACAGGGAGGACCTCACCTCAGTTGTCCATGCTCTGGTAACCTCTCGATTGGATTACTGCAATGCGCTCTACGTAGGACTGCCTTTGAAGACGGTTCGGAAACTACAGCTTGTGCAAAGTGCGGCGGCCAGGCTGATAACGAGGACCAGGCGGTCCGAACATATAACACCTGTTCTGGCCCGCTTGCACTGGCTACCTATATGTTTCCGGGCCAGATTCAAAGTGTTGGTTTTAACCTATAAAGCCTTATACGGTGCGGGACCACAATACCTTCTGGAACGCCTCTCCCGATATGAACCTGCCCGTACACTACGTTCAACATCGAAGGCCCTCCTCCGAGTTCCGACTCATAGAGAGGCTCGGAGGATGGTTACAAGAACCAGGGCCTTCTCAGTGGTGGCCCCCGAATTGTGGAATAGTCTTCCTGTTGAGGTGCGCTTGGCGCCGACATTGCTATCTTTTTGGCGCCAAGTTAAAACCTTTCTCTTTGCTCAGGCATTTTAGTTTAATATGTTCAAATTGATTTTAGATTTGTGGATTTTTATATATATGTTTTTGCACCGATTTATGTGATTTTATTGTATATACTTTCTGTTGTACACTGCCCAGAGAGCTATGCTAGTGGGGCGGTATAAAAATTTAACAAATAAATAAAATAAATAAACTCTTGTGGGTCACACAGTCTACCAACCCTGGCAATAATACTAATATCGCCTGGGAGCAGCCCTTCCATTGGGCTGCAGTAGAGAGAGGAAGAGAAGGCAAGCAGGGCCGCTGCATTGGCTCAGCTGAGAGACCAGAAACTTTTGGCTCCTCCTGTCCCTGAACTTTTTCCACCCAGCCGGTCACCACAGGAGCTTGCTACTAAGAATGTCGACCTGAGTTGTCATCTTTCCTCCTCCCGCCCAATCCGTTTTCCTTTTATGTTCCATCTCCCTTTCTTTTTAGATGGTAAGCTTCTAGACAGAGGCTGTCTTGTTTGTAGTGATCCTTGAGCAGTCCCAGAAGACCTTTTTAGTGGGCTTAAAAACACCCCCACCCTCAAATATATAAATAAGGTTTAGGGCTGGTGGGGAGAGTGCCCTCACCTGCAGCGTCGCCATCTGCTAGGTGGTTGGGCGGCTTGTCGATAGACTTCTGCTTCCTCTCTTTTCGCCGGTGGCAGCGGTGGTGGTGGTGATGGTGGGTGTGCTCTGCTGGCCGGGAATGTTCGTAGAGGCGTGTGGCGTGGGGGCGCTGTGGGTTCAGGGTGGAGATGGACCGCTTCATGGGGCTTGTGTCCGGGATGGGCTGCGGACAAAGGCAAGGGTGAGGAAGGGGTGGGAAAGGGGGAAAGCAGAAAACACAAGGTGCTTGACTGGAGGTAGAACCCCACCCCAAAAGTGTAGTGCCCTCTTACCTTCCCTGAAAAGTGACCAAGGGATGAACAGCAGATAGTTAAACTATGGAACTCACTGCCACAAGATGGGGGGACAGCCACCAACTGAGACGGCTTTAAAAGAGGATTAGACAAATTCGTGGAGGTGAAGGTTATCAATGGCTACTTGCCACAATGACTATGTTCTACCCCCAGCGTTGGAACCAGAATGCTTCTGAATACCAGGTGCTGGAAACCAAGGGAGGGGAGAGTGCTGTTGAACTCTGGTCCTCCTTGTGAGCTTCCCATGGCCATCTGGTTGGCCAAATGTGAGAACAAGATGCTGGATGAGATAGCTCAGTGATCTTATCCAGCAAGAAGCTTTTTTGTCATTTTCATGGTCTTCCAAGCCAGGGATGGGGAACCTTTGTCGGTATTGAGGAGGGGAGGGCTATTTCCACCTGCCTTGCCCCACCCTCCAGCCCTGGAAGCATTGGGGGTTAAATATTTTTGCTTTAGCTTTAGGGTTGATCTTTATGCTCATTTATACTTTGATGTGTTTTTTTAATGTTGTAGCAATTATACTTTTTATTATGTATTGTGCTACAGCATTTGGACTGTTTGTGTGAACCGCTTTGAGCACATATGTACTTGAGGAAAATGTGGCATCATCATCATTATCATCATCAATATTTGGGGGGAAGAGAGAAGACCTATAGATAGAGGTGATCCAGTGGACACAGTGTACTTAGACTTTCAAAAAGCGTTTGACAAGGTACCTCACCACAGACTTCTGAGGAAGCTTAGTAGTCATGGAATAAGAGGAGAGGTCCTCTTGTGGATAAGGAATTGGTTAAGAAGCAGAAAGCAGAGTGTAGGAATAAACAGACAGTTCTCCCAATGGAGGGCTGTAGAAAGTGGAGTCCCTCAAGGATCGGTATTGGGACCTGTACTTTTCAACTTGTTCATTAATGACCTAGAATTAGGAGTGAGCAGTGAAGTGGCCAAGTTTGCTGACGACACTAAATTGTTCAGGGTTGTTAAAACAAAAAGGGATTGCAAAGAGCTCCAAAAAGACCTCTCCAAACTGAGTGAATGGGCGGAAAAATGGCAAATGCAATTCAATATAAACAAGTGTAAAATTATGCATATTGGAGAAAAAAAAATCTGAATTTCACATGTACGCTCATGGGGTCTGAACTGGCGGTGACCGACCAGGAGAGAGACCTCGGGGTTGTAGTGGACAGCACAATGAAAATGTCGACCCAGTGTGCGGCAGCTGTGAAAAAGGCAAATTCCATGCTAGGGATAATTAGGAAAGGAATTGAAAATAAAACAGCCGATATCATAATGCCGTTGTATAAATCTATGGTGCGGCTGCATTTGGAATACTGTATACAGTTCTGGTCGCCTCATCTCAGAAAGGATATTATGGAGTTGGAAAAGG
Source organism: Rhineura floridana (assembly GCF_030035675.1). Lineage (NCBI taxonomy): Eukaryota > Metazoa > Chordata > Lepidosauria > Squamata > Rhineuridae > Rhineura > Rhineura floridana. Next base: position 12,656,739 of record NC_084499.1, read on the forward strand.
TTCAGAAGAGGGCAACCAGAATGATCAAGGGGATGGAGCGACTCCCTTATGAGGAAAGGTTGCAGCATTTGGGGCTTTTTAGTTTAGAGAAAAGGTGGGTCAGAGGAGACATGATAGAAGTGTATAAAATTATGCATGGCATTGAGAAAGTGGATAGAGAAAAGTTTTACTCCCTCATAATACTAGAACTCGTGGACATTCAAAGAAGCTGAATGTTGGAAGATTCAGGACAGACAAAAGGAAGTACTTCTTTACTCAGCGCATAGTTAAACTATGGAATTTGCTCCCACAAGAAGCAGTAATGGCCACCAGCTTGGATTGCTTTAAAAGAAGACTAGACAAATTCATGGAGGACAGGGCTACCAATGGCTACTAGCCATGATGGCTGTGCTCTGCCATCCTAGTCAGAGGCAGCATGCTTCTGAAAACCAGTTGCCAGAAGCCTCAGGAGGGGAGAATGTTCTTGCACTCAGGTCCTGCTTGCGGGCTTCCCCCAGGCATCTGGTTGGCCACTGTGAGAACAGGATGCTGGACTAGATGGGCCACTGGCCTGATCCAGCAGGCTCTTCTGATGTTCTTATGTTCTTACCTGTGGCCCTCCAGATGTTGCTGGGCTACTCAGATTAGAAAGGGCTAGGGCAGCCTTTCCCAACTAGTGGGCCACCAGATGTTGTTGGACCACAACTCCCATTAGCCTCAGCCAGCATTGCCAATGGTCAGGAAAGATGGGAATTGTGGTCCAACAACATCTGGGAAACACTGGGCTAGGGCTTATGAGAGTCCAGCAACATCTGGAGGGCCAGAGATGTTCCTCATCCCTTTTCTCAGACAGTGCTCCATGGACATATTCTCATTAGGTGTCTCTGGCAGTGTTTGCATAAAGAGAATTTGCCCATGGCAAGACAGGGGCATTAAGGCTACCATCAAACTCACTCCTATTTGAGGAGGAAGCCCTATTACATTCAGTTCTTAAAGGGTGGGGGAAAGTGATGCCAGGATTCTAGAAACATTGCCCTAAAGGCTGTCAGCATTGCCCCCAATTTGTGGGGATTCATCCTGCCATTACTCAGTGGGATGGAGAATGCATCCTGCCCCTGCTCAAAGATCGTTCCATCTACTCGTAGGGCCCTTCCAGACGAACCATTGCTAGCTTAAAAAAAAAAAAAATCTGCATGCTTCTATATGACATCATTGTCTGGAATATTTTAGTCATCTGCCTTCTGCAAAAAACCCTGATCTTTGAGTGAAGAACTGGAATGGTTGTGCAATCTTTTCTCTGTGTGTGTGTGTTTGTGTGTGTGTCAGAGTTATTCTGAGCGGAGTTCAGGGTGTGCAGTTTAAGCTACTTCCGTTTCACACCTTTCAACAAGAGGTTAGCCCCAGCTTGGACAAAACCAGTAAATTCAGGAAGTTTCTGTTGCCCAATCTCCCTCAGAACAGAATTCTGGAATGCCAGGTGTGAAAAAACGAAACCTGTCTGCATACGCCTAACACTGACATTTGCTGGTTGCAGGAACGAGGGCACAGAAGGGATGTGCCTACAGCCACAGGCTTTTTCTCAGGCTGAACACGTCCCGTCATTGGTGCGGATGGGGAAAAGCACAATCGCCCTCCAAAACCAAACAGCAACATGTGACTGCTAGTGTGGATGGTCCACTACAATTTCACTGCAAAAAACACCACCACTGGAACACAGAGCAGCTATAGCACTGCAAACTGGGTTAGCCATCTTCATTCATTTCAGCGGGTCTTCTCTGAGCAGGGCTAACACGGGATTAGCGATGGGTGAGAAATGCAATTCAGGTCATGTTTCATGCCGAATCTATCAAATCTGCACTTTCCAAAACAACACGGGAACGGAAACGCAGCTGTCCTTTGAAACTTGGACTTACTCGAATTTTGCAATGCAGTTCGCCAACCAAACAATGTTTACAAAAATGCATGTGTAAGGGGAAAGTGTGCATAAGAATGAATATATGAATGAAAATAACATGCAAAAATGCATTATATTATGAGAAGCGGCTTGCAAAAATGTGTAGTCAAAACTGTTTGTTGGGAGAAATTTGCACTAAAATGCTGGAGAATTTTCATGAGGATGAATTGCAGAAATGTTGAGAACTGAATGAGAAATGGAGAGAACTGAAATTGACAGATCTTTCTAGCTGCCCATGGAAGAGCCGCCCCTAGGCACCGGGAAGCGGGGCAGTTGTCCTGGACCCCGCACTTTGGGGGGGCCGCGCTTGGCGATCTGCTCACCAGCCGGCTCCTCCCTCCCTGCCTGCTCGCCTTTGCCACGCCATGCAGGGCGCAGCGCTCGCTTGCTCTCTTTCTCTCCGCCCGGGACAGGGGCTCGCTCACCTGCCCGCCCCACCCGCCATGCTGAAGCTGCTGCCGCCACCGCCGCTCCTGCTGTGGTCAGCAAGCGGTAGCCGCCCCAGGGACAGCAAGCTGGGCCGGCAGTTCTGGGACTGGTGCCCGCACACCTACAGCGACTCGGCCAAGACCAAGACGGTGACCCGGAGCAAATGTGGGGGCCCCCCAACTATGCTTTTGCCTCATGCTAAGGGAGGGGCTGGCCCATGGGATACAACCCAGTATGTCTGAAAGGGTCTTTACTCACTTGATATATTCCAGGATCGAGCTTTGCTATTGAAAACAAGCCAGGGCTGAACCCGGGAACAAAATGAAGCCCTGAATGTGTGGCACCCTTCCTACATCACTCATAGTTCAGAGAGTAAAACCAGACCCTCTGTAGTTCATGTCAGACATCTCCCCTGTTCAGTGTATGAAAATCCAAACACAAAAAGGATGTTTCCCCCAGTCGTGTACTACTACTTAATCTACGACTTAATCTACTTTGGGACAGCTGGCTCATCATTTAAACCACTTAGAGGTTTTTGAGGATTAAGTTGGCAGATCAATCTTGTTAAATTAATAAATAAATACAATGCCCCTGATGGCTGATCTTTCTCTCTCCCACTGTTTCTGATGTTCAGCGTGTGAGTGCTGGTGTCGTTTACAGAGCCCAAATGGCATGACCCATGCACAAGAGCGAGGCTATCAACAAGCTCAGGGGGACTCAGAGATGATTCTGGTGTTGATATATAAATGTATGACATACAACTTGAAGGTTTTCAGGAAGTATAAAAATATACAGGGGGGGGGATAAACAGGCCAGTTAGCCTGAGCGTACTCAGTGGCCCCAAAAGGCTGTTTGGCTGGGATGGAGAAAAACCTAGAAAACTATGGAATGGAATGGAGCAGCTGACATCCTGCACAGTAGCATTCCACACTTTGAGCAGCGCTAGCGCGGCTGGATGTTGCCACCCTAGCGCTGCTCTGAGACCCAGCCCTGCTTCGAATACTACCAGTGAGGACTCAGTGACACAAGATGGGGCTGAGCAGAGGACACTTGGCTCAGAGCACCCTGAGTATGTGGCCCCTCTCAAGCATGTGGCACAAACTTTGTTATAACAAGACTGCCGTCCCAAGACAAGAGACCTGAAATGAAGTCCTGATGATCATATGGGTAACGTCAGGCTCAGGTGCCAACATCTGCCCTCCACGTCTCTCTATATGGCCCTTGAGGGTTTCTCTAGGCCACACACCCCACTGGCCCTGCTTTGTACCCCAACTGTGTTTTTGCTTGGCTGGATTGTGTCCTTGAACTTCGATAATGCTTCTTGCTTGGCTTGATGGAAGAGGGAGAGCGGTGCGCGAGTGTGTGTAGAAGCTAGCCTACCGTTTCGCGGTAGAATTCATAATTATTGCTCTGCCCACCACTGCCTGGACTGTTGCCGAGGAGGGAATGCAGCCCTCGGGCTAAAAAAAAGCCCCCCCCGTCTTAAGTGGATTTCAGAGTATACGACTTAAGTTCAAGTGAGCTACATACTGCCAGGTAACGGCCCGGTGACCGTGCTTTGCCTCTCTGCAAGCAATTCGGACAGAAAATATAGTGGAAGCAGCCCCAACCAGCACAGCCAGGGTCAGACATCACAGCAGGTGCACGGCGGACGTGATGATGAAGGAGAGGCAGGGAAGGAGGAGTGGGGGGTGAGAGGAGGAGAGGAACCAGAGAGGGAGACAAAGAGGCAAAGGAAGGGGGGGAATGAATAGAGACAAGAGACAGAAATGGGTGTTAGTCAAATGTTGTCCATGGAACAAAATGAGGATCCAAGAGTGGCGACTGGTTATTCAAATGAAACTACCAACAGAAAAAAGTCCTGGCACATCACCCATTGAGGCTAGATCTGCTCAGATGTCTCATAAGCAGTGATGGGGAAACCCGTGGCCCTGCCAGATGTTCGTTGTAGGACCCCAACTTGCACCCCGCCCCAGCTAGCACAGGTGTGGGGGACCTTTGGCCCTCCAGATGTTGCTGAACTACAATTCCCCTCATCCCTGGTCATTGGCTATGATTGCTGGGGCTGATGGCGGTCGTTGTTTGGCAACATCTGGAGGGCCAAAAGTTCCTCACACCTAAGCTAGGGTGACTAATTTCCAAGGATGATAGGAGTTGGAAGCCAGCATCATCTGAGAGGGACACAGGATTACCACCTATGGGCCTCCCAGATGTTGCAGGTCTACAACTCCCGTCATCCTTGCCTGTCGGCCGTGATAGCTGGAGCTGGGGGCTGATGGTTCCCCATCCCTGCTACAAGAGGGAAATCTTACTCGCACCAAACTAAAGCAGGTTATTAGCAGAGGGAAACACATCTAAGGTTTGGGTCTTTGGGGCTATAGGACATCATAGTTGCTAAGGTGCAGCTCAACCCACCAGGGTGGGACATTGCTTAGTGGAGCCCTTGGAAATTGCTGCTCTATTACAAAAGCTCCCTCTCCTTGTCATTATAATCCATTCCCTCTGCTGGTTTCCTCTTTCGCCCAATCTGGTGGTGGCGAGGAGCAGGTAGAGCACCCTCTGCTGCACTTCAGTCCCTGGCCCACCCACTCCTGTTATATCCGTGGCCCTGCAGATATTGCAAGACTGTAACTGCCGTCATCCCTGGCCACTGGCCATGCTTCCTAGGGCTGATGGGCATTGGAGTCCAACAACATCTGGAGGGCCACAGCTTCCTCAGCCCTGTACTAGTGGGAAGTAGAAGGGGAAATGAGAGTAGGCAAGAGGCGGCTTTGAGCCCCCCATCTGGGGGCCTGGATGGCTTCACCATTGCACTCCACCTGGACTTAGCATGGCAAGTGATGCATGGCAGGGCCATGTCCAGCCTGGCATTCATCACAGCTGTGCACAAATGGCCTCTCGAAATTCTCCACCCTGCACAATACTGGAGAGAGTCCACAGGCAAGAGAAATTCTCCCAAAGGGAAAAGAAGTTCCACTATGCTTTCCCAAACAGAACTTGAAAAGAACAAAGTGAAGGTAAAACATACCATTTTATATGATACAAACATAGATGTTTAACGTTCCATAAAATGAAAACTATGGATAAATATAAAGAACGCACTTCATTATCCCACATACAGGCTACTACCAATTAAAAATGAGTGCTTCTAAAATATATCTAATGGCCAGGCACATTTCAGCATTTTTATTCAGTGGCCAAACATTTCTTCAGTGGCCAAATGTTTAGTCCGCATTCTTCTGTAGACAAAAAAAAAACCAAACTGGAATTCCAGTATAGACGTCCAGACAATTTTCAGAATTGCCCAATCACCCTATGCCTTTGCACTGCTTTTTGAAAATTGTGTGTTTTACCTTAACTCTGTTTTTTTTTTCAGGAGAAATTGTTCAACAGTTTCTTGGGAGTAGGGTTCACCATTAGCAGTGGTAGGAGCACAGCGTCTTTCCTCCATCCCCTAAACGGATTTTTTTTTTTGCTAGTTCTGCAAGTGTTGGCAGCCTGTCCGCTCTTTTACCTCCTACACAATGCTCAAGACCAAGCATCGTTTGGGAGCAGAGGGGGGGGCAGCCATCACACAAAATGGTGCAGAATGGAATATTTGGTCTTTTCCCAAGTGGGTGAGAAAAATCTCAGAAACTGTCAGAAAAACAGTATTTCAGCTCAGTTCTATTATTGATATCTAATCACCAGTGACCCTCCTCCCAATCTCCCCACCCACTCACTTACCTTCCTGCTGCTCTAGGGGCAGCAAATGGAAGGAAGATTGCACACTCCCTGCCATCTGGTACATAAGGAGCCCTGGGAAATATAATTTTCCCAGGAACTACTGTGGAAGTTAGGGTCCCTGGGAAATTATATTTCCCAGGTCCACTTGCTCATGGTGAGCTGTCATGAAGCTATCCAGCATGGGGGATGGAGGAAGTAACCTCCCATCCCTCACATTTGTCACTGCTGAATAGCAGGGAGATAAGCAAATGGGTGGGAAGGATGTGGAAGATTATGTTGGAGAAAGGGAGTGAAATGTTGGCTCTTCCTGGCTAGAGGAGAATAAAGGGCCATAAGTGCATCTTGCATCCAAAATAGATTTATATTCCACCTGTCCTCCAAAAGGAGCCCAGGGTGGCAAGCATCAAAATGTTTTCCTTCAACAAGATCTCTAATTTCATCTGAACGAATTTAAGGTTGAGAAATGGAGTGACCCACTAGCACCTGGATAACAATCACCAGCAATGTGTGAATGATGGAATGGCGTATGAAATGCAAGACCGGATTATGCTCAGTCACACAGGTGATGATTGGGGTGGCATTAAATAAGCATAGGAAGAAGGAATTTATATACTATTGTTGTTATTGGAATTTCTCTTGCACAAGAACTGTTTCTGGTGCTTCTCCTAAGCCAAAGGGTTCTTAGCCAGTCATTCATTGAGTGGAATGGGAAATCAAACAGAAATCAAGAGAACTTCACCCTTGGCATGAGATCAGTGACTGCTACCGCTAGAATCAGTTGGTGAATTATCCCTTCTTGACTGATTTCAATCATCTCACCGTCCCACAGTGGTCAGTGGGGCACTGAATCCGCTTGGGTTTTTGACTGAACTTTCAAGGGGGTGTGCAAGATGCTGCATCTATTTTGGGATGAGGTTACAGCACCTTGGACAGCTCCTTGAAAGTTTCAAGTAAAACCTGGAGCGGATTCACCGCCCCAGTGACACTGGAGCCACCAGCCTCAGTTGCCCACAGCAATGCCTTTCTGCTCCTGACAAATGAATAAAGCTGGTTCCCACAGGTGTTGTATCAATATGTGCCATTCCTTGATGGCTCGCTACTAAATCTGCCAACTCCCTCCTCTGAAAAGGATTGCCTTTGTTGTGACACCGGGAAACGTGAGAATTCTATATATGATAGCAGCATGGAAATATATCCTGTACCAGGTCAGACTACTTGCCCATTTATTCCAGTACTGTCTACTCAGACTGACAGGGGCTTTCCAGGGTTTCTGGTCTTTGTCACCTGCTAAATCAGGGGTAGCTAATACAGTAGCCCCTCCCACTGTTATTTGACTCCACCTCCATGCTGATGACACACAGCTCTGTTTCTCCATAACTTCTGAATCTGGAGAGGCTGTGAAAACTCTGGATTAGTGTCTGAATGCAGTTGGGGACTGGATGAAAGCCAATAAGATATGCTTGGATCCTGGGAAGATGGAGGCTCTTTGGGTGGGTGGTTCCCTTGTCGAGGAGACAGGCAAATTAACTCTTCTGGACAGGGTTACGCTCCCTCTGAAGGAGCAGGTACGTAGCTTGGGGTACTCCTGGATACACCTCTGTCACTAGAGGCTCAAGTGTCCTCTGTGGCTAGGAGTGCCTTTTACCAGCTTCATCTGGTTCAACAGCAACGTCTGTTCCTGGACAGGGATAGCCTGACCACTGTAGTCCATGTGCTGGTAATCTAAGGGCTGGATTACTGCAATGTTGGGTTGTCCTTAGGCTTGGTTCGGAAGCTCCAGCTGGTGCAGAATGTGGCGGCCAGACTGCTGATGGAGGCACATGGCTCACAACATGTGACACCGTTAAAACATCTGCACTTGCTGCCCATCTGCTACCGAGCCAAGCTCAAGGTCCGTGTACTACTTTGCAAAGCCCTGAACAACTTAGGTCCAGGATACCTTGGGAACTGGCCATCAATGGCTTCTAAGGGGGACGGCTGTGCTCTGCCTCCACAGTCCGAGGCAGTATGGTTCTGAATACCTGTTGCTGGAAACCACAGGAGGGGCGACTGCTGTTGCACTCAGGGCCCTGCTTGCGGACTGCTGTCCAGAGGCAACACCTGCTTGACGGGACCCATAAATACATCAAATCACCCAGGACAGCACAGCCCTCTTGAAACCTCCCAAACACTTTCCAGACACCGAGAGAAACGTAAAGGAAGGTGTTAAACTGGAGACTTACTGTATGTCTTCTGTTGCCAGTTAAACCTCCTGTGCTCACCTGAGTTTCTGCCGCCAGGCGGGGCATAGAAGCAGCTCGGCCCTGGCTCTCCAGGCCAGGCTGATGCTCACCATTGGCCAACGTTGGACTGATCTCTCGCATTTCTACTACCTGAGAGACAGAGAGGCAGCATCACAGGAGTAGACATGGCGTTTGCAAGCAAAGCTCTCAATAGTCGTGGTGGATATCTCACTGCATCCAGAGAGGGAGAGGTGAGATGGCAAGGGCCCCTCAGCTGAGATCAACGGCCATTTGGCTCCTCCCCTATGTCCTGTAGTACCATATGGACATCGAGATGTATGGAATCCAGCGGCTGCCTGAATCAGGGTCTGAAACTGCTTGATTATATCCTTTTTTATGATATAAGCCTATACTATGGTAATAAGTAGAAGCTTTAGAACTGTATCCTGTAAAGAGTTGATTCTTTGTAATAATGGATGCCTGGTACCTAATGTCATAAGAAGGGGTAGCTAAAGGCCTGGGTCCACAAAGCTCAAATATAGACTGGGAGAGGACTGGAGGCTCGGTGGGCAGTGCCAAGCAGGAAGAGCCATATAAGGAGTGTCCACAGGAAGCACCAAATATAGGCAAGCCTTTCTTTTGGGAAAGGAAGGCCTGTCTCCTTTGGCTGCATGCCCAGAAATTCCCATGGGTGCTTATTGTGATGGGCTGCCTGCCAAGCAAATTACTCGTACTGTCTGCAGTTCCTCCAGATGGTGTTGTTATATGCCTCCAAGTCGACTACAACCTATGGCGACGCTATGAATCAGCGACCACCAAGAGCATCTGTCATGAACCACCACAAGTTCAGATCTTGTAAGTTCAGGTCTGTGGCTTCCTAAATGGAATCAACCCATCTCTGGTTTGGCCTTCCTCTTTTTCTACTCCCTTCTGTTTTTCCCAGCATTATTGTCTTTTCTAGTGAATCATGAAGAATCATGATCCCACAGAAAAGGAAGTGTCAGAAAATAAGAGCAGTGAGAGGAGCAAGGCTTTGGGGCATTCGGAAGGCGAGAACAAGAAACATGTAAAATCCAGGAGCAGACAGGAAACCTGTGGACTTAAAATGGAAATGGCCTGCCTTCAAGTTGATCCTGACTTATGGTTACCCTCTGAATCAGTGACCTCCAAGAGCATCTGTCATGAACCAACCACCCTGCTCAGATCTTGTAAGTTCAGGTCTGTGGCTTCCTTTATGGAATCAATCCATCTCTTGTTTGGCCTTCCTCTTGTTCTACTCTCTTCTGTTTTTCCCAGCATTATTGTCTTTTCTAATGAATCATGTCTTCTCATTCTGTGTCCAAAGCATGATAAGCTCAGTTTCATCATTTTAGCTTCTAGTGATAGTTCTGGTTTAATTTGTTCTAACACCCAATTATTGGTCTTTTTCGCAGTCCATGGTATTAGCAAAGCTCTCCTCCAACACCACATTTCAAATGAGTGGATTTTTCTCTTATCCCCTTTTTTCTCTGTCCAACTTTCACATCCATACATAGAGATCGGAAATACCATGGTCTGAATGATTCTGACTTTAGTGTTCAGTGATACATCTTTGCATTTGAGGATAGGAAGCCCCATATAAGGGCTTCCAGGATGACAGATGGCTGGGTGAACCCCTTTGAAGCCACCAATGGGGAGAAGGCCAGCTCCTGGAAAGTGTGGGCACCCAACTGGTTCTAAGAGAGTCTCCATATACCACCATTGAGATTCCAGGTACCACTCTTAAGAGACCGGCCAGGAGGGAATGTGTGACCCAGCACCTGCTGCCATCTATAGGGGGGGGTCTCCCAGTAGCTGAATCGGGTTGTATAATATCTGCTCTGTAGAGTTAAGTATGTAATGCTGAAGTATAGATGTAAGGTTGTTTGATTGGTTGGTTGGTTTATTTATTTATTTATTTATACATACAAGTATTTGTATACTGCTATTTCGTTAAAGAGAGCCAGTGTGGTTAGAGTGTTGGACTGTGACCTGGGAGACCAGGGTTCAAATCCTGACACAGCCATGAAGCGCACTGGGTGACCTTGGGCCAGTCACTGCCTCTCAGCCTCAGAGGAAGGCAATGGTAAACCACCTCTGAATACTGCTTACCATGAACACCCTATTCATAGGGTCACCATAAGTCGGGATTGACTTGAACGCAGTCCATTTCCATTTTCAGTGGTTAGAGTGTTGGACTATGACCTGGGAGACCACGGTTCGAATCCCCACACAGCCATGAAGCGCACTGGGTGACCTTGGGCCAGTCACTGCCTCTCAGCCTCAGAGGAAGGCAATGGTAAACCACCTCTGAATACTGCTTACCATGAACACCCTATTCATAGGGTCACCATAAGTCGGGATTGACTTGAAGGCAGTCCATTTCCATTTTCAGTGGTTAGAGTGTTGGACTATGACCTGGGAGACCAGGGTTCGAATCCCCACACAGCCATGAAGCTCACTGGGTGACCTTGGGCCAGTCACTGCCTCTCAGCCTCAGAGGAAGGCAATGGGAAACCACCTCTGAAGCGAGAAATACAGGTACAGGAATGAAGTGAACAATGCCTTGTTTCACCTGTGTGGCTGGCACAAACTAAACAGGGTAAGCCTTTTCTGGTATGGAAATAAAACTGTGAGGAAAGCTTCAGTGCTTGACATTCTGTCTGTTGGACATCTTATTATTTGTGTTTGGCTCCCAATTTCCTTTGGGACCCTATACTTCAGCACAACAGCTTGTAATATTTTGAATGCTGGAAAAAATGGCCATAAAAAAGGATGAACTTTTTTATGAAGGAAAACAAGTATATTTGGATGAACTTGGGAGTGCATTTCTTGAGTACTGCGTCCAGTTCTGGTCACCTCATTTTAAGAAGGATGCAAACAAACTGGAACAGGTTCAGAGGAGGGCAACAAGGATCATCAGGGGACTAGAAACAAAGCCCTATGAGAAGAGATTGAAAGAACTGGGCATGTTTAACCTTGAGAAGACAGAGGGGAAATATGATAGCACTCTTCAAGGACTTGAAAGGTTGCCACACAGAGGAGGGCCAGGATCTCTTCTCGATCATCCCAGAGTGCAGGACACGGAATAATGGGCTCAAGGTGCAGGAAACCAAATTTTGGCTGAACATCAGGAAAAACTTCCTGTTAGAGCACTATGACAATGGAACCAATGACCTGGGGAGGAGGTGAGCTCTTCAACACTGGAGGCATTCAAGAGGCAGCTAGACAGCCACCAGTCAGGTCTGCTTTAATTTGGATTCCTGCATCAAGCAGGGGGTTGGACTCAATGACTTTATAGGCCCTTCTAACTCTATGATTCTGTGCATTTGTTTGTTTTGTAAAAGGACAAACTGGAACAGGTGCCAGTTCATTTTTGGACAGGACGAACTTGAACTTGAACTAGTTCTTTTTTTAAATGACCTTTCCTAGTACTGGCTTCAGTTCATAGAATTTTTGGGGGTAGGGGGAGACATCTTGTCCTTTGCCTCAAGCAGAAAAATGTCCTGAGCCAGCCCTACTGTTCTTTCTGCTAGAAGAAGGTAAACTGAAAAGTACATTTAACTGGTGTGGGATGGGGGGGCGGGGTTTTGGATTAGCACAAAGAGCAAGGCATGCCGCCTATGGAAGGACCCCCCCCCCAAACCAAAAACGGTGCACTTAATCTTCACCTGCTTGGTTGTCTGCTCAATCGGGATTTCTTCTGACCGGCCACGCTCAAAAGCTGGTGTCCTCGTTTCATAAAACACATCCTGAGTCCGTTGAGTCCCCCATGAAACAGACTCCTTGATTCCTCCTCCCTCTGGCGTTTGTCTGTCACAAAAATTGAGAGAAAAAGAACTTGCAAAGGGCATGCTATTGTGGGTAGAGCAGGTTGGGGAAAACTCCCAAAGCAACAAAGAGACCACAGGTTCAAGTAGTTACCAGATACAGGGTAAGGAAGAACTAGTTCTCATTGAGGTGGTAAACCTGCGTTTGGGCTGCACAACTTCAGACTGCAGGAGGGAACACATCCGACGGAATGCTCTTCCATGGTAAATAACAAAATAAATCCCCGCACATAGAAAACTTCCATATCAGAGTAAATAGACAACAGCAGGAATGAGGAACCTATGGCCCTCCAGATGTTGTTGGACTCTAAGTCCCGTCATACTTGATTGTTGGCCAAGCTGGCCAGAGCTCATGGTGTTATGCCTCCCTCGGAGGACTCAACAGAGGATGAAGGGGAAAGGGCAACGTCAGACCCCAGGAAAGGGACAAGCAGAGAGGCAGCCAAATACCCTTTGCCATCAGGCAAGGAACAGGAGCCTGCTGGAGCCCTCCTGTCATATTCAAGGAGCAACCAGGAAGTTACTCTGACCCCAGCAGAGGGGATGCCAATGGGTGTTGGAACAATGGGGGCAGTTGGCCTGTTTAAGAACCATAAGCTCTCGAAAGAGGGAAGCCTGATTGCAAACACCTGGCCTCAAAGACCGAGCCTGAAAGGCCATGAGTGGCTTGGGCTCTTTTGCTAGAAACAACGTCAGACCTCCGTGTCAGATCATTGCCAGCCTTGCTCATGATCCCGTGCCTTCGACCTTGCCCTGCCTGATTGGATCTCCGGTACCTGGACTTTAGGACTCCCAAGGACTTGTCTGATCTACACAGGGCCAGCGCCAGGCATTACTGGGCCCTAGGGCAGCAGCCTGCCCGGGCAAGTGGCTCCTGCCTGTTCTACCTACCTCTCTCTGGTCTCCTACTGTTGTGCACACAGGGCTGCCATCAACCAAGATGGCGGTGGAGCCTTCTCTAAGGGGCAGATGGGAGTTTTTGTCACAGATTCGCCACCCTTGGGCTAGAATATTTGTGATGCTAGTTTTCTATATGCAGGGAATTTCTGGTATGGAGATGCATTCCAACTACAGCCTGAGGTCGTACAACCCCAGCTTTCCTGCCTCTGTGAGGGCGCAGCTGAACAGAGTGGGAACTTTCTGGGTACTCACAAGGCACCTCCGTTGTTGAGAGAAGCGGAACTCTTTTGACTCAGGAAAGCGTTGGGGAACACTGGAGGGCGGCTTTGCTCAAGCGCTGCTTTCAGTGGGTGGAAGAGAGACACCGTCCCAGTCTGCAAGGCAGAGGAAGAGGCCCAGAGGGAAGCATGAACCTTATTCAAATAAATATTAGCCGCTCTCGCAACAATTCACACAGTGCAGGAGCAGTTGACAGTCATCCTGGCCGGTAAAGCCTCTGTGCTCATGGTTGCAAGGTGCCTCAGTGAGCAACCTCTACGAATCTGCCCTCTGTTCCTTGGAAGGGGCTACAGCGTAGTGTGAGGGCCACATTCCCTTTTGAAACCTTCCGAGGGCCACGCGCCAATGGTGGGCAATAAATGTGAATTGAACCTTGCTACAGCAGGATAGTTTCTACACACACGCGCACATGCCTATCTATCCTCAATCCAAGCAAGCAAGGGTTCCGAGTTCAAGAACACATTCCAGCCCTGCAAACACACTCAAAGAGGAAGCGAAGCATAGCTGGTGAGAGCGTGGCCTGGCAGAAGGGGTGTGGCTGAGGAGGAGGTGTGGCCTGGCAGAAGGGGTGTGGCTGAGGAGGAGGCGTGGCCTGGTGAGAGTCCCAAGAGCTGGACAGAGAGGCCTCGAGGTTGCGTTTGGCCTTCCAGCCTGAAGTTCCCCACGTGAGGGTCTAGAGGGACCAATGCTTTGACCCAGTATAAATACAGCTTCCGTATTCCCAAAAGACTTATTCATGAATGGGAAAGTGGGACATGAGCCAGGAAATGGGTGCAGAAGGAGGGCAAGCTGCTCTCATAACTAGCTTGAAGACGTAAGAACATCAGAAGCGCCTGCTGGATCAGGCCAACGGCCCATCTAGTCCAGCATCCTGTTCTTATGGTGGCCAACCGGATGCTTATGGGAAGCCCGCAAGCAGGACCTGAGGGCAACAGCAGTCTCCCCTCCTGTAATTTCCAGAAACTGCTATTCAGAAGCATACTGCCTCCAACCATGGAGGCAGAACATGACTATCATGGCTAGTAGCCATTGAGAGCCCTATCCTCCATGTATTTGTCTAATCCTCTTTTCAAGCCATCCAAGTTGGTGGCCATCGCTGCCTCCTGTGGGAGCAAATTCCATTGTTGAATGACATGCAGCGTGAAGAAGCCCTTTCTTTTGTCTGTACAAAAGCAAAGTAGGTGCCACCACTGGAAAGGCCCTGTCGCGGGTCTAAAGAGAAGCCTGGTGCCTTCTGCCCAACAACAGCCACAGCCGCCATGTCCTTCTCCTCCTCCTGCTCCAGGCAAGGCCCAGGTTCCCAAGCCTGAGCTCCCGCAGCCGCCCCCCAACATAAACTGGCAGCAGAAGCCCGGAGAGCAGCAGCTGAGCGAGCCCGAGGACACGGAGAGGAAGACAACATTGAAACAGCAAACAGCTTCACTGTGAGAAATGCCTGTCGCCCTTCTGCTTCTCGGGAGCTGCCGCCCCCCGCTTACACCACCTCCTCTTTCTTGGCAGTGCCGATAATGATAATGTTATCTGTAATTTCATTTCATTTTTTGCAAATTGTATTTTTATTGTATTTCTACACCTGTGTTGATTTTTCTTTGTAAGCCGCCTTGAGGGCCTTTGGCTGAAAGGCGGGGTATAAATAAAATTTAATAATAATAATAATAATAAAAAGACAGTGTTTCTTCTGCCTCCCTGGAGTCTTTAGTTACAGGTGTTTGGGATAACAAGTACACAGACAGGTCTGTGTTCATCTGCAGAGCGTCCCAGTGGCAATGAGACAGAATGTTTACCTGGCAAAGACCTCCAGAAGCTGGGTGGGCAGGATCCCGGGTGTTCTTGTTTTGTTTGTAGAAGTCGAATATCATCAATGCTGCGTACACTTTCCCCACCGTCATCGCTTCATCTGGGCAAAGAAACAGAGCATGCAAAAGAAAGTAAGAGAATAGATATTGAGGAAGCAGAATTTATTGATGGAAAAAAGCTGGGGTGGATCGAGTCCATTTGAACAGAGGTCCTAGGTGGCCACTGATGGCCTGGGAGTGGGGAGCTATCATAATTCTTTCTGAGAGCAAACTCAGAGGATCTGTTACCTCTCAGTTTTGAATCAAAATGAGGCTGCCCAAGAATAAAGTAATGCTTTATGTATTCTAGGAACGGGCAAATGTGTCAATTTCAATTTCTCTCAGTTCCTTCTGTTTCCAATAGTAAATTCAGTTCTCCGCATTTCCACAACAATTTGCATTTTTTTAAAAAAAATGTGGGAAAATTCACCAACATTTTAGTGCAAATTTCCTGAAATACACAGATTTTCTTACACATTTTTGACTCAAATACACATTTTTGCAACAATGCATTTCTGTGTCTTTATCTGCACGAATACATGCCTTTTTATGCACACTTTCCCCTAATATGTGCATTTTGGTAGTTTTTGGGTTGGGATCCTTTTTTGCTTCATTTGCTGAACCAGAGTGGAGGCCAGAGGCTCCATGTCAGTGGGACAGTGAAATCCACTGCCCAGAGCTGTCCAACGTGCTGAAACCTATTTTTGGGGATGGTTTTCAGCACCTGGAACAGCTCCGATGAAAACTTGGTATGGGTTCTACTGCCCCACTGGCATGAAGCCGCCAGCCTCCACTGTTGAAATGTCCCCATAGCTTCACCACCCCTGCTAAAACATTTCTCAGTATAAATATTACGTTCATGCCTATTCCATCTCCGCAGTACCAGGGGGAAAAGCGGTCCTTACGTTTATGAGGTGGCACCAGCAGATCCAAGGTTTTTGGCGACAGGTTGGGCCAAACCAATGAGATCTCCTTCCTCAGCTCAGCATCACACTGGTGCTGCAGGACCCCTGTCAGGTGTGAGTCAAGAGAGACAAAGAAGAAAATTATTATCTGTCACAACAGGCCCCATAAGAGGAGCTGTGCTGGATCAGACCAAAGATTTATCAAATATAACATTTCGTTTCCCAGAATGGCCAACCAGATGCCTCTAGCAGATCCACAAGCAGAACATGAGGAGAGTGGATCTCAAAAGAACATAAGATCCTGCTGGATCAAGTCAAAAGCCCCATCTTGTGCGGTATGCTGTTCTCACAGTGGCCAGATGCCCCAATGGGAAGCCCGCAAGCAGGACCTGAGTGCAACAGCACTCTCCCCACTTGTGACTCCTAGCAGCTGGTATTCAGAGGTATATTGCCTCTGATACTGGAGGTGCTACAAAGCCATCATGGCTAGTAGCCCTTGAGAGCTATAACCTCCTCCATCTTCTAAAGCCATCCAGGTTGGTGGCCATCTCTGCCCCTTGTGGGAGCCAATCCCATAGTTTAGCTATCATGTGCTGTGTGAAGAACTCTCTTCTGTCTGTCCTGAATCTTTCAACGTTCAGCTGCATTGAATCGCCCCAAGTTCTTGTATCATGAAAGAGAGAGAAAACGTATTGCCCCTGTAAAACTGAGCAGGGAGGAGGATGGGAACCAAACTAGAATGAGTTGGCTTTGCCTGTCACTGGCTCTGGCTCCACCTACTGTGGGGCTCCCTGCGTTCCGCCCCACCAGTCCCAAGGGGCGCCAGCCACACTGTCAGGGAAGGTGAGAGTTGTAGCCCACAGATTTCCCTATCCCTGGTCTAGTGAAAGGGAAATCCATTCAGAACGTAAACTTCTTGCTTTAAAATCTGAATGTTGTGGATTTCCACACATTAATTTGGTCAATATTTGGACCAAAGTCTCCCTCTCCATTCCCCACTCATTCCTTCTCAATGAACTTTCAAGCCATCTCCCCTCATCTCACCTGATGCCAGTTTGATTTCCAGGGCGGTCCGGATCAAGGCCATCAGCGTAGATGTGAAGTGGACGCTCAAGTCATCATTTGAGATGGGCATATTCATCCTTACCAAGCGCTGAGAGACAGACAGGTTTTCCGTCACCACCAACCAACTTCTCCCCCTACCCCAAAGCTGGTCCCCACCCACCTTTTTCCTCCTGTCATTCCTCTCCAGAGTAAGTTTGATTACCAACAGCTGAAGTTCCACAATGTTAACTTTTCCTGTGCTGACTTAGGTGACACACCCCAGATGGTGAAAAGATACATAATCTACATAGGTTCCAATATTCCAATGATGAGCTTCACTTACATTTTGGAAATCCTCACTAGCTATAGCTGCCTTCCTATAGCTTAAAACTACCGTGAATTTTTCTCCATGGTCAGAGTCCCAGGTCTTCTTTCTGAGGTACGTTTCAGAACTTCAAAACTGTCAACTTGACAGCATTTAAAAAAAATAATCTTGGGCCCAAGAACATAAGCAGATGAGGCCAATGGCCCATCTTAGTCCAAATGGGTTAGATTTTAATGTTATTGTTGGAATTTTAAGGCTCTAATGTGAATTGTATGTTTTTATGTTGTGTGTCGCCCAGAGCGGCTGGACAACCAGCCAGATGGGCAACTAATAAATTTAATAAATAAATAAATAACATCCTGTTCTCACAGTGGCCAACCAGATGCCTATGGGAAGCCTGAGCACAAGAGCACTTTTCCCTCCTGTGGTTTCCATCAATTGGCATTCAGAAGCCTGTGACTGTAGAGGTAGAGCATAGTCATCATGGCTAGTAGCAATTTGATAGCCTTATCCTCCGTGTATTTGTCTAATCCTCTTTTAAAGCCATCCAAGTTGGTGGCCATCGCTGCCTCCTGTGGGATTGAATTCCATAATGTAACTCTGCACTGCATGAAGGAGCTCTTTCTTTGTCAAACAGAAAGCAGGTGAAAAGTCTCCGCCAAGGATCTAAAGAAGGGTCATCGTATGTGTTACTCCTCCCTTATCTTCCACTATTTTCAAATGTATGACGTGTGTCAATCCAGATTTTACAGTCAAGATACCCTCCAAAGCATCCTAGAAATGGTAGTTCAGTGTGATTGCTAAAAACGTTTCAGCAAAACAACATATGCAATGACTATTGAACAGAAAAGGCTTGTCCATTAGGGCAAAAAGGGCGCTGCCCCACCAGCCTCAGTCTGCCCTCAGCAAGTCTCCACCTGCCTGCCTGATTACTTACAGCCAGTCTGGGGAGGGGCGGGACTGCCAGCTTCCTCCTCCTCAGTCTTAGTGTTCCCTTTGTAGAACGCGGCAGGGAGGAGGACGCCCCTTGCGTTGTTGTGTTGGTAGTATTGCTTGTCATTGCTTTGATGTTGCTGTACACTGCCCTGCTGTTTTGCAAGAGGGTGGTATGTAAATGCTTTTAAATAAATCAATGAAATTATGTATGCTGGTGATCTCCTTGAAGGATGGGCAGGATAGGAATTTGTTTTTCTAGAAAGGGCAACAGCAATGAGCATGGTTAACCTGCAGGCAGTTGACACTGCCTCTCAGCCTTTCATCAATTAGTGTCTGCACAATGCCTGTCTCCAAAAATGATCTCCAAATACTAGCAAAGACAAACGGTGGACTCTTGAGGAATAATTGTTGTCAGGGAGGAAATCAGGCATGAAATGAGCAATAGCACTTCCTGAGGCTGCCAGAAATACTGCCCACCCCCTTCGAATAGCAGAGCAGAAACCCACAAAGATATCACAGCAATTTTTACACACACTAAGGCCACGTGCGCACCTTTTAATGCACGACGATGCCATTTCAAACAGTCTTCACTTCCCCCGATGAATCCTAGGAACTATCATTTGCAAAGGGTGCTGAGAGTTCTTAGGAGACCCTTATTCCCCTCAGACAGCTACAGTTCCCAGAATGGTTTAACGGTCCCTCTTCCCAAGGAACTCTGGGGACTGTAGCTCTGTGAAAGGAATAAAAATTTCCTAACAACTTTCACTACCCTTTACAAATGACAATCCTCAGTGGTACAAGAGTGCTTTAAATGTATAGTGGGGATGTGGCCTAAATTCCAACTGAAAAAAAATGCCTTCAAGTCGATTCTGACTTATGGGCGACCCTATGAATAGGATTTTCATGGTAAGCGGTATTTGGAGGTGCTTTACCATTGCCTTCCTCTGAGGCTGAGAGGCAGCGACTGGCCCGAGGTCACCCAGTGAGCTTCATGGCTGTGTGAGGATTGAAACCCTGGTCTCCAAGGTTGTAGTCCAACACTCTAACCACTATGCCGCACTGGCTCTCATAAATTCCAATTAAGCTGTATCAAACACAGATCTGATTCACCAGCCACTGAGCTGGTCTTCTCTATTGTCAGCACAGGAAAGGTTAGCAGCAGAAATGTACCTTGCTCAGAGCAGCCCAATGGTCCAAACTTACTCAAATAGCCCCACGAAATCCATTTCAGTGTGTGTGTGTGTGTGAGAGAGAGAGAGAGAGAGAGAGAACCAAGGAAAGAAAGATGACTTAGAAGTTAAGATAAAGCTGATAATACATATAGTTTCTCCCAGGAGAACTGTATCCTTGTCGAGTTGGAGGAAGCGGGCTTGAAAACTAGCATTAATTAGCCAAAGGAAGGAAGCATATACTTCCCTAACCTGAAATTAGCAATGGGATCTGTTGGCCGGTGCCGGTTTGAAAGCATTCAGTTGACCTACCAGGCCAGAATCAATTTGAGTTTGTTCTTTATCTGCTAGCCACCAGTCTGTTTTTCCCCTCGCAAAAAGAAAAAAATTACATTAATATTGATATTTTGAAAGGAACTATCAATAAAGTATTTTGAAAGGAAGCATTGATAACATTGTTGAACTGGTCTGAATTCTACCACATCCCTACCTGAGATTTATGTTTTCAGGACCCACCCTATTCCCGTGATTGCAATTTGTTTTAAACTGTTTTTAATAATTGAATTTTAAATTGTTGCAACCCACCCTGGGATATATAGGGTGAAGAGCAGGTAAACAAATCATATGAAATAATCATCATAGAATCATAGAGTTCAAAGGGGCCTAGAAGACCATAGAATCCAACCCCTTGCGCAATGCAGGAATCCAATTTAAAGCATCCCCAACAGGTGGCTATCCAGCTGCCTCTTGAATGCCTCCAGTGTTGGAGAGCCCACCACCTCCCTAGGTCACTGGCTCCATTGTCATAGTCCTCTAGCAGTTAGGACATTATTCTTGATGTTCAGTTGAAATCTGGTTTCCTGCAACTTGAGCCCACTGTTCCTTGTCCTGCTCTCTAGGATGATTGAGAAGAGATCCTGGCCCCTCCTCTGTGTGGCAACCTTTCAAGTACCTGAAGAATGCTATCATATCTCCCCTTAGTCTTCTCTTCTCAAGGCTAAAGCTGCCCGTTCTTTCCATCTGTCTTTATAGGAGAGACTGAAAGACTTTCTGGTCCCCTGATCACCTTTGTTGCCCTCCTCTGAACCCCTTCCATTTTGTCTGCGTCCTTCTTAAAGCGTGGCGTCCAAAACTGGACACAGTACTCAAGATGAGGCCTAACCGGTATGATCATTGGTTTTAAACTGTTTTTAAGAATGCGTATTAAATTGTTGTGACCTGCCTTGGGACTGACTGGGGAAGGTGAGATGATGATAATATTATTTCCATTCCTGACCTCTGCTGAAATTGCAGCAACATTTGCCCCCATTCCCATTTCCTGATGGAATTCTCACCTTTGACGGTACACACACAGGTTGAATGGCACCAATGGGTGTGAGCCCACTCCCTTCTTAACACAGTCAAGGCAGTTTAGAATGTAAAAACAGCTACGCTACTGTGAAAGAGAGTCCCCTTTGGGAAGCCCCGTCCCATCTCTGGGATTCAGCTCTCCTGAACACTACAGAATAAGGCTACAAAGCTATTACCGCATGCACATCAAGGCAAGCAAGGCAGAAGTCTCATGCACAATAACTCTGCAGGGATTGGCCCCTGCCAGCGATGGGGATCACACACATACGCACACAGGAAATGGAGCAACATGAGAAGTGTTGGGAGGGAGATCATAGCTCAGAAGAAGGGCCTGGAGGAGAAAATGCCACATAGGCATAGAAAGTTGGTTGCTACAGAAGGGAGAGAAATGCTGTGTTTGCCATCAAGGGATGGCTGTCTCCACCTGCCTCCATAAGAACTCTGGGCTGTTGGGCAGAGGCATAAAAATGGACAGGGACATTTCTAGGTACTAATGTTTTCTGCTTTTGGGCTACTTCGGACTGGATGTTTTACTTCGCCTATTGATGACATTGATGCTTCCTTACATTTTGATGCAGGTGAAATGGAACTGTTCATTTTTGTCTTGCGCGTTACATTGGAGTGATTTTACCCTTTGATTATGCGCTATTATTGGGCGACTGTATTTAGACTGTTTTGGGGGTGTCTCTTTTTTTTAGGGAACTGCTTTGAGCATTTGCAGAAAACATTGTATGAGATGATCCTCTGTGACGCCGGTGGGGAGCCCTTTGGGTTCTGTGGGCCAGATCCTTATCAGATTGAGCCTTGCAGGAGAAACCTGACAGGAGGACAGGGCTGCCCACCTGTCAAGTCACCAGATGTCACAATCATGTCAGGTGATCAGGATTTCAAAGCACCCAAAGTTAGGACTTCAAAGCACTGTGAAGGGCTTGCCAAGAAGCCTGTATGGTGATTTAAAGTGCAGGAGGCTTCAGCTGTACTACCCATCAGCTGATGGGCGATGGAGCCGAAGCCGGCTTTCTGCAGACATCAGCTACATTTCTCTATGGGGAAATTGCTCACTCCGCCGATCCAGCAAGGGTTCAGATTTGGCCTGTAAGGTCATTTCCCCCAAACCATGCTGACCTGCCACACTCCAGAACCACACACCCTAATTAACTGGGAGCCAATTAAGATACAACCCTGCTCTGGTCCTTATCCAGAAATGCAAAAGCTTGGTCAGAATTGAAAGAGGAGGACATTCTTTAGAGAGAAATGTGATGTCTTGTCAGGGAGATTCAGAATGCTAAGTTTGTTTTATGTTTTTATCCATTTAGGTTTTAACTAATTTTATTCAAATTTGCATCCATTCGTTTTAATTTAATATTTGTTAAAAGAGGGGCTTTTTTTAAAAAAAAAAAAAAAAAGGAGAAGAGATATTGTGGTCTGCCAGGGAAATCTGGCATTTTAAGTTTGTTTCTTATTGTACATAACTTTATTTTAGTCTGAGTTAATTTACCTTGTATTACTTTCATACTATTAAACTTTTGTTTTGTGATGGACTGATAGCTAGAAATGAATAAACAAACCTGATCTGATCTGAATAGACAGTAACAGATACAGTAAAACAAAGGCGAATTGCTGTTCCTGCAGTGGTTCTGGAGAGGGGGCTATCTCTACAGGCACAAATTTTATGTTCTGGAATAAATTCCTCCTCTAAAAGGAGAATCATGCTCATTGGAGATAAATTTCCTCTGCTGATGGGGCTTGGGGCTTGCAGGGAAAGCGGTACCAATTACCAGAGCCCCTTCCAGTCAGGTCAGGACCCTAGACAGCTCCCAGTGGCCCTTGCTAGCTAAGCTGCAGAATGTGTTGTCTCAGCAAAGGATCCATCAGCTCCACCAAGCATGGCCAATAACATCTGGAGGGTCAAAGGTCCGCTACACCTGATCTAATGGCTTAGGAAGGCTGGGTGGGCTGTCCTTTCCAGTGGCTCCACCCCCTTGCAAGAGCTGTCTACAATCCTTAAAGAGACTGTAGCCATTGTGCAACCTCAGACCCTGATGGGAGAACCATGTCTTTCGGTTGGGATAGTGTAGAATGGGGTGCTAAAAGCTACTTCCCAGGGTGGTGACCTGATGTGAATCTGAGCCCTACTCAAGGCATCACTAGGCCCTGACATGATAACAAGCTAGACTATCTCAAATATCTCTGTTCTTTAGATAGCAGGAAAACCTTTTTGTAGTAGGGTTGAACATGTCTATGTTTTGTAGCAGGGTTGAACACTGCTGAACTAGGAAAACTAAGAAAAGCGTATGAAAAAGCTGAGAAGATGTCACAAATATCACAGCGGGAGAGGGGAAGACAATGCAGCCTTAGCCACAACACAGCGGATGGCCCCAGTTGTCCGGAAAGGTGGGTCTAACCTTATAGGCAACGCGAGCTGGGCATTTCTTTCCTAGTCCAAGTGGCGGGGACATGTGTCTCAACATCTCATACATGTCTGTGTAACTAATGCGCCCACTTAGAACCAGAAAGAGAGAGAGAGAGGGAGGGGGACATCAAAGGTGGGGGAAGACAAGACAAGAATCAGAGGGGAGAGAAATGGGAATAAAAAGGAAAAGCAGACAAGAGAGAGAGAGTTATCCGGTTAATTAGTTTGTTTTCCGGG
Organism: Rhineura floridana; assembly: GCF_030035675.1. NCBI lineage: Eukaryota > Metazoa > Chordata > Lepidosauria > Squamata > Rhineuridae > Rhineura > Rhineura floridana. Next base: position 12,680,290 of record NC_084499.1, read on the forward strand.
AGGAGAAACAACACAAAAGAGGGTTAATAACTACGAGGAGGGTTAAATCAGAGGATTGTTTTCCCAGTTCCATCTCTTGTGATGTGGTGTCCTCCAGCGGTGGTTGGACTCCAACTGCATTGTCCCCAGGCAATGGCCAGGGATGATGGGAGATGGAGTACAGAACGACATCTGGAGGGCACCACGTTGGCTATCCCCATCTTCAAGCATCTTTCCACATGTGCTCACATCCTTTCCTTTGTTAAAAAAAATAAACAAGGGGGGTTCAAATCCCTGCGGTAGAGGTACGGAATGATCGACGGCGGACAAAGGGGTGGGAAGAAAGAGGTCTGACATCACGACAGGGGGCAGGATGGGGCAGAGCATTCCTGTATCTTCTCCAAGAAGTGTTGGTGCAGGTGTCCAAGTGGTTCTACCCATCATGCCAAGGAGAGGCAGTAGGGAGCGTTATGGGACAGTCAGCAGCGGCTTTAATAAAAACGGTTGTTTTGGGGATGGGGACCAGTTCCTCCCACCGGTGACCCAGAGACTGGAACTTTTTTGAAACTGACTGTCTTATAAGGCTGCCCACATCCAGGCAAGTGCACATCATTGCGCAGAAGGAGAGACTCGGGAAAGGAATTGAGGATCAAAGGGTGAGGGCAGCTTGTCAATCATTCCTGTTCAGGCAACAGGTTAGTTACATTCCAGTCTATCCCTCTCCCTTTTTTTTCTTTGCAATTCAGATAATTTATGTATTTTTTCAGTTCAAATGCCAGGCAAAAAAGAAGGAGAGGAGAAATACACTGGATGGGGTTCTTCAGAAATGCCAAACCTTGAAGGCCACCCTATGAGGGCACTTCCTTCCTAAGCCCAGAGGCGGAGCAATCGCTCTCAACAAACTGTACATATCCTGATAATGTATCCGGCAACTGGAAAGGAAAAATCATAAGTAATAATAAAAGAGAGAGAGAGAGAGAAAACTCCGTTCCCGTCGCCATCCGCCTAAAAACATGACAAAGAGGCAGTCACATTAAATTTCAGAGTCCACAGATTTCCATCACTATTATAAGCCTTTGTCTGAATAAATGTATTTCAGCTAGAGTGGAAGGGTGGCATTTCATAGCCCTGTGTCTATCTACAGAGAAACATATCCTATTATAATCTTCCAAGCTTGAGAAGAATTTTTAAAACATCCTCAGCTCATAAAAAATAAATAAGGGAACTGCTTTTTTTTTTTAAAGGTATGCAGTCTTTCTGAAGCACAGGAAATAGTCCAGACTGACAGCTAAATCATCATTCAGTGCTTCACTCTCAATGCCTGCCTTGCAAGTTTTGCAGTTCATTTCCAAGACAGCTATGTTCTGCCTCAACTGCCAGCAGCAGTATGTGCCTCTGAATTAGGGATGGGCAAGAATTTGATTCAGTTCACATTCCAAGCTGAATGTATCAAATCTGCACTTTCTGAAACAATATGAGAACCAGCCATCCTCCAAAATTCACACGTTTGAATTTTACCAAATGTTTGCCAACCAAACAGTGTTTACAAAAATGCATATATTCGGGAAAAGTGTGCATAAAAATGGATATATGCGTAAAATAATATACAAAATGTGTTATATGATGAAAAAGTGCTGTGTTGGTCAACATTCCCAACCAAAATGTGTTTATTAGGAGAAATTCACACTAAAATGCTGGAGAAAGTATCTATAGGATTTTTTTTTTAAAAAAATCACAAATTGCTGCATAAATGTGGAAAACTGAATTTAAGATTGGAAAACTGAGCAGAGCTTGGAAAAGTTACTTTTTTGAACTACAACTCCCATCAGCCCCAGCCAGCATGGCCACTGGATTGGGCTGATGGGAGTTGTAGTTCAAAAAAGTAACTTTTCCAAGCTCTGAAAATGAGAAACGAAGAGAATCAAAATTGACAAATCTTTCCATCATTCCACTCACAGAAATGAATAAACCTAAATTTATATAATTTTCCCTCAGCATCTTTAGCTTGATCATTCTTTGTTTTATTTATTTTTTCTTTCCACATCAGCAGAAAGGAAATTCCTGGGTCATGATGAAATGATTGCAGTTCTAGTATCTCAGGTACCATAAATCTGGCTTTCAGTGTTTACTTACGTCTCTCTCTAGTGATTTCCACCTGTGAGTGGATTCAGACAACCGTGTGATCCATGTGATAGTTGCAAGTAATGCAGCCTTGTATTTATTTATTTATTTATTTATTTATTTGTTAAATTTTTATACCGCCCCACTAGCATAGCTCTCTGGGCGGTGTACAACAGAAAGTATATACAATAAAATCACATAAATCGGTACAAAAACATATATATAAAAATCCACAAATCTAAAACCAAATTGAACATATTAAACTAAAATGCCTGAGCAAAGAGAAAGGTTTTAACTTGGCGCCGAAAAGATAGCAATGTCGGCGCCAAGCGCACCTCAACGGGAAGACTATTCCACAGTTCAGGGGCCACCACTGAGAAGGCCCTGGTTCTGGTAACCATCCTCCGAGCCTCTCTATAAGTCGGAACTCGGAGGAGGGCCTTCGATGTTGAACGTAGTGTACAGGCAGGTTCATATCGGGAGAGGTGTTCCAGAAGGTATTGTGGTCCTGCACTGTATAAGGCTTTATAGGTTAAAACCAACACTTTGAATCTGGCCCGGAAACATATAGGTAGCCAGTGCAAGCAGGCCAGAACAGGTGTTATATGTTCGGACCGCCTGGTCCTCGTTATCAGCCTGGCCACCGCACTTTGCACAAGCTGTAGTTTCCGAACCGTCTTCAAAGGCAGTCCTACGTAGAGCGCATTGCAGTAATCCAATCGAGAGGTTACCAGAGCATGGACAACTGAGGTGAGGTCCTCCCTGTCCAGATAGGGACATAGCTGGGCTACCAACCGAAGTTGGTAGAACGCATTCCTTGCCACCGAGGCTACTTGAGCCTCGAGTGACAGGGAAGGATCTAAGAGTACTCCCAGACTACGAACCCGCTCCTTCAGGGGGAGTATAACCCCGTCCAGAACAGGGTGCATATCCACCATCTGATCAGAGAAATCACCCACCAACAGCATCTCAGTCTTGTCTGGATTCAGCCTGAGTTTATTAGCTCTCATCCAGTCCATTATCGTAGCCAGGCAACGGTTCAGCACATTGACAGCCTCACCTGAAGAAGATGAAAAGGAGAAATAGAGCTGCGTGTCATCAGCGTACTGGTGGCAATGCACTCCAAAACTCCTGATGACCGCAGTCAGCGGCTTCATGTAGATTGTAATTAACAACTCGCCTGGTAGACACAGGTGGCCTGGAATTCCATCCAGGGGAGCAAGCAGGCTGGTGGAAGAAGGTGAGATCGCTCTGACCCTGGTCTGCCAGCCTGCTTGGTTGCCATGCTGGACCCAGAGGGTTTGTACTCTTCCACGGCCAGCATGAAAAAGTAGTGATCTACCCTCCTTCACATAGTTCTCCACATTTAGGAGCAATTCATTCATTTATTTAAAAACCCTCAGGGAAATTCACCAGCATTTTAGTGCAAATTTCTCCTAATAAACACGTTCTGTTCTGCCGTTTTGAGTAATATACACATTTTTGCAACCAATTTCCCCTAACATAATACATTTTTGTATGTTATTACTATTGGAAGTAAAGCACCAAGGGTGTAACAAGTAACCTGAACCAGTGGGGGGTGATAGACAGAAAGGCAACCTACTCTTCCCTCACTGATCCCTTCTTTAGCAAGTCCTTGTTTTTTTCCTCAGGCTTTACTTCCTTCCTCTTCCTTCCTAATAAGTCAGATAGTATCTGTGCGTGTGAGCCTCATGGCTCTACAATGGCCATTTGTATGTCTGTAGTCAGAATGACTTTATTTCCCAGTAGCACTAAACCTTAAGTTTCTTTATTCTTTCAACAAGTCTTACCACACTATTTATTTCTGACCTCCGCTGCAATAGGTACCAAATTCCAATAATTCCCACAAATATATACATTTTTATGCACAGTTTCCCCAATGTGAGCATTTTGCACACATTGGTTGGTTGGAAAACTGCATTGCAAAATCCAGATGTTGAAAGATCGGTGTTTCAGTTTGTGTATTGCGTTGAGACCTGCAAATTAAGCCGTTCCTCATTAAAATGCAAACAAAACTGAATGTCTCTCCTAGCCCTACTCTTGGGCTAGTAAAAGGAATGCAGACTAGTAACTTCTGGGGGCTGATTTACAAGACTGTAGTAGCACAGGTAAGTTGTTATTTTGTTCTTTTCAGCTTTCGTCGCATCGTGTTTCCCCTGGAAATCACCTTTTCGTCAGTACTCAGATTATTTGAAGGTGGGGGTTGGCAAAGCGGTCCTTAATGAAATCCACAAAATAATTTTCTGATTCCTTCAACTTGTGCTCAGTCATGCCACCCCTGTCCCTGAAGCCCTTTGGAATGTATGAAACTGCTTTATACTGAGTCAGACCACTCAGTCCATCTAGCTCAGTATTGTCTACTCTGATTGGCAGTGGCTCTCCATGGTTTCAGGCACGGGACATTCCCAGGCCTACCTGGAGATGTTGGGGATTGAACCTGGGACCTTCTGCATGCAGAGCAGATGCTCTACCACTGGGCTACGGCCCTTCCCCTAATTTTCCTTCTAAGAAGTTCAGCAAAGAGGCCATCAAAAAGAACATAGGGAAAGCCATGATGGTTCTAGCCCAGCATCTAGTTGGCCACTTGCTCTTACAGTGGCCAGCCAGATGCCCATGAGAAGCCCTCAAGCAGAGCCCAAGCACAAGCACGCTCCCTTCACCTGCGACTGGTATTTGAGGGCATTCAATGGAAGTGTGTCCTCCTTTGCCCATTCCCCCCTCCTGTAACCTGAGCACTTCTTTCCATCTTCAGAAATGTCAATGGGGAGAGGCTTCAGCAGATGAGATGATTACAGGGTGAACTGGAAATTGACAACCTTATGAGAACAGTGAACTGGAAATTGACAACCTTATGAGAACAGACTTATTCATCCAAATGCACCACAAGGGAACATGGGAAGCTGCCTTCTACTGAGTCAGACCACTGCTCCATCTAGCTCAATAATGTCTACACTGACTGGCAGCAGCTCTCCAGGGTTTCAGACAAGGCATCTTTCCCAGCCTTACGTGGAGATGCGATGCCGGAACTTGAACCTGGGACCTTCTACATGCAAGGCAGATGCTCTACCGCAGAGTTACAACCCTTACAAGCGTAAGATGCGCATATGAGAGCATACGTACCAGGCAGCAGGGTCGTATTCAGCCCAAACCCGAATGAACTCATCGAGGTGGTGGGGCCCTAGGATGGAAGAGTCCCGTGTCAAGTACTCAAAGTTGTCCATGATGACAGCCACAAACAAGTTCAACATCTGCAAAATGAGATGAGATCAAGGCAGGGAGAAGAAAAGGCATTAACTTATCAAGTGGACACCAAAACACCCCCAAAATATGGTATCTCAAGAAGGAAGAGGAAAAGGTTCAGGCTGAAACCCATCTGTGGAAACCCATAATCAAAAGAGAGAGCAGGAACTTGGAACTTGCCCATCAACAGCGAGCACCTTGACAGCAGACGGAAAAGGTCCCTGGCCATCTTCCCCACTGTGAGGGTGAGATGTGCTCTTGTCTCAATTGCACTAATTATTACCAAGTGGGCATCTATATACAGATAAGGTGTGTCCTCTTTTATGTTCTTTTTTGGTAATGCATTTCCAGTGGTGGCTGGTGCCCATTGGGACAGGTGAGGCGGAAGGCAGGGAGGCCCACAGTAGGCGGAGCCAGAGCCAGTGACAGGCGGAGTAATTGTTAGGTATGGAAAGATCTGTCTGTTTCGGTTTTCCCAGTTTCTCATTTTTCCAATGTTAAATTGAGTTGTCTACATTTCTACAGCAATTTTTTAAAAAAGAAAGTCCTCATGAAAATTCTCTGCCATTTTACTGTGAGTTTCTCCAAATAAACACATTTTTGTAGGCAGTTTTTGACAGAGGTACAGATTTTTGCAAGCCATTTCTTATTTCATGCATGTTTTCACGCATGTATTCATTTTTATGCACACTGTCCCCTACTATATGCATTTTTGTAAATGTTGTTTAGTTGGCAAACTGCACCCCAAAATTCTAATAAATGCAAATTTCGAAGGATGGCTGTGTTTCAGTTCTCATATTGTTTCAGAAATTGCTGATTTGATACATTCTGCTTGAAATGCAAACTGAATCAAAATCCATCCCTAGTGACTGCTCTAGTTTTGTCCCTTACTGAGTTCTATAAGGGCAACACTGAGACAAGGAGAAGGAAGCTGTCAGCCAGGGCCACCCACTGGATTGGTTGTAAACAGGAAGGCAAATTATTGGGGCAGCGTCACATTTGTCCTAATGGACCCGATTCCAGTATGTAGTTCCTTGTTTTTTGGTTATATGTAGCCATAAAGGGAACTCTCTTATAATCATCACATCAATCCAGGAGTGAGGCTGGGGAAGATCTGTGTATTGCCTTGTGTGCATGTGAGGGGGTAGAGGTACCGAGGAGCTGGAATGTGGAGGGTAGTTATGGGTGCAGGGAAGGCACCCAGAGAAGCAGAAGGGCCAACTCACCAGAAAGGAACAGAGGAAGATGAAGGAGACAAAGTAGAAATAGGCAAAGTCGCTGCCGCATTCGTTTTTGCTGAGGTTGGAGTGCTCATCACAGGCTTGGTTGCTGAGGCATGCAAGCATGATTTCATGCCAGGCTTCTCCAGTGGCGCTCCTGCAAGCACAAAGAGGACACAGAAAGCTGCCTGTAGTGGCATAAATCTGGAAGATCATTGTACTTTGAGAAGGTTTAGCTATTGGCATACTGCACGCCCAAGAAAGCATATAACTAGGCAAATAACTCCGTGGCACAGAGTGGTAAGTGGTGGTAACGCAGCCGAAGCTCTGCTCACGGCCGGAGTTCGATTCCAATGGAAGGAGGAAGTCGAATCTCCGGTAAAAGGGGTCGAGGTCCACTCAGCCTTCCATCCAGCCGTGGTCGGTGAAATGAGTACCCGGCATACGCTGGGGGGTAAAGAAAAGCCAGGGAAGGAACTGGCAATCCCACCCCATATATACGGTCTGCCTAGTAAACGTCACAAGACGTCACCCTAAGAGTCGGAAATGACTCGCACTATAAGTGTGGGGACACCTTTACCTTTTTTTTTTTAATGTCAGCCTGTAATCCTTATTATTTTGGGAAATGCTCCAAAATATTCTCTGACTAGGTAGTGCACGGGAAAGATGACCGTTTAGCAGTTTCCCAGAGATAAGCTCACTACTTGCCCAGGCATCCGGCAGTGACCACCTGGCATCAGGAGAGATAGCTGGTCAGCTGTCCATCTTGCCTGTCTGCCGAGTGCTGCTCCAGCCTTGTGAATATGTAAACATAATCACAAGCACCAAGAAATGGCCTAATTGGCAGGTGCAGTCAATTCGCTGTAATAGTATAAAAAGTCCTGCAAAACAGTCCTATATCGGGACTCAGCGCAGGCCAGCTTCTGGGATGGTGCTACGTGCCGAAAAGTCCCAAGTCCATTCGCTGCCATCCTGAGGGTTCCCTGATGCTAGCATGAATAACCAAGGAAAGTCACTACACTGAATGTGCAGTTAACATGCAATTTACTACTGAAAAAATGAGAGTAACAGAAACAACACAGAGTAAAAAATAAAGAATACAAAACCATGTAATATACAGCCAAAGGGGATAATAATGGCAGAAACAAATAACGCGTAAGTAGAAGATGACAGTTACTCTGGAATATGGAACTGTTTCAGTACTTCTTCAGATATTCAAGATACTCAAATGTTAGCAGCCAGCCTTGAGTTCCCCATAAATATCTTCACAGAAGAAAATGCAAATTGTATAAGCAATGTCGTAGTTCACTAATTATCTTCTTGTGAGAATAGTGTGTCCTCGTATACAAGATAAGCACTTCTTATCAGGAGCGAAGCGAACCCTGCTGTCATTTGTATATTATCTGCAGATCTGCAAAGAGCCATAGCTTTTCCCATAATAAATTGTCTCTTGCAAGCCACTGTCATATTGGTCGAACCAGCTCTATATTGTATACAGTCCGGGCAGCCATTTAGAACCCTGCAGAATCTGGGTTCTAAATCATCCAGGGAAACTCCATGAGTACAGGAGCCTTCCTGCTTTAGACCTCTGCCCCCCCACACACTGGAGGATGACAGAGCTTAGCGTGCTTGCCCCAGCTTCCCTGCTCAAGTGTAGGTCCTACACATAAAACTAATGCTTGCGTGGGGCTTTTGCGTCAAAGAGATCTGTGTTTCCTGTCGTATTATGTCAAAGAGATCTGTGTTTCCTGTCATCTTGCAGGGTGGGTGGGTGGAATGACATCTCACAAGCTAGCAGCCAAGGAACCTAATCTCTTTACAGAAAATAAAAGACCCAATTAAATTAAATTAAACATAAAGGATTTGTGTGCTCAGCAATTGCTGGATTTGAATACCACAAGATTTATGTTGGTGAATGCCAATGTGTTAATGAACACACGCTTTCTGAACACAACCAATGTAAACAATTAGTTTGCATTAACTTCTGCCTGGGAGGAAGTGGAGGGGGAGGGGGAGTTGTGTAAAGGCAAGGCCAACCGTGGGTTTCATTAACGTAAATTGAGCACAAGAACAGATTATGATAATGCCCCTCACCCCTCCAGGTACGCAAATAGAGTTCCATATTCATAATCATTTAAGGACCATTTCATAGCATCCAATGCAATTTTGTAGTTAGCTACATCTAGTGCAGGGACAGGGAACCTTTTACAGTCTGAGGACTGCATTCCCTCATGGAAAACTTTCCAGGGGCCACACAGCAGTGGCGGGCATGGCCTTTCTATTTTATTTATTTATTTATTTATTGCACTTGTATACCGCCCCATAGCCGAAGCTCTCTGGGCGGTTTACAGCAACCAAAAACATTAAAACAAATATACAATTTAAAACACATATTTTAAAAACAATTGAAAACACAATTTAAAAATTTAAAACAATATAAAAACAATTTAAAACACATGCTAAAATGCCTGGGAGAAGAGGAAAGTCTTGACCTGGCGCCGAAAAGATAACAGTGTTGGCACCAGGCGCAACTCGTCAGGCAGATCATTCCATAATTTGGGGGCCACCACTGAGAAGGCCCTCTCCCTTGTTGCCACCCTCCGAGCTTTCCTTGGAGTAGGCACCCGGAGGAGGGCCTCTGATCTTGAACGTAGTGTACGGGTGGGTTTGTGTCGGGAGAGGCGTTCCATCAGGTATTGTGGTCCCAAGCCGTGTAAGGCTTTATAGGTCAAAATCAGCACCTTGAATCAAGCTCAGAAACATACAGGCAGCCAATGCAAGTGGGCCAGAATCGGTTTTATATGTTCGGACCATCTGGTCCCTGTTACCAATCTGGCTGCTGCATTTTGCACAAGCTGCAGTTTCCAAACCGTCTTCAAAGGCAGCCCCACGTAGAGTGCATTGCAGTAATCTAATTTGGAGGTTGCCAGAGCATGGACAACTGAAGCCAGGTTATCCCTGTCCAGATAGCAACGTAGTTCGGCCACCAACCGAAGTTGGTGGAAGGTACTCTGTGCCACCGAGGCTACCTGAGCCTCAAGTGACAGAGATGGTTCTAGGAGAACCCCCAAGCTATGAACCTGCTCCTTCAGGGGGAGTGCAACCCCATCCAGGACAGGTTGGACATCCACCATCTGGTCAGAAGAACCACCCACTAGCAGCATCTCAGTCTTGTCTGGATTGAGCCTCAGTTTATTAGCCCTCATCCAGTCCATTGTCGCAGCCAGGCACCGGTTCAGCACATTGACAGCCTCACCTGAAGAAGATGAAAAGGAGAAATAGAGCTGCGTGTCATCAGCATACTGATGGCAATGCACTCCAAAGCTCCGGATGACTGCACCCAATGGTTTCATGTAGCTATTGAACAGCATGGGGGACAGAACTGACCCCTGTGGAACCCTATAGTGGAGAGTCCAGGGTGCCAAGCAAAGTTCCTCAAGCACCACCTTCTGGAGCCGACCTGCCAAGTAGGAGCAGAACCACTGCCATGCAGTCCCTCCCACTCCCAACTCAGCCAGTCTTCCCAGAACGATGGTATCGAAACCCGCTGAGAGATCAAGGAGAATCAATAGAGTCACACTCCCCCTGTCTCTCTCCCGACGGAGGTCATCATACAGGGCAACCAAGGCTGTTTCCATGCCAAAACCAGGCCTGAAACCCGACTGAAATGGATCCAGATAATCAGTCTCATCCAAGAGCATCTGGAGCTGGCCTGCCACCACTCGTTCAAGGACCTTGCCCAGGAATGGAACATTTGCTACTGGCCTATAGTTATTAAGATTTTCTGGGTCCAGGGAGGGCCTCTTCAGGAGTGGTCTCACTACCGCCTCTTTCAGGCAGCCAGGGACCACCCGCTCTCGCAGAGAGGCATTAATCACTTCCCTGGCCCAGCCAGCTGTTCCATCCCTGCTAGCTTTTATTAGCCAAGTAGGGCATCTTTCACTCATCTTCCAGCATCCTGGCAATTTTGTTTGCATTGTGCTTTCGGATTGGTTTAGTTTCTCCTCCTCCCCCACCCCCTGACTTCTGTGACTTTAATATCTGGCTGGTGATTTGAATTTGCTTCTTTGCTTATTCCAGTTGTTTTGATTGGTTTACATTGTTTTAATTGATGTTTGTCAGCTGCACTGGAATCCCCCTGACAGGCAGGATATACTTATTCTCCTAAACAAACACCAGGGGTGCAGTCGTACAGGGTCTCAGGGGGTCTTGGATCCCTTGCTTTTTTGGAAGCAGGGTCCCCACAGGGTCCTTATGTCTCCGGCATGCTATGAGACAATCAGCATGAAAGGGGAGTGTGTGCTTCCTTGTGTTTTCCTGCTGATTGGAGCCAATCAGAGTGAAAGGAGGTGAGTCAGCTACTGAGAAGACTCTTCTCAGCAGCTAACAATCTCCCCTTTCATGCTTATTAGCTCCTAGGCATATATGTATTGTTGTGGGAGAAGGAATTAACAAGGATGTCATTCTCAACCTAGCAGCAAAAAAGGGGGCATAGCTGTGGCTAACATGAAGGGACCCTACATTTCTGAATTTCCCACTACACTGCTGACCATTATAGGAAACACATTGCCACTTGTGGGATTTTCCCAGCAGAGCACCGTAGACTTGGCTATAGGCTTATTCTTTGTAAAAATTTAAAATCTTTCCATATCTGTATTACAGAAATACATGGTGTTTATTCATTCCCTTGACTTTATTTGTTCTTTTGTGTCTTTTGGATCTTCACTGTGACATTGTACATGTCACACTGCTGGTGCGAGCTGGCTCAAAGATACTGGGTGTTCATTTTAAATGAATGCACAGATGAGATTTGGCATAGGAAGGACCTTCCCCCCACACACACACCCAAAAAGGACAATGAATACAGACAGATGGGCTCTCATTTACCTGAAAAGCAGCATCAGAGCTTGCAAAAATGTTTGGAAGTTGTTGTGTCGATTGATGGCAGAATCATCATTTAGTGCAATGTTTCCAAAGACCTGGAAGGGAGATAAAGAGGCAAAGGCAGATTAAAGGGAATCCCAATGGAATCACTTGGAGGCAAAGTCAACAGAGAAGCAGGCAACACTGATAATGGCCATTAGGGTGTGCAAGTCAGCACAGGTTTTGAATAGCAGATATCATCATCATCATCATCATGTATTACCTGTCCTCCACCCAAAGGTCCCAGGGCAGGTTACAACAATTTTAAAATATGACCTTAAATACAATTTAAAAACAACCCAAAATCCCAAAATAGGGTAGGTCCTAAAAGCACATGTCTCTGGTGTCAACAGCCGGGGTAAAGAATTGCATCTTCAGCATTCACCTAAAACTGTACAGCAAAGTTGCCAGATTCACCTCAGTGGGGAGGGGGCTCCACAACTTGGGGGCCACCACAGAGAATGCCCTCTCCCGGGCCGCCTCTTCCAAGGGGGTGTCAAATCAGCATTTTGACTCCAGAGATCCTTTGAAATAAAACTCTCCTCACAGGAGAGGAACACAGGAAGCAGTCTTCTACTGAGTGAGACTACTGGTCCATCTAAATTAGTATTGTCTACACTGATGTGGAAGTAAAATAACCAAGATGCAGAGGATTCTGGTTATCTGAAAATATTGGTTCCAGCTGTATTTGGAAAGTGTAAAAAAACCTGCTGAGCATGGGAAAACAATTGATAAACCAGATGGCTGAGCAAACATGCCTTTGTGTTTTCTTGTATGTCCTTGAAGTGACAATATAACCAGCTTCAAAGTGTTACAGCTCTAGTTAGCAAGTACTCCCTTAGCAACATCCTCTGGTACTCCCTAACAACCTGTCCTAGCAATTTATAGATCATCAGAATGCTTTGAATTACAAGAATTTCACATATATTACGCATGGTTGAAATGTGAGAGTTTCATCTGCTGAAACACTCTAAAGCAGCCTTTCCCAACCAGTGTGCCTCCAGATGTTGTTGCACCACAACTCCCATCAGCCTCAGCCAGCATTGCCAATAGTCAGGAAGATTGGAGTTGTGGTCCAACAACATCTGGAGGCACACTGGTTGGGAAAGGCTGCTCTAACGGCTTGTGCCATTTTCTAGAGAGTCAGAGTCAGTTGCAGTTTTCTGCTTGGCTCTCCAGCATTGCATGCTTTGAATAAACTTGAAATCTGCTTCAGTTATACAAGTCTCCCAGTGAATTCTTCCACACTGAGTGGCAATGGCTCTCCAGAGTTTCGGGCAGGAAGTCTTTCCCAGCCCTACCTACCTGGAGATGCCGGGGATTGAACCTGGGACCTTCAGCATCCAAAGCAGATGTTGTGCCATTTAGCTATGGCCTCTCCCATAAAAACGAAGTAAGATTCCAGGCCTCGTGGTTCTGAATAAAGGGCTGAATTAAAAGAGGAACATGCAGAACTGTGTTACACCAAGTCAGACCATTGGTCCATCTAGTTCAGTACTTTCTACACTGACTGGCAGTGGCTTTCCAGGATTTCAGGCAGGGAATATCCCCAGCCCTAACTGGAGATGCTGGGAATTGAACCTGGGACCTTCTGGATGCAAAGCAGATGCTCTGCCGCCGAGCTACAGGCTCCTTCCTGCTGGTGGAGGAGGGGAAGGGATTTGGGCTAATGTCCCCTTCCTGTTGCAAATTTGCTCTGGATGGTTGGGAGATCCCTCTGGAATAAGGGAAAGGGCCATAGCTCAGTGGCAGAGCATCTGCTTTGCATCCAGAAGGTCCCAGGTTCAATCCCAGGACAGCACCCTGCATAAAATCCCTGGAGGGCCACTGCCAGTCAGTGTAGGTAATACTGAGCTAGATGGACCCATGGTCTGACTCAGTAGAAGGCAGCCTCCTAGTGTGGGAGATGGTTTCAAGGCTGCAAGAGGAAGGAGGAATCAGCAAAAAAAATACTCTCTTCCACCAGCAGGATCTCTTTCATGCACAGAAAAGGAAGTTTGGGCCCAAGCCAGTATATCATCAGTCCAAATGTGTTTTATACCAATTTCACGGTCATGGCTTCTCCCCGAAAGACTCCTGGGAGCTATAGTTTGGAGGAGGTATAAAGGATTCTCTGTGAACAAATCCCTAACCCACAATGCACAAGAATAGTTCCCGAGAAGAGAGATGACATAAAAAAAAAATAAGCATTTGTGTTGTAGATACGCCCTGCAACAAAAGTATGTCCAAACCAGTGGATCTTTCTGCCGTTTGTACTGAAAAATCCTGAATTGCAGCAGAGGCTACTGTCACAAATATATCCATAAGGCAGGGGCAGCCAGCGTGGTGCACTCCAGATGTTGCCAGGCGCCAGGGAAATTCATCAACTTGTTAGTGTGAATCTCCCCTCATACACACAGTTTTGCAAGCAGTTTCCCCTAATGTAGCCTTGTAATGTTACGTTCACGAATACATGCATTTTTATGCACACTCCCCCCCCCAGTATAATGCATTTTGGTACATTGTTTGCTTCGAGAGCTGCATTGCAAAATCTATAGAGGCATGCATGTTGAAGGATAACTGTGGTTCATGTATCGGTTGAAAAAGTGCAAAATATGCTGTTTCTCGTTAAAATGCAAACAAAATGTATTTTCTCCCTGGTCCGTAGTTCAGCCTGGCCGGTAGGATGATGATGTAGGCTTCTCGTGGTGGAAGGGCGCACTTTACCTGCATGCCAATAATGGCGTAGATGAAGAAGAGCATGGCAATGAGGAGACACACATAAGGCAAGGCCTGCAGGAAGCAAAGAAAAAAAAAAGGTGGGGAAGCATCAGTACCTGCAGTGACACTCACCAGGGCAATAATGTTTTGTACACGGCCACACATGATGGGGTGGGTCCAAATTAGGTCAGCTATCTCAGTTCCCACTGAAATCAATTGAATGCAAGCCAGGGCCAACGTGTCCCATTGACTTCGGTGGGAACTAAGTTCAGCTAACTGAGTCTGGACTAGGGATGGGCTGGAATTCCTCCCGATTTGGATTTGGTACAAAAGTTTCCATTCATTTGCTTATTCTCAGTCATTGCGGATTGGATTTTAAAGTAGCGAATTTCAGTGGCTCCTTTTGAAAATGGACTTTTTTTTAAAAAAAGCCTCTAAAACATCAATTTTAAGAATGATATACATTTCCTTTCAAAATATCAATATTTCCTTCAAGATATCAATATTTTAAAGGGAATATCGACATTTCTTTCAAAACCCCATTGATTGGTAAAAGCAGCGGCTAGCGGATAAAGAACAAACTCGAATTGTAGCCATTCTGTTAGATTGACGGAATGCTTTCAAACCAGTAATGGCCAATGGACCCCTTCCCTAGCCTGGATTCAACGCAACATCTTAAATAACTCACATTAATTTTTACTTTTTTCATGCAAATTAAATCCCTGAAGTTCATTGTTTTTCTGAAAATTCTTCATCCCCATAAATGTTTGTAATTGGTGATCTTATTCATTAACATGATCCAGGGGTAGCCAAAGTGGTGCCCCTCAGATGTCGTCTCATAATCTCTGACCATGTTGGCTGGAGACTGATGGGAGTTGTTGTCCAGAGGGCGCTAGATTGGCTACACCTGACATAATCTAATATATATACAAATGCTTTTTAAAAAATACATCCAAAACATGTAAATTTTTTCAAATCAGTTGCAAAACTGTTCTAGAGGCTATGCGAAAGTTGAGGGTGTGTTGGTGACACACAGGCACTAGCCAATAAGTGCCAGCCATAGTCAGCTTTTCCCAACTTCAACATTAGGGGAAATGTTGGGTGATTTTCTGCTGCACATATATTCCATAAAACAGGGCTGGTTGTTGTTGTTGTTATTTGCCCAAGGGCTGCATTCAGCCTTAACCAACCCCTCAGGGGCTGCATGCCAGTCGTGGGTGTGACCAAAACTGGGTGTGTACCACACAACCCTCTCCCTCAGCTGATCTGTGTAGAGAGTTGAGAAGGGGGATTATCGCCCCCTTCTTGCTCAACAAATGATCAATCTGATGTCTGGGGAGGGGGCAATTTATATCCTTCTCAGGCCACTGGGTTAAGCAGAGATGTTTAAACTTCTCTGCCCATCCCACCGCTATGTCTACTCAGCCCCACTTTTCACCAGCACTGCCCAAACTGTGGAGGGCCAGAAAAATTTGCTTGAGGAGCCAGACCAGGCCCTTGGTCTGAATTTGAGCCACCCCTGCAATAAAACATGTGAGGCAACCACGACAGAGGAGTACCTGGGCAATGGATGGTTGCAATCTGGAATGACTGGCCTGACTATCCTGATAGTGGTGCTAAGGTTTCCAGTTGTGGTAAAGAGAGACATTACATTTTAAGAGCAGTGGAGATAATTTAGGACATTATTGAATCAGAGAATTGCAAGAGATATTGGAAGTCAATCCAGCTCTGTTCAGTGCAGGATCTGCAACGCAGGATGCAACTACACCTAGGGATGGATAAATCTATCCATTTAGGTTTATCTCAGTTTCTCATTTTTCAAAGATTAGGTTCCACATCAGTTTGTGGACATTTTTTTAAAAAAGTCCCCATGAAAAACGCATCAGCATTTTAGTGGAAATTTCTCTCCGTGTAAACATGATTGTATGCAATTTTGCCTAATGCACAAAATCTTCGCAAAGCAATTTCACCTAACTGAATACATTTTTGTTTGCTGCTTCCATGAACATATGCATTTTGATGCACGCGTTGCTCTAGTAAATGGATTTTGTACACATTACCCGGCTGGGAAATGGGACTGCAAAGTCTGGGGAAGTGTGAATTTTGAAGGACGGCCCTGTTTCGGTTCACGTATTGTTTTGGAAACGGAAAATTACGTCGGTTCGCCTTTACATGCGGTACCTCAGGCCTTGGGGCCAAATGCAGCCCACCAGGCCTCTCTGTCTGATCCTCAGAACTCTCACCAGATAACACCCCTCACTGGCCTTGCTTCACACCCTCCTTGAATGGTCTTGCCTGGCTGAAATATGTCCTTGGACTGTTGCTTGCTTGGAAGGAGGATAGAGTGTGTGTAGAAACCAGCCTGCTGTATAAAAGTTAAATTTACATTTGTTGATCCACCCACATTTGCCTCTGGCTGTGCCCACCACTGGGATGTATCCCTTGAAAGGTTACTCAGAAGGTGTCCTTCACCTCACCTTGAAAGACTGGACGAAGGTCCAGAGCAAGATCCGAATGGTGTAGCCTTGGCGGAGAAGCTTGATGAGTCTCGCCGCCCGAAACAGCCGGAGGAAGCTGAGGTTGATGAAATTGTCCTGCGGAGAGGAAAGGGTTTTGTGTCCTTCAGACACAGATGGGATCGGAAGCCGCAGCCCGCAAAAAAGAAAAGAAAATTACCGGCTTCGCGTTCTAAGCAGCAAATCGGCCACCAGAAAACCTTCCAAAAGAAACATTTGTCAGTGCAGGTCACTCCACATGCAGCACGTTTGAGAAAACCCCTCTCCACAAGAGTCCCTCCCTCAGCTTTGGAGAAGGCAGCAAAATAAAGGAAGAGAGAAAGATAGAGAGGGGAGGGAGGGTCGAGAACCCCCCAATGGATTCCTGGTTTGTTTTCTTTTTTCCCCCACCCAGGCATGTTGAAAGATCACGGGGGAAGTATCGTGATCTGCAATGGATGCTGTGGCTTGGGATGATCTAAAACAGCCGCCCTCAGTCTGGCGTCCTCCAGATGTTGATGGACTGTGACTCTCATCATCCCTAACCATTGGCCATGCTGGCTGGGGCTGATGGGAGTCGGTGTCCAACAACTTCTGGAGGGCATCGAGCTGGGAAAGGCCAGTCAAAAATGAACCTTGCTAAACCCAAAACAAGGTCAAGAAAGATTGGCACGAGCCTCCTCTATGATAAATGAAGGGATCACGTGGACACCTTCATTTACTGGTGAGAGTTGATCCCCAGTGGAGACAAAGAGGAAGGCTTCAGTGAAGTTAAAGGGAGACTTCCAATGAGGGTCTCCAATAATCTAATGCTATAGGTGGAAGGTTAGCCAGTCACTCAAAAAACCCATTTCTAGAAGACTTGAAGTGGGAAACAGGGAATGCCCTTTGAAACGGGATGACTTAAAAAAAAAAAAAAACACCTCATTTCATTCAACTCTTTTTAAGGCAGTTCAGAGCCATGTCAGAGTTGAGCTTTGCGTTTCTGTGCCTCCCCCTCCCCAAGCAGGGGGCCTCCCTTTGATTCTGCCTTTTTCTCTCTCTTTTGTCTCAGATTAAAAGCAAACAAGTCATCCACAGACCTGGCCCAACAAACATGGTATTAGTGGGGCTCCACAACCCCGTCTACTGATCAAATAGTCTCTCTGTTGAGTGTGAACCCAATTCAATCTGAATGGGAGATTTTAGGGACTCCATTTTCCTTTACCGAACAAACAAAAAGCCCACTTAAGCATTGGGTTTTCTTGAGAACAGAACAGGGGGAGGTACCACCATCAGAAAGAGACTTTGAGGGCAAGCTAAGCAGGTGTCAGTTTTGCTTTTTCACCACTCAGTCATCTTTTGCTATCACAGGGGTGGGGAACCTCAAGCCCAGGAGGCCCAAAGGCAGTCCTCCAGGTCTCTCTCTATCTGGCCCTCGGAACTTTCCCCAGGCCACCCCCCCTCACTGACCCTGTTTGCCCCCTCCTCTTTTGACTGGCTGGATTGCATCCTTAAACTCTGATCATTCCTCATCCTCGCCTGGCTGGAAGTCAGAGAGAGGTGTGTGCATGCAGAAACTAGCCCACTGTACAAAGGTGACAATTAGCATTCTTTGCACCACCCACTTTTGCCTCTAGCCCCGCCCACCACTAGCATGTGGCCCTCGAAAGCTTGCCCAGTAGGGAATGTGGCCCTCAGGTGGAAAAAAGGTTCCCCATCCCTGTACTGTCAGATGCCTTCCAAGATGAACGCTGCCTCCCCACCTCCACCCACCCTTGCGCCTTGCTAATTTGAGCGCAAGAGGCTTATAGCTTTATCCGGCCACTTATTCAAACGCCAGCCAGCTGATGGTTGTGCCAGAAGTGCTACATTCCACCAATCCTGTCAAAATTCAGGGGAAACAGCCGCTGGGCATGCATTTGGCTTGGCTGGCAGTTTTTAGTTTGTTTGGGGTTTTTTAACGATGCAAGCAGCTCAGAGTTGGGTGTCTACACCATACATCAGACGCAATCCTCAAATAAGGAGAAAAGCAAAAAAAAAAGAAAAGGGAAAAAGATGTCCACCGAATGAGTAGACAACACCAAGCAAGCTCAGAGCAAAACAAAGCAAAGCAAGCAAGAATTCTCCTGGGCTGCTCAGGATGGACAAATGGGGAGCTAAGAAATCTTAGAGCTTCTATTGTTTTATTAAGTTAATCATTTGTCCCCCCCCCAAAAAAAAGTTATTATACCTGCCTTTCTTTCCTGATGGAGGTTCAAGGTATCTGACAGCATCAAAACATAAAAATTATACTTTTTAGCAAAAATGTAAATTCAGCTTGTCTTCCTTTTCTTTTTAAATAGCTGTCCATAATATTAATAATAATAGTTAAAGCTTCTAAGCTGTATTTAAAGACAACAATTAGGAGAGGGGAGGAATATATATTCAGGGTTGGATTTCACTTGCAATTCTACCACTGTAAACTCATTATTGCTGAAAGGATATACTAACCGCCTAACCTTAAATTGTGATCACTGTCAGTGGCTGGTGCCCTGGCATCCCTTTGTTGTAACTTTAAGAGAGCCCAACTGAAGCAAAACCTTGGAGCTGCTCCAAAATGGTTTAAATAAAGTATTCTCCAACCCAAGGTGACAAATGTATGAACATTCAGAAGACACTTCCCCCTCAAAAAAATACTGTGCTTAGATGTGGATGTGAGGCTGAAGTCATATCAGCCCAAAGTGAACCAAATGAAGGATGTCTTCTTTGTGCCGAATCAATTACTAAATTTAAATTCTGAGCTACTGAATTAAAGGCCAATCCGTATCCAGGATATTAAATTGTCAGGCAAGTGGGTGTGAAGAAGGAGAGGGGAGATGCCCCCAGCATGTTGAATTATTGGGGCAGCCCACAGGAGATGATTTGAATCACAGAACTCTATTTGAGGTTCTGTTGGGCTTGGGTGCTTGTGGGGGACCTCCAGTGTCAATATGCCATTCGTCCCACGTTTTCAGCTCCTTTCCATAAACTGTTGTCTGCTGTTGAAGACTACATCAAAAACTGGGAATAAGTAGCAGCCCTGGAAAATTAGAGTTTATCAACATTTACAAAGCTCTCATGAGGCCGTTCTCGGCACCAGTTTGCAGAGAAATCAGCGGCACGAGCTACAGAAGCAGCCAACAGAACCCAGAAGATGTACAACCCCCACCTCCATCCTATACGTCCAGGCAATCAGCATGCACAGAGAGAAGAAACTCAACACATCTGCATGTCTGGTGTCCAGCAATATTGACTATCATGTCAGTTAGGGGTGGCCCAAGATGTCTGAGCCCTAAAATGTTTGTGCTTGGCCCCAGATTGCTTACTACTTCTCCACTTTTAAAAAAACAACTTTTTTTACAAAAAAACACTTTTGATTATAGCAGGGGTTGCCAACGTGGTGCCTGTGAGTGCAATAATACCCTTGTGCTCTTGCCCTGGCACCTATGAAGCATTTGAACACACACACCTCCGCCCCCTTGGTCATTAGATGGCGAGGGTGGTTACCTTTTCCCCCCTTGAATAGATCCAAAGGAGGAAGTTGGAAGAGTGACACTCTTTCCCACTTCCTTTTTCAACTCTATGTGTTTTTCAAGGCTCAGATTAATCCTACTGGATCCAACTTCTCACACACTTTTTTTCTGTCTGTCTTTTGGGGGAGGGCTGATC
Organism: Rhineura floridana; assembly: GCF_030035675.1. Lineage (NCBI taxonomy): Eukaryota > Metazoa > Chordata > Lepidosauria > Squamata > Rhineuridae > Rhineura > Rhineura floridana. Next base: position 12,700,658 of record NC_084499.1, read on the forward strand.
TGGGGGAGGGGAAAGAAGTGACCAGAGAGGGTGGTGCCCATGGCACTGACTTAAAAATCATTAAAAGGTGACTAGGTGCATTGAAAAATGCAGGATGAATGAGACCCCAGCCACCTCCTCTCATAATTTGCCCGGAAGCACTTGTCTTGGTTTTTATATGTAGACAAGCAGCATTTCTTGCCAATAGATTGTGGCTGAGGTAGAAGGCCCAAACCAAATACAATGTATTGGGCCCAGAAATCCTATCGGCACACCTTAGCACACAGCCGAGGGCTGTCAGCATGAGTTGTTGAGGTTTTTTGCCCTCTGAAACGCTATAAATTAACAGATTGCGTCTATGGAAATGTCAGATCCTGAAGCCTTTTATGTTTCCAGAAATGGACGTTGTGTCAGTTTCAAAAAATCAGAGTAGACCCACTGACGTCAAGTTAGCACTGACTGACTTAAGTCCATTGATTTCCATGGGATACTCAAGAGACCTAGCTGGATCCAACCCAATAAATGTGTAACAAATATTATTCAAGGTTAAATCCTTTAACGTTAACACCAGGCTTTTAAATTGGGCCCGGAAACTGACCAGAGGCCAACAAGGTATAATAGTATCATCAAATGCCCTGCATAGCTAGACAATGCAGATGTGAGTTCCCCCTCTCATTAGTTATAGAAAGGCAAGGAGTGAAGAAAGAGGCTATTGGTAAATGGTGAAGTCCACCCGATTACCAAGTAGCCAACGCGGAGATGATGGTAAGCAAAGTCCGGTCATGATTCACAGTGCAGATAGACAGTAAGGGAAGCTTTTTTTTTTTCCCCCGAATCACTGGTGCAATCCGAAATATCACAAACAAGGAAGTGAAAGCGGAACAAATATTAAGGAAAACTTAAAAAGCAAGAAATTGTTTGTTTTTTTTAAAAAAAAAATCAATGCAACCAACCGTGTCCTATATGTGATGTTTTCATGGATGAATATTTGCAAGGTTATTTACAAGTTTTTGAGTTTTGAGATAATGTTTTAGTTTTTTGGTTTTGAGCAGCAGGCAATGCAACATACAGACGGAGACATGGGTTTTTTTTCGCATTGTATGTTGTTGATTGGATGGCGTGATTCAGCAGGAAGGGAAGGGGGGGAAGTAAAGGAAAAACAGAAGAACAAAAGAGAAAATGAGTCATCAGGACACGCAATAAACAAAAGCACTAAAATTCATACTGGAGAAGCAAAAAGGTGCTTATTTCAAAAGTTGCTTTTCTAACAACAATTAAGCCCTGGAAGGAAACACAGTGCAATCAACTATTTGCATTTTGTATCATAATGCAAATTAAGAAACACTTCACAAACACCTTTTGGGGAGGGTCAATATATATATATATATATCCTTTTTTTATTCCCAGGCAAAGAGAGAGATGCCAGTTTCAGAATTTGCATTCAGTGTGATCCTTTAGGTTGCAAATGTTACCCCAGTCTCCTTAGGTGGATAAATCATAGAATCATAGAGTTTGAAGGGGCCTTGTAGGCCATCATGTCCAACCCCCTGCTCACAGCAGGAAATCCACAGCTAGAGCATCTCCCGCAGATAGCTGTCCAGCCTCTGCTTGAAGACATCCAGCGAAGGGGATCCCACCACCTCCCTAGGCAGTCGGTTCCATTGCCGAACTGCCCTTACTGTCAAGAAGTTCCTTCTAATGTCCAATCTGAATCTACGCTCCTGCAACTTAAAACCATTAAAGGCCAATACATACCACTGACTTTGGCTGCTTCCAGATTATCACTGTTTTTGGGTGGGATCCAACCCCATCACATACCAGCAAATTCAGAATGTGGAATTACAGTTGATTGGCAGCACTTGCGCAACAAACCCATCCCCCCCCATAAAAAAAGAATAACCCCAGACTTTTTGCATGGAGGAAAGTGATCAGAAAATACGTTGGAAAATGGGGGACAGAAATTGCTTGATGCAACATGGTCTAACATCCCGCAAACAAATTAGAATGAATGCCTTTTTAAAAAAAAAAAACCCAACACTATCTAATCTCCCTGCAATGAAAGCACGATGAATGCTAAATAAACTGGTTGTTTGGAAGTCCCCAGTGTGTGCCTGTTTGCATCCACTTATGTGGCATGTGAGTCAATGGCATTTCCGGTCTACACAATACTATCCTACAGGCAGGGATGCTGTTGTCTGGAGTCTTGGGGGTTCTTAGATTCCTTACTTTTTTGGAAGCATGGTCCCAGCATTCTACAAGCCAATCGGCATGAAAGGGGAGTGTGTTAGCCACTGAGAAGAGTCTTCTAACTTGCTTCCTTGTCCTTTCCTGCTGATTGGAGCCAATCAGAGTGAAAGGAGATGAGTCAGCCACTGAGAAGACTCAGTAGCTGTGACAATTATGAAAGGATCCTGCATTTTTGAAATTGCCACTACACTACTGCCTACAGTAGTGTATTAGCAGGCCAAAGTGGCACATTTTGCATGCCAGTTGCTGTGCCCTGAGACTCTGCTATTAATCACATGCCCTTTTGATATGGGCTGAGAGCCAAAGGGAGAGGGCAACAGCAGGGCCATCGACAACAGATTCCCCCCTCCCCATCATCTACTTTTTAACTGATTAACCGATTAGTTACTCTTTAAAGAAACACTGGTGCCTTTCTGAGGACATTGAAGGAACATCTAAGAAAGCATACATGTTGAAGCCCCAATGTACTGTGAGTGGGCCAGTGAATCCGCTCAGGGGTTTTAGTCTGAACTTCCAAGGGGCTGTCCAAAGGTCTGAGTCTATTCTGGGCATAGGTTTCAGCACTGTGGACAGCTCCATGAAACCGCAGACTAAAACCTAGAGCAGATTCACTGCCCCACTGGAGCCACCTGCCTTCACTGCTACAGCTAATTGTTCGAACCAACGTGCGGCTTGACAATGCTCTCCCATTCCCCTCTGTGTCATGCACAACAGTCTACATTTTCCTTTCCCCAACGTCTGCTGCCTTCCCTGACCGTTGGCAATGGTTGCTGGGGCTGAAGGACCTTGGAGTCCAACAACAGCTGGAAGGCACCACGTTGGGGAAGGCTGGCCAACACGGTCTACATCAATGAAAATTTGCCTCCATCAGATGCAATTTACTTCTGCCATACAACCGGCTAGAGATTTAATCAATTTGACCCTTTGCAGCACTGAAGATTTAAAAGTCTGTAAATCAGCTGAAAGTGAGGGGTGCTGGTTGGTTGAGAAACTGACATACAGATTTTTTTGCCCACAGAAATAAAAAAAAAAAGTATTCCAAAGCATTCACAGAGAGGAAATTACAAACAATGCAACTACAATGTCAAACAAAAACACACAAAAAAAAAATTATCAACACATTTTTTTCCTTTTATCTTTACTCCTTTGCTGTTCATCCGGTTCCTGAGCCTTCCACAGAAAAAGGCAGCGGATGGCCAGGTAAGCTGGCTTTCTTGGAGGTAAGGTATACCAGGGCTCTGGTATATCTGCACTGAAACATAAGCCAAGCTCCATCTGGAACGTTATCTCAGAAGCGGCCCTGTCTGCAGAGCAGGGAGCCAAATGGTCAAACATAGAACTGTGTGCAAATCGTCTCTCAAAAACCTTCCCCCGCCCCCCAATTTGCGGGAACATAAAAAGCTGCCTTATCTCAAGTCAGATCATTGCTCCATCTAGCTCAGTATTGTCTACACTGACTGGCAGGAGCCCTTCGGGATTTCAGACAGGGATATCTCCCAGATGTACCTGGAGATGCTGGCGATTGAACCTGGGACCGTCCGCATGCAAAGCTGATGCTCTCCCCCTGAGCTATGGGCCTTCCTTGTGCACATGCGTGTGTGGTGGGCATACAACCAAAACACTGGTGGAAAATATTAGAGAGAATTCTGCAAAGCGGCCTTCTTTTTGGGAGGGGGGAATGTGTGAGAAAGAGAAAAATCTCAGCAATGTTGTCTTCCGGGAACTTTTGGCTCAGCTCTAGGTAAAAGCCACGAATGGAGACACCATACGAGGGGGGTTCACAACACACTCCAAATGGCTGAGTTTATGTTTGGTCAGACAGAGCAACTTGGAGGGAGGAGGGGTGGTGGGAAGAGATTCAGATACCTCCTGCCTTCCTTCACTATTCAAGGACAGAGCTCCAGAAAAAGCTGATAGTCAGCTCCACAGTTAAAGCACATCTGATGCACATTGAAAGCACAGACCCCCCCCAAAGAATCATGGGAGCTGTAGCTTGTTAAAGATCCTGGGAATTTGTACCACTATAAAAAGAAAACCACAGTTCCTAGAATTCTTTGGGGGAAGCCATGTGCTTTAAATGAGCATTGGATGTGTTTGAAATGCATGGTGTAACAGGATATGCATCTAAATCCCAGATGGTTAAAAAAAAGGTATTATTTGAACGAACCAACTCAAAATATATTCAACTCTGCCAGGGATAACCCTGTTGGAAGGTTTGTGAAAGAGTCCTCGCAACAGTCAATGGATCTCATTTCGGCAATGATTTCCCGCCTGGATAGCCAGCTCCCGAGGCCAGCAAAGGTGAGCATTGTCTGGGCTTCCAAGACTGGCAGAGGGTCCGTCACTCCCGCAAGGCTTCTCCAATGAGAAGTGGCTCGCTGGAGGGGGCAGAGTTGCTAGGCTCCTGCCCCGGCAGGTAAGTTGCTATTTCTTACTGGAAGGGAGAGGGGCGAGCCGGCAGGGAGGTCACTGCACTACAAACGCATCAGCAGAGTCAATCTGGCTTCCTGCTGGAGCACTGGCACCCTGCCAACCTTCCCGCTGCCTTGACCTTCCCAGTAATCAACAGTGGCCCATCTGCTGGGGAGCCAGTGTTGTGGCTCAGACCCATCCGGCGAGCTGCTTCTGGCTCTACCACCATGCACGGGGTACCCGAGAAGGCCAAGGCTACTTCGCTCGGCATAGTCCATCTTTCCCCTTGAAGGTTAAGGGAGCTTCTTGAAAGTGCCCTGCCCCTCAAATCCTGGAGCCAACCCTGCCTGCAAGTCAACCAAGATCGCTCCCCCTGCCCCCCTCTGGATTCTCTCAGGGCCTAACTCAGGGGTGGCGAACCTTTGGCCCTCCAGATGTTGCTGAACGACAATGCCCATCATCCCTGGTCATTGGCTGTGCTTGCTGGGGCCGATGTAGTTCAGTAGCATCTAGAGGGCCAAAGGTTCCCCACATTTGGCCTAACTTGTCTAGATGTTACAGTAACAACATAGTTAGGAAGCACATTGTTGATTTTTTTAAAATAAATAAGTATCGGGGAGGGGAGTCATTGGCCTTGCAGCACATGGGAGGAGAGGGTTAAACCTTATCTCTTCACCTGAGATAGCGGTAAAAATTGCTCCCCAATTATTAATTAGCACTGGGAGAGGGAACCCTCTCGCTGGCACCACGGGGTCTTTCTCCCTAATTGCTGATGGGTTGTCGGGTGCGTGTGTTATTTTTACCAAGATCTCAACTTGGAAGGGGAGCCTTAAATCAAGAGAACCCCTAGAACAGCACAGGAAAGGGGGATGAGAGGGGCAGTTGTTCCATCGGGCAAGCAGAAATCCTTGCACTGATGGAACATCTGCTTAGCACTATTTTGAATATCACCCATTTTTACTTTGGGGCCCTCTGATTTCATATGGCCAATAGGGCTGTGCTCCGTATTCGGCTTTGGAAGCATTGAGACAGCCCCGGATTGCTACAGTTTAGGTGCAGCATTCCAGAGTGATTCGGGGCTTTCATGGGTGGGGCATAGGGCAGGAAGAAGAGGCACGCATGGGCAGAAAGGAGAAGGTCAGACAGGAAAGGCACCTCTTTGCGGGAGAAGGTCAGGGCTTGCCTTTTCTGCTCAATCTCTCCTCCTTCTTGCCTCTCCAAGCCCTGCACACCAAATCCCCTTCTGCATTCAGGGAAGCCTCTCGCAAAGCAGCAGCACCCCGCAGCAGGGAATCCTCTTGCTTATCAGCTGATAAGCAGGAGGATTCATTCTGCGTGGTGCCAGTCGTGGCTCGCTTGCCGGTGGCTTCTCTGCATGCAGAGAAGCTGATCGGGAAGGAGCAGCGACCGGCAATGCTCAGGATGGAATTGTCTTGCTTACCAGCTGGTAAGCAAAGCAATTCCTTCCTGCCCTAGTTGCACCTGCCTGCCCTCGGTTGGGGACAAGAGGTCCCCCCGACCATATTTTTAATTTTAAAAAACCCTTAGCCCCAACCCCAAATAACTTCACAAAGATCTGGGATGGATCCAGGGCAGAGTGGATGATCCCATCTTCAGGACAGGGCCAACTGGCCCCCTTGGGGTCCAAAGACTGGGGCCAAGAGGCGAATAGTCCATGAGTTTCATTCAGGTGGTCTGCAGAGGGTCTGCGTTAAATATTGATATTGATGTGAATTGTGTTCCTATTGCTTCTTGCATTTCTTACACTGCATTTCAGTTTGAATTCTCTGGAACGCAAACTGTAATGCGAGAATCAAACGTGACATAAGAAAGAGAAGAATACGAATATATTTAATAATCACGCAGCACCCAGCACACCACGTTAGAATTGCTATAACAGGCAGGGGAAAAAAATAAGAGGTCCACACAGACCACTGGCAATTTGCATCAAGTTTGGGAACCTTTGATTTAGGGGGATGACAAACATGCATTACTATAAACGGGAAAAAGAGGTTAAGAAAGAGAGACAAAAATAAAGTCTGCACACGTCAAACACACAAAGCCACTTATTAGTAACAGAGCAGAGAGGGACGTGGCCAAGGAGGAAGGAAATACAACAAGGTGGGGGACTTGCAGCCCTCCAGCAGTGATTGGACTACATCTGCCATCAGCCGCAGCCATCATGGCCAACAACAGCTGCAAGGCATCAGGTTCCTCAGTCCTGAAATAGAACATAAGGCCCCTGTAACATGAGCCGTCACCAACCTGGTCCCCCCCCCCGATGCTGTTGGACCAAAGCTCCCATCATCCCCAACCAGCATGGCCAATGGTCAGGGAGGACAGGAGCTGGAGTCCAACCACATCCGAAGGGTGCCAGGTTTGAGAAAGGCTGACATGAACTATTTGGAAAGAGTTTGCAAAAAGGAACTGACTGCTATGAGCCATTTGACTATTTAAGGTGGCATCTTCCAGCATAAATTATGCAATTTAAATGGATTTGCATATATATTTGCATAATTCAATGGAAGGAGTGGGAAAGGACTCTGAAAGGCACTGATGCCCCCATACCCTGCCCTCTAGGAACTTTTCTCACCCCCTCTTCCAGTTACTTGATATATTGTTCAAGCGTATCTTCATTTACTTGAGGACTAGAAACATACATATCTATATATTTATATTCCCAAGGTGTTGAACTGTACACCCAAATATCAAATTCTACACTTGGGCCGCATTTATATGGAATCATGGAACAGACCAGTCCTCTCTCCACCTAAATCAAGTGACAGATTAGCATTTTTTTAAAAAAAAAATCTTTGAAGGCCAGTGCAGATGTAACAGACCCTTAAATTAGCATTACAAGATTGGGACTAGGGTGGAGGATTACCCACTTCTTCCTTTAATTCGGTCCTCTCCTCTACTGTATACAAATTTCCCAACCAATCTTCTTTACTGTGGTTGGAGGACAGAAACAGGCAGCTTGAAATGTAATATCAGGACCAAGGACAGAATTCTCCTGATTCTGGGAATTAGGTGATCCTAAAGGGGAGGGATTGGATCTGGCCAACAGGCTAGATCCCTCCCCCCACAGGCCACCTTTGAAAGGGGCTCACCTCTGAAGATCGTTTGCAAGTGGTTTAAATACCACTTGGAAGTAGAGTTCAAAGTGATGTTTCTCAGTGCCCATCAGCTGATTGGCACTGAAAGAGATCACCTTTGAAGTCCCTTTGTGGGCAATTTTGTATTGCAACTGCCTGCAAACAGATTCAAAAGCCACATCTGTTAGTGCCGATCAGCTGAGAGCGAGCAGAAGAGGGATGTTATTATCTGCTCTTGCCTCCTTACTCTTGCTATGGCCCAATATGTTGTAACATCTACTCCGGCTCTAAAGGAGATTATTCCCCCTTAGGCAGCTTATTCAAAAGCTCTTGATGGCTAGGACATCCCTCTAAATATTTATCATGTATTTACACCTTAGCAGTTGAGTATCAGCTTTGTAGCTTAGGCTAACTGTAACTGGGGATGCACACACCCTGCAGTGATGACCCACCAATAGGCTGTTGGGAAAATCATTTGGCCTGGTTTCTTTTCCCTGACACAGTTTTGCCAGCTGCAGAAAGCAAGTTTGCATAGTCTGTACTCACCGCAATCTCCGTTACTAAAATATCAGTAATACTTCCCAAGACTGTGACAAAATCAAAGATGTTCCAGGCATCACGAAAATAATTCTGTAAGATAAAAACAAAAACAAAAAAGAGCAGCCAGAATCACTCCAAAGTGACCTGACCATCTAAGTTAGTTTTCCCCAACCCAGTGCCCTTTAGTGATTTAGTGATTAGGAACTCCAAAAGCCAGGGAGAAATCTTTATGATCATCACCTTCCACACGTGTCTCGATGTGTAAAAATACAATAAACCAGCTAAAAAAACACAGTTTAAAACAATGCAGAAAATAACAGCAGACACGTTTAAAAACAATACCATGCAGACATCCATGGCAGAGACCTATTCCTCCAGTTGGGTAAGCCTGTTGGAACAGATAGGTTTTCCATTGTTTCTGGAAAGCGCAGACAGTGAGGGCCTGCTGCATCTTGCCAGGAATGCTATTCCACAGGAGAGGGGCAGTCGCACTGAAAGCCTTGCTCTGAGTTACTGTGGAGCGGGCTTCTGAAATCTTTAGAACTTGTAGGAGAAGCTCCCCTGTATGCCGCAGGGACCTGCTGGGTGCCTAAGGGACGAGGTGGTCTCATCTAGTGCAGGATGGGAGGAGACAATGAAGGAAGAGAGCTCATACCAGTGCACCAAAAGCAATGATCTTCAGCACGCATTCCAGTGAAAACATGGATGTGAACACAATGTTGAGGCATTTCAGCATATCTTCATAGGGCTGTGGAGCACCGTAGAACTAAACCAAGGAGAAAAAAAACGGATTACTGGAAGATGTGGCTTGTCATTGTCATTCGTAACGGCAGTTCTTGTAAAGTTTTGGTTGACTTTATTGTAGCAGTTGCCTTTTAATCTGAAGTCAGGACATGTACTGGTCTTGTTCCCATCAAATGAGGGATAGGGAAACAAGTGCCCCCCCCTAATGTCATGGGATGGCCACTCCCACTGTCCTTACTCACTGACTATGCTGGCAGGAGCTGACGGGGGTTGTCATCCAACAACACAGGTCCCCCCCACCCCCGTGTTAAGAGCCCTAGGAATCAGGGCAGCGGCCCATGCAGTCCAGCATCTGTAAGCAGGACATGAGTCCAACAGCACTCATCTGCAGCTTCCAGCAACTCACATTCACAGCAGGGGTGTAGTCATCTGGGGTTGTGAGGGGTTGTAGACACTTGACTTTTTGGGAGCAGTGTCCCAGCCACGTCCCTATGCATGAGCCAGTCAGCATGAAAAGGGAGCATGTTAGCCACTGACCTTTTGTGCTGACTGGAGCCCATCAGAGTGAAAGGAGGAAGGCAACCGTTGGGAGGACTCTTCTGGGTAGCTAACACACAGCCTCCCCTTTCATGCCGCCTGGCTCCTAGGGACTCCAAGATAACACAGAGAACAAGGGAGATGAGAGAAAGTGGGAAAGAAGTGTGGCTGTGAGGGGGCGTGGTGTGACCATCATGAAGGGACCCTGCACTTCTGAATTTGCCACTACACTACTGATTCAGCAGCACGCTACCTCCAACAGCGGAGGTGGAACACAGCCATTGTGGCTAACAGCCCATTGATCGCCTTATCCTCCGCAATCGATGAACGTACGGTGTGATTTTATGCACAGTTTTACGGTCACGATAGCCTCCAAAGCATTCTGGAAATTGTAGCTCAGTGTGGTTGCTAAAACCTTCCTCAGCAAAACATTACCCAGGGTATACTGCCTCTGACAAAGGAGGTAGAACGCAGCCCATTGGGGTTAGTAGCCACTGTCGTTGTTATTTGACTTTATAACAAACATTACCTGGCCAGCATCCATGTGACAAAACTGCACTGTGCCATTCAGTTTAACAGGTAAGGGACAGCAATTACAGGTAATTCCCTTACCCCCCTCCCACCAACATAGATCCTCCATGGCGCAGAGGGGGAAGCGGCGGTAACGCAGCCGAAAGCTCTGCTCACGGTCGGAGTTCGATGCCAACGGAAGGAGGAAGTCGAATCTCCGGGAAAAGGGGTCGAGGTCCACTCAGCCTTCCATCCATCCGTGGTCGGTAAAATGAGTACCCGGCATAGAAAGGCTGGGGAAGGAATTGGCAATCCCTCCCCATATATACGGTCTGCCTAGTAAACGTCGCAAGACGTCACCCTAAGAGTCGGAAACGACTCGCACTACAAGTGCGGGGACACCTTCACCTTTTTTTACCTCCCACCAACCGGTTCATGAAGTCACAGGAGTCTGGTTTGCATTTTCCTTTACTGAATGCAACTATTTTATTGTTGCTGTTGCTATTGTCACGGCTATTGTTTTATTATTATTATTGTTATTAGTATCATCTCGCCCTTCCTCCAAGCAGGAGCCCAGGAGGGCAAACGGAAGCACTGAAAACACTCTAAAACATCATAAAAATAAAACTCTAAAATATATTAAAACAAAACATCCTTAAAACATATTAAAACAAAACATCTTTAAAAGCATCTTTAAAAAAAAAAAAAAAAAGCTTCAAGAACATATTAAAAAGCAATTCCAGCACAGACGCAGACTGGGATAAGGTCTCTGCTTAAAAGACTTGTTCTGAGGCATGTAGTGGGTCAGGGGCTTGGCACTTATGGTAAAATCTAATAAATAAAATAAAAATAAATAAAATAAGTCTATACAGGCCCTCTACAACAAAGGGAAGAAAGAATAAAGAAATCAGAAAGGAAAGGGACCAAGTTAAAGAAAAGCCACCAGATCCTACACGTGCCTAGTCAGAAGTAAGCTATGGGGAAGGGCTGTAGCTCAGTGGCAGAGCATCTGCCTTGCATGCAGAAGGTCCCAGGTTCAATCCCTGGCATCTCCAGTTCGGTCTGGGAGAGACCCCTGTCGGAAAACCTGGAGAGTCACTCCCCATCAGTGTAGACCAAGAGGAACTAAGAGGTAACTATTGTCTGTTCCCAGTCTTTCACTTCTTAAAAGACTGATGGGTGAACATGGCATGGGGCAATTCATATAAGACAACACCCAGGCCAACTTCAGGCTAGTAGCTATCGATAACCTATTTTACCGGGCGCTTGTTGAATCATCACACCATGGTTTGTCACTGAAACTCTGACCACAGCCACTGGTCTCTCCCATCTACAAAACCCAGCTCTGAAGTCACCAACCTTCATCATCAGCACAATGGTGTTGAGCGCAATCATGACCATGATGAAATACTCAAATGGAGGGGACACCACAAACTTCCACATCTTGTACTGGAAGGACTGCTTGTTCTGGGGCATGTAGCGGGTCAGGGGCTTGGCACTTATGGTAAAGTCTATACAGGCCCTCTACAACAAAGGGAAGAAAGAATAAAGAAATCAGACAGGAAAGGGACCAAGTTAAAGAAAAGCCACCAGATCCTACATGTGCCTAGTCAGAAGTAAGCTATGGGGAAGGGCTGTAGCTCAGTGGCAGAGCATCTGCCTTGCATGCAGAAGGTCCCAGGTTCAATCCCTGGCATCTCCAGTTCGGTCTGGGAGAGACCCCTGTCGGAAAACCTGGAGAGTCATTCCCCATCAGTGTAGACCAGGCCACTGGCAGTGCTTGATGAAGCTGATGGGAGTTGTTCCTCAGCAACATCTAGAGGCCCAAAGGTTCCCCATGTTATGGAAATATGTATATGCAGAGATCCTCAGCGGTCTGAGCTGTGTGTGCCAATGTGTGTATTTACCTAAATAGCAGGCTTTCCCCCTGCATTTAGATCACTGAGACTTAAAGACTTCATAAAATAAGAAAAGCTACTTTATTTATAGAAATACATAGTAGATAGGAAAGGCATACCTAGTTCTAACTAACTAAATAAGTTGGAGGTGCAATGCCCAGGAGAGAGAGCAAAGACAAAGATGTCTCCTCAGACAGTCGAAGAAGACAAAGGAAGGAGGTCAGCTTCCCTGAGCATATCAGTTTACAACACAAGGAAGTTAGGTAGAGAAGAGCACAGGTCAAGGTTGGCAAGCCTAGCCAGCTGGAGGACCCTCACTCTATCTTCCTTCTGGAATGCACACAAAAGAACCCAAACAGGAGTTGCTCTTGCCCCACTTCCAACACCCCACACCTGGTGTGGACGATACTGAGCTAGATGCACCAGTGGTCTAGCTTTCTATGTTAGCCCCACTGAATTCAGTGGGAAGTGTTAAATTCCACTTGGCATCTCATTTAAGGGAAATGCTTTGATTTGCAAAATGATGCTGAGAGACCTAGCTGTCTTGAAGAGGCAAAATCATTCAAGGCTGGACTCTTGACCAGACCCAGAAATAGGGGGAGAAGGCCTCTCTCCATAAGATGACCTGAGAGATTACCTCGTTTTTCTCCAGGCTGCATTCAGACATCACTTTGTCACCTTGCTCCTGGAAGGTGATGATGATCAAAGCCACAAAGATGTTCACGAAGAAGAACGGGAAGACGACAAAATACACCACGTAGAAGATGGACATCTCCATCCGGTACCCGGGGCTGGGTCCTTGGTTCTCATACGTTGCGTCGACCGAATGCTTCAGAACGCTGTGAGCGGGAAGGAGGCAGAATCGAAATTTGGCAGAGATTTGGAAGTAGGGCCATAGCGCTCAGCGGCAGGGCATCTCCTTTGCAAGCAGAAGGTCACAGCTTCAATCCCCAGCATCTCTAGGTAGGGCTGGGAGGTAACCTTGCCTGAGAGCTGCTGCCAGTCAGTGCAGACACCACTGAGCTAGATGAACCAAGGGCCTGACACACTACAAGGCAGCTTTCTATCTTCCTAATAAATCAGCACAGAAAACTGGACGTCAGCTCTACAGGTTGGCTCACATACCCAACATAAAAGGCTGCCTTATACTGAGTCAGACCACTGCCCACGTTCGCTGCCGATGTCCGTGGCTTCACAGAGCCAATATATACGGCTGCCACTTGTCAAGTCTGAAGACAGTGCGAATTGGATGCACGGTCAAGCTGGATGCAACCGTTACCATGTTGCTTGGCAATGCATAGCACTATGTCTGTTTGATACCTGGAGTAGAGAAACCAGATAGGGACTGTGGGGTGGGGGAGGGGGCCTTTAACCCTTTTATCCTACTGCAGTCTGGATTGGAATTCCCTTGTGGATCCCACTGGCTTTCCTCCCGTTCCCAATAGTGTGTGTGAGAGAGAGGCATTATTATTGTTGATGTTGCTCTGTTTTGCCCTTTCTTTTCTCTCTCTTTCTGTTCCATTCCCAATTTAAAAAGGGGAGGGGAATGAAGGGCACCCTATTTGTCCCTCGCTGATTCCTTCTTTAGTAACTGCTTGTTCCTTTTTCCTCCGGCTTTACTTCCTTCCTCTTCCTATCTAGTGAGTCAGAGATAGTGCCTGCGAGTGCAAGCCTTGTGGCTCTGCAATGGCCACCTGTATGGCTATCGTCAGAATGATTCTATTTTAGAGTAATAACAAGCCTTACGTTTCTTTATTCTTTCAGCCACCAGACTGTTTACGTCTGCACTCCGCGGCAACCTATACCAAACTCCCAAACAGATGACCTTTTTCTTGAGCATTTGCTTACTTAGAGATTAGACTATTTCCAGTCTTTACTGGGCACTTATTCTGATTTCTTTGCAGGGAGGTTATACCACAAGGAACATTCATCCTGATTTGTTTTTAACTCCTGACTGTTAATGTTAATGCATATTTTATATTTTATGTCAATGGCTTAGAGATTTATTTATTTATTACAATTCAGCAGTATACGAATTCTGTTCAATAAATAGAAAAGGCATCTGAAGGGCTACAGGTTGCCCTCCCTGAACTATTGAGACTTGAGCCTGTTCCTGGCTACTTAAAACATTCCCTTCCTCCCAGCTTGATCTGTGTAGCATGCTTTTTAAATATTTCATTTCTAAGTTGTAAATCCAGCAGTAAATCTAATTTTGAAGTTCTACCACTTGCCCGCCCATCTCAAGGAGATTGTCTTTTCTTTTTTAAAAAGTTACATAAAGTACACATGTCCTCATGTCTAGATCAGAAAAGAGTGGGCAACTGCGTATCGTCTAAGGAATCTTGCTGTGGAGAATGAGTCAGAACAACAAAAGCTGTCCTCCTTAATGCTTTCAATTTGCTCAAAACCTGTGAGGAGTAAATGTAGAAGCCCAGTCGACAAGCAGCTCTTTGAAACCGGGAGGGCAGAAGGCGGGGAGGCCCACAGTAAGTGGATCCAGAGCCAATGACAGGCAGAGCCAACGCATTCTAATTTGCACCCATCCTCGTTCCTGCTGAGTTCTGCAAGGGCAACATTGAGACTGAAGAGGTGGAAGTGGACAGGCAGTGTCATCCTTAGTACTGGCTGCAAGAAGGCAGGCAGGTGGGGACTGCCTGAGGGCAGACTGAGGCTGGTGGTGGGGCAGTGCCTTATTCGCCCTAATGGACCAGCGTCCACTGGCTGAGAGAGAGGGATGGGGAACCTGTAGCCCTCCAGAAGTTGGACTCCAACGCCCATCAGCCCCAGCCAGCATGGCCGGTGGTCAGGGATGATGGGAGCTGTGGTTCAGCAACATCTAAGTTTGACTCAGAGTAGACCCATGGAAATTAATGGTCCCAAGTTACTCACACCCATTCATTTCGACAGGTCTCCTCTAAGGATGTGCTAGAATTCCACCCACATTGGATTTGGTACTGAATTTTTCATTGATTCACTTATTTGTTCTTGTTGCAGATCGGATTTTTATGTAGTGATTCTCCATGGCTATTTTCGGAAACAGTTTTCTTTTTTTTTTTAAAAAAAGTCTAAAATACTGATATTAATATCAAATTTCCTTCAGTTTTTCAATATTTCCTTTAAAATATTGACATTTCCTTCAAAAATATCACTATTAATATCAATACTTTTTCTGAGGGGGAAAACAGATTAGTTAAAGCAGCGGCAGCAGGCAAAGAACAAACTAGAATCGATACTAGCCTGTTAGGTCGATGGAATGCTTTTGAGTCTCCACCAGCCAGCGGATCCCATCCCTAATTTCCTCTCAGTAGGGTATCATGCTTTCCTCTCACTTTATCATAGGCAATGCTGCCACTCACAGTCCCCAGCATCACCAAACCATGCAGACTGGAGCTGATGTGTATTTCTTTATTTATTACATTTATACCCCGCCTTTCTTTTCGTGAAACCCAAGGCGGCTTCCCTATGGTTCCCAGGCGGTCTCCCATCCAGGCACTGACCAGACCTGACCCTGCTTAGCTTCAGCAGGGAGCTGGCCTCATGTGCCTTCAGACCACAGCCTGCAAAATACCAAGAGAGCACCAGGTTGGAGAAGGCTGCCTTCTGAGAATACGTGGCCTGAGTCTGGAACTTGACAAGGGGATGCTAAGGACCCAGAGTAGGTCCTTGATTCTTTCCCGCTGGAACAGATACTGAGATATTTTGGGGTGACACTTCACTCCCCCCCCCAAGTTAGGATAACGTCCAACAGACCCTCTCTGTGACAAGAAGAGAAGCTGGAACTGGAATTGTGAGTCAGAGAAACAAGTGTGCTGCTTGCAGTAGCGCTTAAGCTGATAGCCTCCATCTGTGCTCAAGGTGTATATTTGTAAACCCAAATCCTACAAATGTATGTGTGTGGGAGGGGAGGGAGAAATGATCTTCCGGTTTCTCTAGAAGTGATCATGAAAAGTCTGATCGAGACAGAAGACGGAAGGATGGGGTGAAGGAGACTGATTCAAGTATCCTCCTCTGGTCTGTGGATGGGGGCTTTGGCAACAACAGCCTTAAAGGAACTGATTTCCTGCCAGAGAAATCCAGCCATTGCTTAACCCGTTTATGGTCTTAACCCATTTACAGTTTTCATACATTTACTTCTTACGAATATCAGAAGACCAAAGATCTATCTAGTCCAGCATCCTGTCATGCCAGGCATCGGGAAACCTTCCACGCGATCAACCTTTTTGTGATAAGGAAAGTGATGGTAACATGCAATGGAAAGTGTCAGAGAATATTAATCAACTATGGCCCCATTTGCAATATACCTTTCAATATATTTTAATATATTTTATTAGCTTTTAATATGTACCAGATTGTTTAATTGTTTAATATGTTTGCCTTTTAGTGTTTTTTATGTGATTTTATTGTATTTTACTTACTGTTGTGCACCGCCCAGAGAGCCTTCTGGCTGTGGGCGGTATAAAAATTGAATAAAATAAATAAATAAATAAAACAAAGCTGCTGCCAGAAGAACATCAGGAGAGCCCTGCCGGATCAGGCCAGTGGCCCATCTAGTCCAGCATCCTGTTCTCACAGCGGACAACCAGACGCCTCTGGGAAGCCCGCAAGCAGGATCTGAGTGCAAGAGCGCTCTCCTCGCCAACGGCTTCTGGCAACTGGTTTTCAGGAGCATACTGCCTCTGACTAGGGTGGCAGAGCACAGCCATCATGGCAGCTGCAAAACCTGCTGCTGGAGGAGGGGGGCACCTCTCCCTGCTGAATCAGTTCAGTTGATCCTACCCCAAAAGCCACTATAGCCCCACGCAAACTTACGTCGGCCACCCCTCTCCTGTGGAGACAGTGAAGAGCGTCAACAGAGCCCAGAGGACATTGTCATAGTGGAATTCATATTTCTTCCATTGCCTGGGCTGAGCGTCCACCTCCTCCTTCGCGTAATCAAGATACTGACCCCTAGAAAGAAGTGAGGCACAGAATCAAGACAGGTCAAATAACAACAACAACAAAAGTGATATCCTGCCTTTCCTCCCAAAGAAACCTAGGGTGGCAAACTCACAAGTGATAAAAGAATTAAAGCATCTAAAAAAAAAATCTCAAAAACAATTCCATTACAGACTGGGAAAGATCTCTGCTCAAAGGATTGTTGAAAGGTCTTCAGTAGGTGCTGAAAAGATAACAGACTGTGCCTGTCTAATATTTAACAGGAGGAAATTCCAAAGGGTCGGTGCCACCACGCTAAAGGTCCAATTCCTATTTTGTGTGGAAGGGCCGCCCTGGTAAAATGGTCTCTGCAGGAGGCCCTCACATGCAGAGTGCAGTGATCGATTGGGTGAGATGATCTTCCAGGTATCCTGGTCCCAAGCTGTATAGGGCTTTACACACGAAAACCAGCACCTTGAACTTAGCCCAGTAGCTAATGGGCAGCCAGTGGTAGTTCCAGCTTCAGGGTTTAGGAGTTGGAGCCTTTGGGCAAGAGACCCAGAATAGGGTTACCCTCTTTTGGAGATCCTACCCCTCACCACCACTGTCCTGCTCTTCCTCTTCCTCATCATCACTTGTCAGGCAGAGAGCCAATGAGCAAGGAGGCAGTGGTGACTCCTCCTCCTCACTGCTGCTGCTGTTTGCTTATTCACTCTCTCTGAGCCAGAGTCAGAGGTGGGTGAACAAGCACCTTGTGAATGGCAGAGAGGAGCAGGAGGCCCAGGGGGCTCTTGTCAATGCCCCCCTTGATGAAATATGGGCTCTCAGCAGGTGCCTGACCATGCCGATCCTTGACGCTGGCCTGCAGTGTCTGGTGCCCATTGAAACTGGTGGGGCGGAAGGCAGGAAGCCCCAACAGTAGGTGGAGCCAGAGCCAATGACAGGCAGAGCCAGCTCATTCTAGTTTTGTCCCCATCCTCCTCCCTGCTGAGTTCTACAAGGGCAGCACTGAGACTAAGGAGGAGGAAGTGGACAGCCAGAGCTCTTCCTTGGACTGGTTGCAAGTAAGAAGGCAAGTGAGGGCAGGGTGAGGTTGGTGGGGCAGTGTCCCAGTCGTCCTAATGGGTCAGCCTCCACTGGGTGTCATAACTCAGCACCTACCTTTATTATTATTAGTGTATATATAGAACTGATCACAAATTAACCATATTCTGCTTTTGGAGGGGCGGAGGTGGGGCGGCGAAGCACACCATGACAGCATATTCTGAAAGCGAAGGTGCTAATGAAGTTGTATGGATGTCCCTGTGATGATCTGCAAATATTCAAAGACGGGTGGACCCATCTGATTCCTGTTCTGCTCCCATCTTCCTCCCTGCTGAGTTCTACTGAGTTCTTTTTGTAAGCTGCCTTGAGGGCTTTTGGCCAAAAGGCAGGGTAGAAATAATAATCATAATCATAATCATAATCATAATCATAATCATAATCATAATCATAATCATAATCATAATCATAATCATAATCATAATAATAAAAGGGCAACACTGAGACCAAGGAGGAGGAAGGTGGCAGGCAGTTCTATCCCTTGGGCAGAATGTATGTGAGAATGCAGGCAGGTGAGGGCTGGCTGAGGGCAGATTGAGAGGGGTGGGGCGGTGTCCCATCTGCCCTAGTAAGGCAGCCTCCATGGACACCAGTGTTGCTCCAACCTCTAATTTCCCTTGACTGGCTTCTGGGCGATCAGGCTCCTGAACTCCTCACCCAACAGTCACCAGGGAGAAAACAGCCCAGGGGGAGGGCTGTAGTTCAGCGGCGGAGCTCTGCCCCATCCCTCCAGACCCATGGTAACGTGGGGCTTGTGTGTTTAAGAGAAAACCATCGAGACTGTGCGTTGGGGTCGATTCCTCGTGCAAAGGGCACCTGCAGTCTTTCTGCAGATCCTTAGACTCGTCCGTGCAGTAGAAAAAACGCCCTTTGAAAAGCTGCACAGCTATGACGGCGAAGATGAACATGAAGAGCATGTAGACAATGAGGATGTTGAGGACGTTCTTCAGAGAATTCACCACACAGTCAAAGACTGCCTGCACAAGAGAGAGAGAGAGAATTCAGAATTGGAATGCAAGAGAAAGATAACATGTCACTCTGGCTCAGACTGTACAATTTATAGGGTTGCTGGAGGGCAGCCTTCTGCTATACCAGTGACTCCATGGCAGAGCATCTGCTTTGCATGCAGAAGCAGGGCTGACCAGCTCCAAAGGGTGGCCCAGTGGGGCCCTGGCTGAGGGGCCCTAAGGGGCCCCTCTGCTCCCCTTCCGCGATTCACAGCAGGATCGCTGTCACAGGTCAAACAATGAGAGCTTCATTGCCCCCGCCATTCCCTTGCTTCAGCCTACCTTTCTCAGCTGTGTCGTCCGGTTGCGTGCATAGCACTGCCCTTAACCAAGATGGCAGCCAAGGTTTCCCTAGGGGCCTGAAGCCTCTTCCGCCATCCTGGCTGATGGCACACATGCACAAGTATCCCTGCCATGAGCCAAGATGGAAGGGGAGCGCTGGGGCCCGGGGCAGGCTTGTGCCCAAGGGCCCCGGCATGTCTGAGGCCGGCCCTGTGCAGAAGGTCCCAGGTTCAATTGACATCTCCAAACAGGACTAGGAGAGATCCCTGTCTGACACCCTGAAGAGCTGCTGCCAATTAGTGTAGACAATACTGAGCTAGATGGAACAATGGTCTGACTCGGGACAAAGCTTTTTATGTTCCTGCAAATGGAGGGGGGTGATTTGGAGAGACAATCTGCACACAGTTCTAGTACATATGGCCCCCTGGCTCTGCAGACCGGGCCACTTCTGAGAAGACTTTCAGGCTTCCCCGGGTGGTATAACAGTCAGTCCCTTTTCCCAGAGAACTCTGGGAATTGTTGCTCTGTGAGGGGAAGAGGAGTCTCCTAACAACTCTCAGCACCTTTCACAAACTATGCCTCCCAGGATTCTTTGGGGGAAGCCATGACTATTTAAAGTGGAATAATGGCATAAACAGCCAGTGTGGTGTAGTGGTTAAGGTGTTGGACTATGACCTGGGAGACCAGGGTTCGAATCCCCACATAGCCATGAAGCTCACTGGGTGACCTTGGGCCAGACACTGCCTCTCAGCCTCAGAGGAAGGCAATGGCGAACCACCTCTGAGTACCGCTGACCATGAAAACCCCATTCATAGGGTCGCCATAAGTCGGAATTGACTTAAAGGCAGTCCATTTCACTTTTCAAATGCATAATGTGAATGCGGCCCAGCATTGAATACAACCTTCCCAGTTTCTCATTTTTCCATTCTGAAGTTCAGTTCTCCGCATCGCTTTGCAATTTTTTTAAAAAAAAAGTCCTCGTGAAAATGCATCTGCATGTTCCCGTGCATTTTGGTATGTTATCTTCACCAATGTACAGCAGGGCCCCGCTTACCTGCGTTCCGTTTTGTGGCGTTCCGCTCATGCGGCGGCTTTCAATTTGGGGAAATTCCCCGTTTTAAAGCCGGTTTTGCGCTTTTACGGCATTTTGTGAAATTTTCGTGTCATTTTCACGTGACGCAGCCCATTATAGTCAATGGGTTCCGCTTTACAGCGATTTCTGCTTTATGGCAGGGGCCTGGTCCCTAACCCGCCGTATTAGCAGGGCCCTACTGTACGCATTTTTATGCATACTTTACTCTTGTAATACACATTTTTGCACACACGTTAGTTGGCTTACTTGGCTAGAGAACTATAAAATGCAGTTAATTTCAAACTGTGGAGGATGGCTGTGTATTGGTTCTCATCTTGTTTTGAAAAGTGCGAATTGGACAAATTCCGCTTTAAATGCAAACTGAATCAAAGTTCTCCTCCATCGCTAGTGATGCATAACGTTAGGACTGCTACTACCCATCCCATCAGCTGGGGGCATGGGGATCAAACCAAGCCGTACCTTCAACTTTGGCAAGCGTTTGATGGTCTTCAGAGGCCGGAGGACCCTCAGCACTCGCAGGGACTTAATGGTGTTGATATCTTTCCCTTTGTTCCCTCTGCAAGAAAAGAACATAAAAGCGACAAAGCAAGGCCTTTGGTTCTTGCAGGACTCAGGCAAAAGCCCCATTGCCTGGAAAATCCCCCCTGAAGGACAGATAGCCCAATCTTAGCCACGTCTACTTAGAGGGGAGCCCCATTGTATTCAATGGGGCTTCCTCGCAGCTACCTGGGGTTAGGACTGCAGCCTAACAGGACAATCCTAATCATGTCTGCCCAGAAGAAAGTTGTACTGAATTCAATGAGGCTTACTCACAAGTAAGTGAGGTTAAGACTGCAGCCTAACAGCACAATCCTAACCATTTCTACTCAGACTTATGCCTGCTGTATTCAATGGGGCTTCCTCGCAGCTACCTGGGGTTAGGACTGCAGCCTAACAGGGCAATCCTAATCATGTCTGCCCAGAAGAAAGTTGTACTGAATTCAATGAGGCTTACTCACAAGTAAGTGAGGTTAAGACTGCAGCCTAACAGCACAATCCTAACCATTTCTACTCAGACTTATGTCTGCTGTATTCAATGGGGCTTCCTCGCACCTAAGTCAGGTTAGGATTGCAGCCTAACAGCACAATCCTAACCACATCTATTCAGATGTAAGTCCTGCTGAATTTAATGGGGCTTACTTGCAGGTAACTGACCTTAGGACTGCAGCCTTACAGCATGATCAAAGAATCACAGAATAGTAGAGTTGGAAGGGGCCTATAAGGCCATCGAGTCCAACCCACTGCTCACTGCAGGAATCCATCTTAAAGCATACCCAACAGGTGGCTGAACCATGTCTACTCAGATGTAAGTTCTGCTGAATTTAGTGGCACTTGCTCTCAGGTAAAAGAGGTTAGGATTGCAAACTAAGCTCCCAGCACTCAACTGAACCTGGCTCTGCCTCCTTTGATGAATTTTGCATAACAACACAGCAAAATTCAGGTAAATCTTTTCTGCAAGGACTGAGTGGAAAAGAAGCAGAGCATACAACATTGGGGGGGCATACTTATGGGAACCTCTTCTGGGAAAATCCAGCATCCCCCACCCCTCAGAGGTATCCCAACCCCATTTTTGAATGTTCAGCTTTTAGCATAACTCCCGCCCCTCACTGGGGAAAGTACATCCTACATGGAAACTACAAGGCAACACGTGCAAGTAGATGCTCCACCCAGTTGCTCCCGCCTCCTCACGTTCCAGCCAATTATTGCAAAAGGGCACTGGGATGATTGGCAAGCACTTAGGCCATGGGCACTGAAAAATGACTTGAGATTAAAATTGTATTTGATTATCATGATCTAATAATGTCATGATCTAATAAATCTAATCACTTCCAAAGCTCTTGCCTTGAGATCTTTGCTGTTTCAGCATTGACTAACCTATCCTGGGACCTAATGGTTAAGGGCAGGTAGTAGTAGTGGTATTAGTATTAGTAGTATTAGTAGTAATACCCTCTTTCACATGAGCACATATGCAAACATACACACATACTAGGGGGCCTTAGAAGGAGGATCAGCCTATGCTTGCTATCCATGCCCAGACTTCTAATGAAGTCCCATTCACAAAATGTAAACAAGAGAGAAATCTGTTTTCAACAGGGAGGAAGGAGCCGGCACAACTGTAGTCAGTGGCGCCATCAGGGCAGGCCTTTAGGGCAGAAGCCCAGGGTCCTGATCAGCAGAATAAATGAGAGGGTCCCCAAACACAGCAGTCTGAACGAAGCTCAGTGATATACTTTACCAATCTATAGAGGGTGTTAAGGGTGTTAAGACCACGAAGCCCAGAGTTTAAAATTACCTAACTGCACCATGGGTTCCATTTCTTAATGGAAGTAGGGTGGTGGTGCAATCAGATCTAACCTCTTCCTTTAAATCAGGGTGGGAAACCTTTTTGGCCCAATGGGCCAGATCTTTGTCTCCTCCCCGCTGTGGGGCCAACTTTGACAAGTAGGCGGCACCACCCTCCTGCCAATCATCTAACACCATAATGAGATAGGGATCAAGCAGCATTGAATTACCTACACCTCAGTTGACGTGCAGAGAGTTCAGTCCTGCTTTCTGCAGGGTTTGGCTGTGTAAGAGAGTTCTCTTTGGTGACCTTGATTACCCAAACTAAGCAGAATTAAACTCCCTGCACATCAGCTGTGGTTCTCCCTGCTCCACACCTGAGGTCCCATATGACATCTGATGCAGGCCAGGTGGGTGTGAACTTTGGAAAAACAGCCTCATGGGCCAAATGAGGAAACCTGGCAGGCCAAATTTGGTCGTCGGAGTTTTCCCACCCCTGAATTAAGTTAATCGTTCCTCACTGAGGAAACATTTTGATGGCCTACACACAACCCTGAAGGATCCACCGCAAAGAAAAATCTTTCTGAAGGCTAGAGGTGGTGAACCCGTGGCTCTCCAGTTGTTGTTGAATGACAACTCCCATCATCCTTGACCACGCTGGTTGAGGTTGGTGATGGTTTTAGTCCAACACAACATCTAGAGCAGCCTTTCCCAACCAGTGTGCCTCCAGATGTTGTTAGACCACAACTCCCATCTTCCTGACCATTGGCAATGCTGGCTGAGGCTGATGGGAGTTGTGGCCCAACAACTTCTGGAGGCACACTGGTTGGGAAAGGCTGATCTAGAGGCTCACAGGTTCTTCACCCCTGCTCTAGAGAAAGAAGAACATGACACAGGGCTGAAGAGGAGCACATGTTCCCCCCCCAATCAGAGAGACTCCATCCCCCCTCCCAATCTCACAGACACTTTCCGCTTAAGACTTCATGCTACGCAAACCATGCCAGGCCATGTAATATGTAAAACACATATTACATGCCGGGGCTGATAAGTGATGTTAGCCTATGGGCCTGTTCATGCAGATGGGTAGGTTCTGAGAGGTGATGATGGTGGTGGAGTTGCAGCTGGCAGAGGGGGGTGGGGTTTCTTTCTCATCACGTGCACAAAGTGGTTTGCTTCCAAAGCAAAGGGTGCTCTTTGCTTCCATATCAAAGTCAGGACTGGGAGGGAAAAAGTCTCCCACTCCTACAGTAAAGATATGCCAGGACAACCGGCTAGGTCAACATAGCACAGAAGAATGTAAATACAGCCCATCATAGGGGGTCTCTGTGCTATAATAAGCACAGGAGGGAGGAAAGAGGTAAACTGCCAATTTCATATTCTCATTTGTCCAATCTTCAGGTCCATATTTCCACATCAGTTTGTGATTAAAAAAAAAAAGTCCTAGTCCATCTCTGTTATCTTAAGAACATAAGAAGAGCCTGCTGGATCAGGCCAGTGGCCCATCTAGTCCAGCATCCTGTTCTCACAGTGGCCAACCAGGTGCCTGGGGGAAGCCTACAAGCAGGACCCGAGTGCAAGAACACTCTCCCCTCCTGAGGCTTCCGGCAACTGGTTTTCAGAAGCATGCTGCCTCTGACTAGGGTGGCAGAGCACAGCCATCATGGCTAGTAGCCCTTGATAGCCCTGTCCTCCATGAATTTGTATAATCTTCTTTTAAAGCCATCCAAGCTGGTGGCCATTACTGCGTCTTGTGGGAGCAAATTCCATAGTTTAACTATGCACTGAGCAAAGCAGTACTTCCTTTTGTCTTCCTTTTGGAGCCTTTGAAGACTTTCCTCTTTCAACAAGCCTTTTAAGTTGAGACCTCCTATCCCAGTCCGCGTCTGTGTTGGAATTGCTTTTTAATATGTTTTTTAACAAGACGTTTTTAAATCTTTTTTTAATTTTTTGTTTTAATGTATTTTAAGGTCTTTTTAAATAATGTTTTAAAGTGTTTTTAGTGCTTTTGTTTGCCGTCCTGGGTTCCTGCTGGGAGGAAGGGCAGGATATAAATCAAATAATAAATGAATGAATGAATAAATAAACTTCATCAGTGTTTTAATGTGAGTTTCTCCTGACATGTAAACATTTTTATGTGCAATTTTGCTTAATATACTCATTTTTGCAAGCAATTTCCCCTAATCCAACGCATTTGAGTCTGTTCTTTTCACTAATATCTGCATATCTACACACATCCATTTTTGTATACATTACCTGGCTGGAGAACCGCACCACAAATTAAGTGCAAATTACAAAGGATGGGTGTCTTTTGATTCATGTATTGTTTCAGAAAGTGTAAATTAGGTAGATTCACCTTTAAATGTGAAGTGACTCGAAAACCTTCCCGTTCCCAACCTCAACTGAAAGGTAGGCTTTTGTTGCAACCAAGTCTCATTATGGCCTCAGCTAGTCTGAGTTTCTTAACTGCCAGAAAGCACCCACTGGTGTTTTCCCTTGTTATGAATACAGAAGGATTCAGATCTGCCTAGGAATATCCTACCCAGGGATAAAATGGAAACAGACTCATCTATCGCAATTTTTGTTTGTTTATTTGTTTCAGCAAGCCTACCCAGCCATGTATGGTTAGCATGATATTTTAACACGTGATTTTACTATGTATCAACCCACTGAAATTAATGAACCTAACAGGGTTGCGTTCAGCTAAGCCCTACTCAGAATAGACCTATTGAAATTAACGAACCTAACGTAGGGTTGTATTCAACCAAGTCCTACTCAGAGCAGGCCCGCTGAAATTAATGCACCTATCTATTAACTTCAATCTACTCGAAGGAGGACTAGCACTGAACACCACCCATCGACTTTATTTTATCTTTTGAAAATTATGTCACTTGTTTTATCCGTATTTCAATAACTATTTTAGATTGTATTTTGCAAGCCACCTCTTTTGTTTGAGTAGGCGGTATATCAATTTTGCTACATTTTGCTCAATAAAATAAATTACAATAAAAGCCAAGCAAAGACCTTCAAAAAAAATAAGATCTTCAGGCGTTGTAGCTTTTTAACGTTTGGTGATCTCTTTCATTTGGATGCCTGCTTTTATAGAGTTGCTGTTTTAAAACTGATTTTAAGGCAGGGATGGGGAACCCATCAATCAGCCCCAGCCAGCATGGCTAGCGGTCAGGGATTACGGGAGTTGTGGTCGAACGACATGTGGAGGGTTTCTGGGCCCTTCCCCCTCCATGCTTTAATGTATTAGTTATATGGGAGCATTTTATACATCTTCTTGTAATCCACCATGATCTGAAAGGGAAATCAATCAAAATAATAAATAAGCAAGTGAGCAAGTAGGTTTAAGCACTTATCACAGCCTTTCCTAATCACCTGTTATGGGGTGGGGAGCCTGTGGCCCTCCTGTTGTTGCTGGACTCCATCTCCCATCAGCCTCAGCCAGCATGGCTAATTTATTTTATTTATTTATTATTTGATTTATATCCCGCCCTTCCTCCTAGCAGGAGCCCAGGGCGGCTAATGGCCAGGGATGATGGGAGTGGTAGTCCAACAACCCTCCACCCCCATCTAGTATCTGAGGCTGTGATGTCTCCAGTCACAGGGATGGAATGGACTCCCCATGCCACTTCCTTCTGGGCTGGAAAGCAACGAGGAAGCGTTTCCAGACCTGCTGCACATACCACTCATTCCTTGCATGTCACTGTGCTTGCCCAGGCAGGTAGCAGAGGGCTCTCTCCGTGGTGCTGAAAGGCCCTTTTCAAGGTTGACCTTCTGAATGTCAGTCTTACTACAACCTCCTAGGACAGAGGTGTGGAACCTGTGGCTCTCCACATGTTGCTGGACTGCAGCTCCCATCATCCCTAACCACTGGCCCTGTTGGCTGGGCCAGATGGGAGTTGGAGGGCCAGAAGTTCTCCACTCCTGTCCTAGCAAGTCTGTTCCCTTGTTAGCTCAGAGGCACCCTTTTGCAACTCTCCAACAGGCACATGACTCCACTTTCATATTGCATCAGCTGCTTTAAGCCATAAGAATATGGGAAGAGCCCAGCTAGATTGGGCCAAAGGCCAATTTAGTCCAGCATCCTGTTCTCACAGTTGCAACAAGATGCCCCAATGGGCAGGCCACAAGCAGGACCTGAGTGCAACAGCACTCTCCCCAATTGTGATTCCCAGCAACTGGTATTTAGATGCACACTGCCTCCTATCGGAACACAGCCCTCATGGCTAGTGAATTTGTGAATTCTGTGAATTTGTCTAATTCTCTTTTTTAAAGCCATCCAAGTAAAGACGAGGTGCTCAGCCTTAAATTCTAATGGGAGCACACGCACGCACTCTCCCCACATGAAAACAAGCTCAGGAGCATTTTATGTGTTCTACTTTTTTAGCTAGCCCAGAGGTTTTCAGATTTCCCCCCCTTCTATGTGGACCTCCCTGCTAAGTACCTCTTGCATGTTTTGACCAGAACCAGTGGGCATTGCAGGGAATTCTTGGGCATATTCTAAGGGTCAGTCTGGACCTCATGCTCACCGCCTGTGAACTCAAGAGTGTATCCTAGGACACGACCAACAATCTAAAATGTGGAGTTCTTGCTTTATTGTGTAGTTGATTTTCACGTGCAGTGTTTATTCTGATGCCTAACAGGAAGCCCTATTTAGTTGTTCACTGTGGTGTTTTATAATAGGGAATTTTCCTAGTTTTTTTTTTTGTTAAAGTTTGATCTTATTTATGATGTTTTAAGATATGCTGTAAACAGCTTAGAGTTTTTTCTCCCTCTAAAATACAAGCCATATAGAAACTGAAATCATAACAAATCAATCAATCAATCAATCAGCTGCAGCTGTACATTACACGGGATGATCAGCAGAGGACAGGCATGCTACCTTTCAGGAAAATTTGTCCATCATTAAAGAATTCTGGCAAGTTTTGAGAAACTAGACAGCCTGTATCTGCCCTGAATGGTATTCATCACTGATCAAGGAGCTGTTCTCTCAAATTGTCCTTGCTGTGGTCAGCTACAAAGCCCACGTATTGTTTTTATTACATCCATACATAATAGATTTATTGGATTCAGTATGTTTTTTATATATGAATTGTGTGTATATAATTGTTTTATATATGTTTTTATTGTTAAACCACTTTGGGATATTTCCTAGGACACAATTCGTAAATTAAATGAAATTTCACTCCTGAGATGTACACATTTTTAGGACCTATCTTTGTGATTGTATGTTGTTTTACATTGTTTTTAAGGCTGTACTGTAAATTGTTGTCACCCGTCCTGGGATCCCAGAGAGAAGGGCGAGTAATATATTCAGTAAATAAATACATAGGTATTGATGTCCATCAATAAATATTGCTTGGGCAGCCCACAGTGTTATGACACAATTTATAATAATTAAAATTAATCAAGACTACAAGGCAATACAGAAACACACACAAAACTCCTTTTGTTGCAACAGACAGCATAAAACAGCCCAGATTAAAAACACAACTCAAAAGTCTGGGTGAACACACACAAACACACAAAGCACCAGGCAAACATCTCAGGAGAAGCTGTTCCCTCGATCTCTCATCCCGAGTCTCTTATTTTGACTACTGGATTATTTTAATAAGACCCTCCGTGGCGCAGAGTGGTAAGCGGCGGTAACGCAGCCGAAGCTCTGCTCACAGCCAGAGTTCGATTCCAACGGAAGGAGGAAGTCGATTCTCCGGTAAAAGGGGTTGAGGTCCACTCAGCCTTCCATCCATCTGTGGTCGGTAAAATGAGTACCCGGCATACGCTGGGGGGTAAAGAAAGGCTGGGGAAGGAACTGGCAATCCCACCCCATATATACGGTCTGCCTAGTAAATGTTGCAATACGTCACCCTAAGAGTCGGAAACGACTCGCACTACAAGTGCGGGGACACCTTTACCTTTTCCTTTTTATTATTTTAATGGGATTGTTTTACTGCGTATTTTAATTATGAATGTTTATATTCCAAAGTTTTAATGGGATTTTTTTAAAAAAATATTTCAACGGTGTGTTTTAATTCTGGATGCTTTATAATTCACTGTTTGGATCATTGATTCTTATACTTGTAAACAGCTTAAAAGCCTGTTTGGGCATTAAGTGGTATATACCTTTGCTGTCTAAGAGGCACTCTCCTTGGTAAATGCCTGCCTCACATTACTCAGTAGAGGCACCTGGAACGCAGCCTTTAAAGACTATCCTAAAGTTCAGGTAGGCCTATATGGGAGGATGTCATTGGCTCCAAACCTTTTAGGCCTCCATAGGTAAAAGCCCACATTTTAAATTGGTCCTGGGAAAGGGCCTGGAAGCCGATGTGGCTTGTAAAGCATACAACAGTCAAAATGCCCAGTCCCAATGAATAGTCTTAGAGCCCTCTTTTGAACTGATGGCCATTTCCAGACTTCTTTTTAAAGGCAGCCCCCCACACAACTGGCAGAAGTTTAAGTGGGCATGTTTAAGAGCAGTTCAGAGGGCATGGCTTTCTGCTGTGGTATCATCAATCCAGCTAAAAGCAAATGTGGGGAAAATGTGAGCCCAGTAGCCAAGGAAAGGCGGTGTCACCAGGCGATGAGGAAAATGACAGGCAACGGTTGAATGACATGGATCATGGCTGCTTGCATGTGCAGGCAAGTAACAAGCCACAAGGGACGACAATAATGTATTACCCCATGAAACTCCTAGAGAGAAGATCCCAGCGAGAGGAAGGCAAAGAAACAGCACAGCGTCAGGGGCGAGGAAAGAGAGGCACATGTACGGAGCAACTTCAAAACACAGAATGTGACACCAATCAAATCCATCCTCCACCCCTCCATTTTCACAAAGGAAACAGGGAGTGAAACACATGTGGGCGTGCATACCTGGCCAAAAGCATACTTCCAGTTTACTGTCATGGATAGAAGAAATACGCCCTTTTCGGTAAAAGTGGGGGAACCTGTGGCCTTCCAGATCATCCAGCTCCCATCATCCCTAACCACAAGGGCTGACTGGAGTCGGTGTCCAACGACCACTAGCAGTCCTCACTTTCCCCAGCCCCAGGTTAGAGTATTGGATTTGGGCTGGGGGAGACCTGGGCTTGAACCCCTGGTCAGGCTATGAAATCCAATAGGTCACTTTGGGGCAGTCGTTTTCTCACAGCCTTACCTACCTCGCAGGGTTGTGGTGAGGATAAAGGAGGCCATCCCCAACCGTGAATGCTACCCTGAGCTCCTTGGAGGAAGAGGGGATTTAAAAAAATGAAAGTAATAATAATTCCATGCAATGAATGTAGATTTTACTTTAGCAGATATAGGACTGAAAATTAGCAGGCATTAGAGAGAGGTGCATTTTTGGAAGGGTGAGGAAGAACTACAAGGGATCTCTCCAGTGGTGAGGCAGAAGTTCAACTGTAGTGTTTATAGGCATGGCACTGTACACACAGAGCGATCAAAGTATCTTGATGGGAGGAGTCGGCTGGCATGGGCAAGGCATCTTCTTCACCCAGAAACAGTCTTGCCGGTCTCTTGAAGTAGAGCAACTTCAGCAGGTTCAGGGGTAGCGTAATATTTCGAAGCAAGGCACGCTAAGTTAGAGACAAGACCGTGCATATAGCATGGGCCACTGTGCCATGAGCGTGTCCAGTAGCAGAGCAGAGTGAGCACCCTGTTGCAAAACAGGTGCATTCCATGGGGTGTGCATTTTTTAAAATGCTTCAATAGGCAGCAGAATGAGGGGGTGGATGCAACAAAGTAAGAGCAAAGGGCAGGATCTGCAGAGAAAGTGAGGTCACCTGGCTTCACCTTTACATTGCAAGAGGGATGGGCAAATCTGTTCATTTTGGTTTATCTCGGGCTATCATTTTTTCCAATCCTAAATTTGACTATCCCCACTGCCGCAACAGTTTGTGATTTTTCTTACAGTCGCCGTGAAAATTCACCAGCATTTCAGTGTAAACTCCTCCCAATCTACACATTTTTTTTGTATGCAATCCCGGGCCTTTATGCACACCTGACTTGGCTGAAGAACCACACTGCAAAATTCGGAGAAGTGCCAATTTTGAAAGATGGCTGTGCATTTTGTGCATGAACCCTACATTCATCCGGTTGATTCACAAGCCAGAATTCTGAAGTACCATATACAGTTAGGGGTGTAGTAGTCCAGGGTCTCAGAGGGTCTTAAACCCTTTACATTTTTGGGAGCGGGGTCCAAGCAGGGTCCCTATGTCTCCAACGTCCGATGAGCCAATCAGCATAAAGGGGAGTGTGTTGGCCACTGAGAAGGGGCTTCTAACATGCTTCCTTGTCCTTTCCTGCTGATTGGAGCTAATGAGAGTGAAAGGAGGTGAGTCAGCCACTGAGAAGACGCTTCCCGTTTATGCTGATTGGCTCCTAGGGACATCTGTTGTCGTGGAAGAAGTTGCACGTGGAAAGAACTGAAGAGTGTGGAGATGACAACAGAGAGCAAGCAATGGGGCATGGCTGTGAGGGGGCGTGGTGTGACTATCATGAAGGGACCCTGTGCTTCTGAATTTGTCATTCCGCTACTGTATACAGTCATAGTAGTTCGTTCCAACCATGCAGCCCTCCCAGTTTGTAGGACAGTGGTGGCTCGTGCCCACTGGGATTGGTAGGGCAGAAGACAAGGAGACCAACAGCAGGCAATCCAGAGCTAATGACAGATGGGACCAACTAATTCAAACTCTGTCCCCATCCTCCTCCCTGCTGAAGTTCTATATGGGCAAAATTGAGTTTAAGGGAGGAAGGGCTGGCAGCTGAGGCCACTCCCTGGACTGGCTGTAAGCAAGAAGGAAGGTGGGAGGGGACTCGCTGAGGGCGGAGTGAGGTTGGCGGGGCAATGCCAAATGGACCAGCCTCCACTGTTATAAAGAGAGCATAAAATCATTTTACATCACAGAATCCCCAGTTTGTAATGATGGTGGTATGCAGGGCCGGTTCTAAAGAGCGGCCAGGAGGGGCACTGGCCCGACAGCCCCTGGAGCTACAGCAGGCCCCTCAGCCACCCCTCCGCTCCCCTTCCATGATCCGCCGGGCCCTCACGCCCCCCCACACCCCCACTTACCTGTCTGCTGTCTTTTACCATTGCCAGTAACTAAGATGGCGGCCGCGGTTTCCCTAAGGTACTGAAGCCCCTGCCGCCATCTTAGTTGATGGCAGAGATGCGCGCGCATAGCACACACACGTGCCATCAACAAAGATGGCGGCAGAGGCGTCGTCCCCTTAGGGAAACCGCAGCCACCATCTTCGTTAAGGGCAATGGTAAAAGACAGCAGACAGGTAGGTGGGGGGCGTGCATGTGCCCACACATGCTGATGCCCAAGGGCCCCAGCATCCCTGGAGCCGGCCCTAGTGGTATGGTTGCAAGGGTCCCTCCAGACTGGTGTTTTTCTTCTTCTGGTTGTTATTCTGCAATGCGTCATTGATGCAATAATAGGGGATTAGTGGTGGATTTATGTTGGAACATCCACACATCACTCCACTTAATTAGTTGTTTTGCAGTGCTTTCCCAATGTCACTGCATTATGGCCATCTGGAGGGACACTCTTGCATTACAGTACAAAAAAGAGGGGCAAAAAAAAAAAACACCCAACAGCAAGCCCTCAAAATATCTGGCATTTAAAAGTTACAAGATTGCAGTACCAAGTTATGGGACATGCGTTGTTTGGAAACAAAGCTGCATGTCTGCCCAAAAGCTTTTGCGGGTGCGAACAGCATTGAAAGCAAGATTGTGTATAGCTGCCCTGATACCATCATCAGCACAGTGATTGCACAATAAAAGGGATGCCTGGAGGGACCCCAATTTACATCACAGTGCCCCCAATTTGTTAGGGCAGCATGGAATAACTTTACACACACACACCCGTTATGAAGTGCTGTTGTCAGAGGTGTATTTCACCTCGATTTTTGGGAGAGTTTTCAGGCGATATTTGCCAAGACTATTTCTGAAAATCATATAGGGTTGCATTAATGAATCTTAGTCATGCCCATTAATTTCAGTGGGTCTGCCCTGATTAGGACTAGCACTGATTATTATCCATAGACTTGGACAATCCAATATGGTCATAGTAATTCCTCTAATCATAAGCAATGTCATTGAGTGGTATTATGCATATGCAAATATTATGCAGGTCTATGTCATCTTTTGGCCTCTTTTCCTGGCCATGTCAAGTGGCCAAGGAATTCTCCCCATTCCAGGACAACCCATAAACCCAAACAAAAAAGAGGAAACAAATATCTGAAGGCGCATTTCCATCCCCACCAACCTCCTTGAGTGTTAAGATCGTTCCACCACCCTCAGAAATGCAGGGCATGGTGGCCCTGGAGAGGGTTTGCTCTGTCACAGCCCCTAAATTGTGGACGTTTCTCTCCAGAGAGGTGCAATAGTAACTTCATTGTATAGCTTCTGCTATATACTGATGATTGACCTCTTTATCCTGGCCTTTGACAGTGAAAGTGTTTTGTTTCATGGGACCCACCTCTTTTGTTGAATTTATAGTGTTCTGTTCCATTTGGAATGGGTTTACTTGTTTTAGAGTTGCAGTGGGTTTTTTTTCTGGTTTTATAACTGTTACATTGTTGTAACCTATCTTGGGACCTTACTGTGAAGGTCAGCAAAGAAATCTAAAATATAAATACTATTGGTTGCATCAGCAGCGGTTGGTGGCTCCATGTCAGTAGGGCAGTGGAATCCACTTTGAGTTTTAGTCCAAACTTTCAAGAAGCTGTCCAAAGTGCTTCAGCAGATTCTACTGTCGGACTAACATGGGGCCCATCAGCTGCCACTGGCTTGTATCCAACATTAGTCCTATTCGAAGCAGACCCTTTAATGGACATGAGGATAACTAACTTAGCTCCAGTAATTTAAATGGGGCTACTCTGAGTAAAACTTAGTTTGATACAATTGATTACTTCAGGAAATGCACACTTTTTGGGTCATCAAATTGAAACAAGGATCACCTGACTTTTTTTTCCAGAAAAAGAATCTGGCACACCAGTAGCCTTTCCAGTTCAGTGTCGCCCCATTTCCCGATTCAGGAAACCCACAAACACCCATAAAGGAAAACTACTTACGAAAAGGCGAAAGCCACCAGAGCCCCACTGACCACAATAAAATCCAGGATGTTCCAGAGGTCACGGAAATAGGAGCCAGGGTGAAGGATCAGGCCCAGGTCAATCATCTTCCACAGAAGAAACAAAAGCAGAGTTAAAAACGGGACGTTCAGGAAGGCAACAGACTGAGACAGAAAAAATGTAAGGGTAGAGATGGGAGGTGGCCTTCCAGATGTTGCTGGACTACAACTCCCATCATCCCTGACTATTGACCATGCTGGCTGAGGGCTGACGGAATTGGAGTCTGGAGGGCCACAA
This sequence comes from Rhineura floridana, assembly GCF_030035675.1. Lineage (NCBI taxonomy): Eukaryota > Metazoa > Chordata > Lepidosauria > Squamata > Rhineuridae > Rhineura > Rhineura floridana. Next base: position 12,734,718 of record NC_084499.1, read on the forward strand.
ATTCCCCATCCCTGGACTAGGCAGTCACAAGCAAAACCTGCAACAGAACTAGTAGAGCAATCTTATTCAACTTTGGGTCCCCAGATGTTGTTGGACTCCCATGATCCCTTAACCAGTAGCTATGCTGGCTGGGGATGATGGGAGTTGTAGTCCAAGAACATCTGGGCACCCAAGGTTGAAGAAGAGTGGCGTAGAATGCTCCCATTCATAGGAAAATAAGAAGAGCCCTTTGGGGTCAGGCCAAAGGCCCATCTAGTCCACCATCCTGTTTTCACAGTGGCCAACCAGATGTTCCAGTGGGAAGCCTGAAAACAGGTCATAAGTTCAACAGTATTCTTCCCTCCTTGCGATTCCCAGGCACTGGTATTCATATTGCAACTGTGGAAATAGAACACAGCCATGGTGGCTGTTGGAATAGGCAAATGTTGCATGTTCACTGGGGGGGGGATATTTGGGAAATATCCCATGTACCTGTTCACCATGATGTAACTTCCTTATGGGTGGGGTTAGTTACCTGGTTTCTTCCTTCCTTTGTCCTGGAGGATTTTTTGAATATTCTCCATTGCTGATCAATCCACCATTGAGAGAGGCCGCATGGCAGATGATGCTCTCTGCTGACAGCATCAATACCAAACACCAAAAAATGGACTGAGACCTATTTTCTTTCATCTAAGCTACAGCCTATGTTTCTAACATATGAGGAGGTCGTGAGTAAATGTTTTTATCTTTTACCTAAGAAGATTGTGTCTGTTGTTATTTATATAGAGAAAGGTGGGGCCGGTTACATTCTCACTCTGCTGCTTGTGTTTTTATATCTCTGCTAAGAAATAGGACCAACCAAATTAGTTCCTATTTCTCTCTGGTATTTTTATAATACTGAACAGTGGCTAGCAGCCATTGACCACCTTATCCTCCATGAATTTGTCCAGGATATTCCATTACATTCCAGTCCATCCCCTCCTTCCCAACAGTCAAGTCTACATCCAGCCACCATTGACCGTACTCAGTCTTCATTCAACTATTTCAGGGTGGGGGTGAGCAGACTTCCTCCCTTTAGGATTTTTTTCTACCATTTATTTTTGCACTACTGCAAAACCTTGAGGTTTCCCCAAGCCAGATAATATATTCCTCTGGCAAGTGGGCAGTATTGTTTTGCCACAAAAGGACTAGAACTTGGAGAACTGTGACAGCTTTTCATATTTATTGTAATGACCACTGGCTACAAACAATAAAAATTGGACTGAATTATTAGTATGTATCAAGGGTGAGGAATCTTTTTCAGCCCGATGGCCGCATTCCCTTTTGGACAGCCTTCCGGGGGCCACATTCCAATGGGCGGTGGCGCTAGAGGCAAACGTGTGTGAAGTACATTTTGCTTTTGTACCGTAGGCTAATTTCTAGACATACTCACACAACCCTCTCTATCATCTATCTCTATCCTGGCAAGCAAGAGGCATTAAGAGGTTTTTAAATTTTTTAAATTGTGTTTTTAAATTGCTTTTTGTGTTTTAAAATTTGTCTATTCATTTTTAATGTTTTTAATTGCTTCAGAGAGCTTTGGCTATGGGGCAGTATATAAATGTAATAAATAAATAAAAAATTATTAGAGTCCAGGGGCACATTCCGGCCAGACAAAAACACTCAAAGAGGGTGCGACACAGGACCAGTGAGGGGTGTGGCCTAGGGAGAGTCCCAAGGGCCAGATAGGGAGGCTTGGAGGGCCACATTTGCTTCTCAAACCTAAGTCCCCTCACACTGTAAGTAGAACCTTGGAAGATCATCACTACCTACTTGCAGGTTCATAGGAGAGGGAGTGGTTTTTCAGATATCCTGACTCTAAACCATTTAGGGCTATATAGGTAAGAATGAGCTCAGAAACTAATTGGAAGCCTGTGCAATTGACAGAATTTAACATACTCTGAATAATGCACTTCCAGAGAACATCCTGACCACTGCATTTTGCACCAGCGGCAGTTTCCAAACACTCTTCAAGGGCAGCCCCACAATGTGTCGCAGCAATCTAATCTCCCTGAAGCCCAAATCTAACCTGCAATGACCCTTTCGTCACTGAAAAGACAGTCCCACCAGACAGGATTGGTGGATGCAACAGGTGCTGAACATGTATGATTTTTTTCATAGGTTTACTTTTGTTCAAACTGACTTCTGGTGGTGGTTTGTAGTTGAGATACAGGAAGCCCAAAAGACTGTTGTGCCCTTCAAAAAAGAGAACCAGGATGGTCCCAATCCAGAATCCAGAATCAGCAGGTGCATCACTCTCTTTGCATGCAAAAAACCCAGAAATCCCTGTTCCTCTGTGGACCAGAAGATGCTGCAACATTAGGGCGAATGGAGCACTGCCCCACCAACCTCAGTTTGCACTTGGCCAGCCCCCACCTGCCTGCCTTCTTACTGACAACCAATCAGGAGGTGGCTCTGCCTGTTATTGGCTGTGGCTCCTCCTCCGATTGATCCGCCCTACCATTCTCAAAGGACACCAGCCACCCTTGCTGCGGACATGCCCAAAGTAGATGGACGAGAGATTCTTACCTTTATCACCATCTCAAATGTAAAGACACCTGTAAATATGTAATCCAGGTACTTGAGAGCCTAAAATCAGAATGGGAAGTCTGAAGTTAAAAAAGAAGAAGAAGAGGCAACGTAATTGGGACAAAAACAGATGAGAAAATGCCAAGCTTCTATAGAGGTGGAGCTTCATCTCAAGACCCCAAAGGAGGGTCCACCCCTTCAAAGGTCATTGTCTGAATGAAAATCAGAGGGACACTCAGAGAAGGTAAGGAGCTGTCTGGGATAGAACCAGGAACCTGCAGCTTTGTGGGCAGCTGCTGCATGTGGTCTGAAGGCACATGAGGCCAGGACCCTGCTGAAGCTAAGCAGGGTCAGATCTGATGAGTGCCTGGATGGGAGACTGCCTGGGAACCATATGTAGGCTGCCTTGGGTTTCTATCATGAAAAGAAAGGCAGGGTAGGTAGAAATGTAATAAATAAATAAAAAAAATGTGTTGAACCAGACTGGAGCATCACCCCAGGCTCTACAGCAAGGGTAGGTGGCCTGTAGCCTTCCAGATGCTGTTGGACTCCAACTGCCATAATCTGTGACCATTGGCTAGGGCTGATGGGACTTGGAGTTCAACCACATCTCAAAGGCCACCGCTTCCCTACTTCTGATCTACTCCTACATCCTACACTGGGCCCTGAAAGCAACTTCTCTCATAGGAACACAGGAAGCAGCCTTATTTTGAGTCAGACCATTGGTCCATCTACCTCAGGATTGTCTACACTGACCGGCAGCAACCCTCCCAGGGTTCAGACAGGTAGAAGCCTTTCCTTGCCCTACATAGAGAAGCCAGGAATTGAACTTGGGACCTTCTGTGCGCAAGGCTCTATCACTGAGATGTCTTCTCTGCTGTTGCCTCCACCCGCCCCACAAACAACTGATACCGCATCTGAATAAGGATGTTTGGTTTAGTCTTCAGGACTCGGTTGTGCTGACTTGAAATGAAATGGGATACAAGTTTGCAAAGCAAAGTTGCTCTGGACACTGAATAACGCCCTGATCAAGTCCCGTTGAAAGCTTAGATTAGTCACGAATGGCTTGTTCCACTAGTTCCGGGTTGGCAACATGGCGTCCTCCAGATGTTGTTGGACTCCAGCTGCCATCATCCCTGACCACTGGCCATGCTGGCTGAGGCCAACAGGAACACAGAAAGCTGCCTTATACTGAGACAGACCATTGGTCCATCTGGCTCAGTAATGCCTACATTGCATGCTTTCTATGATTTCAGGCAGGTATTTCTCCCAGCCCTACCTTGTGATGCCAGGGATTGAACCTGGGACCTTCTGCATGCAAAACAGATGCTCTACCACTGCGCTATGGAGCCGAAGTCCAATAACCTTCAGAAGACCACAGGTTCCCCCACCCCTGATCCAGTTCAGCTTCTTTTTCACAGATTTTTTTTACAAGTGGACAACCAGAAGCTGCAACAGCATATTAACAGATACTTGTTGATTAGCAGAATGTAAATCTTGCCAAATAATAATTAAAAAAAAGTGTAGGAAGATCTACCCAGACCTGTGATTATACGATTTTATCTATATTTTGATAATTTTATGATGCCCACCATTTTTAAAGTCTTTTATTGCTTTGTTCAAGAGTATTTTTCTACCATTTTATGTCAGCCGCTTAAAGTGACACATAAAACTGGCAAAATAAGAGAAAATACACCTGCAATCCCAATGCGTCAGGAGGATCTCCTCCTGCTTATTTTCAAGAAGTTTATCATTCATATATAGAGTGATGTTTTTGTGATTGTACTCACCAGTAAGGAGTATTGACGCCTCTTTTCCCCCCTTCTGTGGCAGCTATTCCCTGCTGGCACCCATGGCACTTTTATCATGATATGAGTGCTGCACCACCTCATTCTTATTTTTTTTACCAAAAATGTAATCTGTGTGTGCGTGTGGTTATAGCCAGCCAAGTTTCTACTCAGAGTAGACCCGCTGAAATTAATTGCTCTAAGTCAGTCATATCCTTTATTTACAATGGGTCTCCTCTGAGCAGGATTAGCATCGGATGCAACCCTATAGGATTAGGGCAGGGTTCCTCAAGCATTTGTCCCCCCCCCAATGGAACATTTGGAAATTGCTGATGCTAATTCATTATTTAAATAAGTAAATAAATCTACTTCCCGCCCTTCCTCCTGGAAGGAGCTCATGGGAGCCGAGAATGACAATGCTAAAAACATCTATAAAATGTATTAAACACAAACCATCATCTTAATGATTTTTTCTGCCTGTTGTAGCCATTGTAATGCCCTGGGCTAGGTGCCACATGGTTTTTTTAATTGAATGTTTAATGCTTCTTTTCTTTCTCATATTGTAATTCATTCATTCATTCGTTCATTTTTTAGATTTATATCCAGCCCTTTCTTCCAGTAGGAGCCCAGGGTGGCAAACAAAACACTTTAACACATCATAAAAACAGACTTTAAAATATATTAAAACAAAACATCTTTAAAAACTTTTTCTAAAGGTTGAAAAACAGCTATTATTATTTATTTATTTATTTTAAAAGGTTTAAAAACATATTTAAAAGCAATTCCAACACAGATGCAGACTGGGATAAAGTCTCTACTTAAAGGGCTTGTTGAAAGAGGAAAGTCTTCAGTAGGCGCCGAAAAGATAAGAGATGGCGCCTGTCCAATATTTAAGGGGAGAGAATTCCAAAGGGTCGGTGCCACAACACTAAAGGTCCGCTTCCTGTGTTGTGTGGAACGGACCTCCTGATAAGATGGTATCTGCAGGAGGCCCTTGCCTGCAGAGTGCAGTGATCAACTGGGTATATAAGGGGTATCCTGGTCCCAAGCTGTAAAGGGGTTTGTACACCAAAACTAGAACCTTGAACTTAGCCCGGTAGCTAATAGGTAGCCAGAGCAATTCTTTCAGCAATGGGGTGACATGTTGACAATACTCTGCCCCAGTGAGCAGCCTTGCCACCGCATTTTGCACCAGCATCGTGCAATTGTATTCTTGTATTACAGTTTGCATTCCAGGCAGTTCAAATGGTGATACACTACAATACAATATAAGAAATAAAAGTAGCAATAAAGTTACAATTAAAAATCAGTATGGATGTTTAATTTGGACATGGCACAAATGACCTGAATGAAGCTCGCAGACCACTGGCAATTGTCCCAAACCTGTCCTTCACCAGGGATCATCCCTCCTGACCCCCACGATTGGTTCAGGAAATCCCCACCCAACGGGACACCTGCCTCAGACTGGGTCAGATGTGCTCTCTGCACCACACGCTTCAACCCTTCCATCTTCTGTCCCACCCAAAAGGTGACCACTGGTGTGCCCTGTTAGCACAATAGGATGTAGGTGCAAGAACTGGACCCTGATATTGTAGCACACGTGACCAGGAAGACACACAGAAATTTAAATGAACCAAATAACTTTATTAAAATGCAAGATGTTAAATAGAATATTGATGTATAGTCCCTATCTTCCCTACCTGTCTAACCTCCTCTAACTAATAAGTAATCCACCCTTTCCCAACCAGCTCACTCCCACAACACAACCTCCCTCCTTCCACTCCAAATCTGGACAACAAAGAACTTCTAACTGTCAAAACCAACTTTTTTTTCAAACCTTCCTTAAAACTCTCACTCACACACACCCTCCCATCTGGCAGTGTTACATCGCTCAGACTCCCTGGCATTCCATTAGCTCCTTCAAACCCGTAACACATTTAATAACAGTTCCCGACAAATGGTTTCATCACAGTGATCCACAGACCATAGTTTGGGAGCCCCTGGGTTAGGGTCTTCTACAAACATCCCTCCCCCCTGCCCAGCCCAGGACGCCCTGGAATGGCAAGTTTAGCAACAACCTTACAAAAATGTGGTGGAACGCTATTCCTCACCTCGTTCCTTGGTGACTCAGCTTGGACGGGGTCTTCTGCAGCCAGGGCAATGCTGCTGAGTGCTATGACAATGAGGATGACCATCTCAAAGTAACGCATGTTCACAATGTAATGGCATAGACGCCGGATTCTGTAAGAGCCAAACCATTTCACTTTGCCAAATGCTACTGCACAATCATCATCATCATCATCATCATCAATTAACTCATTTGATATCTTACCTGCCCTTCACCATAAGGTCCCAGGGAAGGTTATAACAATTTAAAAACACATTATTATATCAGTTAAAACAAATTACAGTCAAAAGAATCTGGGTGGGTCTCACAGACAGACAGACAGACAGATACTAACAACTTTACACTTAGCAGTGCTCAGGAATTCTAAGATACAAAAAAATCACAGCAATTTTGAAATTAGTAATTAAAATCAGCAGTTTTGAAAATCAGCCTTCTTGATTCTAAAGGGCATCCACTTCTATCCAAACATGGAGGAAAATCTGTTTGATCTCTGGAACTCTCATGCAAGATTTGGTTAAAATTGGTGCAGTTTTGAAAGGTTCAGTCCACCATCTTGATCAAAAGGGCATCCAATTTTATCCAAACACAGAGGAACATCGGTTCCTTCATCTCTGGAACGCTCAAGCAAGATTTGGTTAAAAACAGAGCAGTTCGGAAAGCATTCAAAATGGCATGTCCAATTGAATCCAAACACAGAAACCTGCTCCTTGATCTAAGCAATATCCATTATTTTCAATGGGTCTGCCCTGAGTAGGACTAGCACTAAATCTAACCATTTAGGTGCACAATGCCAAATATGCAGGTGGGATGACTTACGGGTTTGTAGGGCTTAAGATGAACAAGGAGCTATAAGGCAGGATTGGTTTTGGCCCATGGTCTGTAAAGTCATCATCCACATCCATGTCTTTCTTTGCTTCTGTTTTGCTTTCAAATTCAATGTTGTTCACTGGAGAGGCATTGACAAAAATGAAGAGACATCAATATGGGGATTTCTAACCCACTAAAGTAGCCTTCTCCAACCCTTCTAGATATTGGACAGAGATGGGGAACCTCTGGCCTTCTAGATCTGCTGGAGTTACCACACCCTGACTATTGGCCATGTTTGCTGCGGCTCTGATGGGAGTTGCGTTCCAACAATATCTGGAGGGCACCACATTGCTTATCTCTGAACTATGCGCTTTCCTGATGGATCGGGGATGGGGAACCTGTGGGCTTCTAGATCTTGCTGGACTACAGCTCCCACCATTCCTGACCATTGGCCATGCCGGCTGGGGCTGGAGAGCAGCTGACTGGGGAAGGCTAGATTAAAGATTCTGTAGCGTGTTAACTGTCTGGTTTTAATCAGTTCATTGGTTATGGAGAAATCCTAACCACGGCTACTCAGAATCCCTCCCACAAAATACTGACAGTCTGGAGGCAATCACAGCTTCCTTGGACATGGCTAGCTCAGAACCAGAGATGTCCCCCTCATCCCCAGGAACTCAGTGTTGCCTTTCCCAGTCCACCTCAGAAAGACCCTCAAGGTCCATAGCTCAGTAGTAGAGCACAGGCTTAAGCATGCAGAAGGCCCCAGATTCAATCCCTGGCATGTCCAGTTTTTTGTTTTTTTAAAAAAGAGGATCAAGTAGTATGTGATGGGGAAAGACCATCATCAGAGTCCCTGAAAAACTCTGGCCAGTCAGAGTAGACAAAAATGAGCCCAATGGTATAATAGTCTGTTGGAAGCACTCGCACGGCAAGAGTTGGAAGCACTCACTTGGTATGATGGCAGCTTCTCCAGGAGGGGCCGTGACAGTGACAGGAATGTTCACAGTAACGGTTTTGTCCAGAGACGGCTGAGCCATGCGGGTGACATTCTTCTGATTGTCAGCATTTTCCGGCTGTTCAGGCACCCTTTGCAGGCAGGTGCTGGGCAAGGTGTGCAGAGGTGCAACAGTCACACTCCCACCGGCCTCTGTGTCATACTGACCTTCCCTGAGGTTACAAGAGCAGAAATTATAATACAATCACCCTGGCCAAATCTTTGGGGCTGAAGACCTTTCACAGCTTCTTTAGGACAGGCCAAAAAAAAGAGTCCAGGATCTACCCCTGGATGACCTACAGGAGATCACTGAGGGTTTGTCTGACTCCCCATAGTTAATGGCAGCGACAAAGTTGCTTAAAAGCAACAAAGATAGAGATGCACTTCTAGATGCATCTCAGTGGGTGGTTCATAGGGAACAGTAGGTAACTTGGGTTAGAAGTGCAACAGCATAGATCATTCAGTGTATAACTTAAGGGTTAATTTTTTTAGTGTTAAAGGGGACAGGTGGAGGTGTCGCTTTGCAACCAGGCAGAGTGGCATGATCTTTGCTGAGGTAGGATGTGCTCTGATTGACTGTGTAGTTCTGAGGGAGTTTTCCTCTGTATATTTGGTTGTCTCCCTGCTGTGTACAAGTCCTGAATAGAGGAAGACAAAAACTCTCTGTTCCTTTTCCCTTAAATTATTTATTTTATTTATTTATTTAATTTAATTTATATACCGCCCTAAGCCCGGAGGCTCTCTGGGCGGTGTACAAAAATTATACACTGTTTTTGTTCCGTTTGCCCAGTAAAGTGTTATCAGGACTTTCCTCTATGGACTGCCTTATTTATCCAAGAATTTATTGCCAGGCCATAGGCCATCACAACATACATATATAATAACAAAGTATAAAATCATGTAAAACCAATTAAAACAAAAGTTAAAAGGAGGAAAGAAAAACATTCAGTGAGAGAGCCTATACAAGATTTAAAAGCTTTAGTCAATATAACTATAATAAAACTAAATATACGTTCTTCGATAGAGCCTATATAAGATTTAAAAACCTTGGTCAATAATATATTTAGCCCTCATTTTTTGAGCCGCGAGGGCAAAGTGAGCCACCCTGTAAGTAACCCTATAGTCCATATCGGACAAAAGATAAAAAATAGTTTGGGATGCCCGGTCAGGCCCTTGGAAATTGGGAAGGGGATTAAGAAACTGGGATCTTGGTTGAGCATAAATGGGGCAATCCAATATGTAATGCAAGAGATCTTCCACCTTTTGGGAACAGCATACACATTTCCTCTGATCTCTCGGAATCTGAAGATAACGGCCAAACAAAGGCATTTGGCATCGTCTGAAATCTCAGAGATGTGAAGGACTGCCTTATTTAAGTGACTTTGTTAATAACTGTTCCCACTTCCTGAGCTGACATTTTGTACCTGGGTTCTGCTCACTGGTTGTCTAGTGAAAAAAATTGGAAAGAATGAAAAAAGTAAACCCTGCAGTCCTGCAGTCTGTCCATAGCTGTTTTAGGTTAATCAGGCTCCCAAAAGAAGTTATTTGATGGAAGAACCCAGGTTGGCAGCCTATCCTCCCCGACCCCACTGCTATACCCCTTGCTCAACACATGCCAAGTAGAATGGCCATGGCTCAGTTGCAGACCATCTCCCTAGCACACAGAAGGCCCCAGGTTTAATCCCTGGCATATCCGGGCAGGGCTAGAAGAGGCTCCCTACCTGAAACCCTGGAGATCTGCTGCCAGTCAGTGTAGACAATAATCAGATAGATAGACCAATGGTCTGACTCAGTATAAGGCAGCTTCCTATGTCCCTGTGTTAATCCGACATGGCAGAGACGTCTTATTTCTCAGACTATGTTAAGGTGAGGGTTTGGTGTCGTTGCAAGATTGCCAGGCTTTAAAGAATTTTATTCATTTTCTATATTTAACAAAATCGATATGCCGCTTGATTGTGGAAAAAAAAAACCTCTAGAGGTTTAGAAGAAATATTAAAATGATGAATAGTTAAAAATGAATGATTAAAAACATGTAAAGACCATCCAATCCAGCGATCAACTAAGGAGAGATTAAAACACATCAACATCTACATGTCTGGATTGGCTTGCCTCAACAGAAATGTTTTAAGCAGGTGCCGAAAAGAATACAGTGAAGGTGCATGCCGGATGTCAACAGGCAGGGAGTTCCAAAGTGTAGGTGTCGACGCTCCAAAAGATCGACTTCTTGCAAGTGCAGAGAGAGTATTATGTGGTGCCTGTCACAGTGCCAGTTCTGCAGATCGAAGCGGTCGATGTAGGCACATATGGGGTAAGACTATCCCACAGTTTAGAGGGTAAGGCTTGGTTCATGCCATGCGTTGAGAGGCCTTTGGAAAAGCTTCAAATGTTATATAGAATACAGCTGTCAGATGACTGACAGGGGCTGGCTGGTACTAGTATATTCCACCTACTTTGTTGCCCTCTAGTTGGTTTCCGGGCCAATCTGGTCTGGCCCAGGATGAGACAAAGGGTGGGGAACATTTTTCAGCCCAAGGACTGCATTCCCTTCAGGACAACCTTCTGGGGCCACGTACCAGAAGTGGGTGCAGCAAGAATGTCATTTTCCCTGGGTACCGTAGGCTAGTTTCTACACAGATTCACACATCCCACTCTGTCCCCCATGCAGGTGAGCAAGAGGCATGATCAGAACTCAGGGACCCGTTCCAGCCACGCAAACACACTCAGAGAGTGTATGAAACAGGACAAGTAAGGGTCGTGGCTAGGGAGGAGATGTGGCCTGGCGAGAATCCCGGGGGCCTGACAGAGAGGCCTGGAGGGCCGCATTCATCCCCCTGGCCTGAGGTTCCTCAGCCCTGAGGAAGATGGGCCACATTCACACCATACATTTCAACAACAAGGCCATACATTTAAGGCACTATCATATCACTTTAAACTGTCATGGCTTCTCCTAAAGATTCCTGGGAATTGAAGTTTCTTGAGGGTGCTGGGACTTGTTAGGAGACCCCTATTCCCTTCACAGAGCTACAATTCCCAGAGTGGTTTAACCACTAATCTCTCTTCCCAGAGAACTCTGGAAACTGTATCTCTATGAGGGGGAATAGGGGTCTCCCAAGAACTCTCAGCACCCATAGCAAACTACATTTCCCAGGATTTTTTGAGGGAAGCCATAACTGCTTGAAATGGAAAAATAGTGGAATACATGTCTAGTGTGGATGTGGACATGGTCCCCACCTGCACACATTCTTCATATAGTTACGTCTGACTTTAGAATAAAGGACAGCGCCCTCCTTTGCTGCTGAGGGGAGCAAATAGGCCTCATCCACCTTTCACACACCAGACATCGTAAAGGTAAAGCCGCGATTGCCAGGAAAAAGTTTTCCTTGGCAGTGGGGCTTCTAAAGTTTCTTCTGACACGTTCTATTAAATAAGATTTTGGCAAGCCCTCCCAAAAGGACATGCTAGGGCAGAAAGGCAGCATGCAATTTTCAAAAAAGCAAATCGAAGCAAATGAACAACAAACAAAGGGAAATCCTGATATATCTCTTTCTTGAGTATGGGGTCTATGATCATTCAGAAACCAACCCCGGGAGTCAGTACTGGCCTTATGGGATTCCCCAAAAGCAGCGGGGGGCTGGGGGCCATTCGGGACTGGCGGGGCAGAAGGCAGGGAGCCCAAGAGTAGGTGGGGCCAATGCCAGTGACAGAGGCTGAGCCAATGGCGTGCAGGGCCAATTAATTACAGTTTTGTCAATTTCTTTTCTTTGGTAAAAAAATGTTTGCCATGGGCAGAGAAAGAAGAGGTACCGGCACTCCGTACTGGTGAGTTCTATCACAAAAACAGCCCTGAGGTTTGTCCCCATCATCTTCCCCCACTGAGACCAAGGAGGGGCATGGTGACAGCCAGGGCCCCCTCCTGGACTAATTGTAAATAGGAAGGCAGGTATGGGGTGTGGGGCTCATTGAGGGCAGACTGAGTCAGATAGTGCAGTGTCCCAGTGGCTTTAATGGCCCAGCCTCCTTTGATCAAGAAGCTCAGAAAATGTTATTTTAGGCTACATTCACAGAATTATAGTTTCCAAATTGTGTGAAGTATTGGTTCCCCTCTATTCAACACTAGTTAGAGCTCATCTTGAGTACTGTGCCCAGTTCTGGACGCCATATGTTAAGAAGGATGCAGACAAACTGAAACGGGTTCAGAGGAGGGCAACAAGGATGATCAGGGGACTGGAAACAAAGCCCTGTGAAGAGAGACTGAAAGAACTGGGCATGTTTAGCCTTGAGAAGAGAAGACTGAGGGGAGATATGATAGCACTCTTCAAGGAAAGGTTGTCACACAGAGGAGGGCCAGGATCTCTTCTCGATCGTCCCAGAGTGCAGGACACGGAGTAATGGACTCAAGTTGCAGGGAGCCAGATTTTGGCTGAACATCAGGAAAAACTTCCTAACTGTTAGAGCAGTATGGCAATGAAACCAATTACCTAGAGAGGTGGTGGGCTCTCCAACACTGGAGGCATTCAAGAGGCAGCTGGACAGCCACCAGTCAGGGATGCTTTTAGTTGGATTCCTGCATTAAGCAGGGGGTTGAACTCGGTGGCCTTATAGACCCCTTCCAATTCTACTATTCTATGACTCTGTGCTTCTAAAATCTTCACTGGGAATAGGCTTCAGTTAAAGAACCAAAAGTTCATAGTCACAGGATGCAAGCCAAGGGGGCCAAAACTGGCTCCAGGGACATCGGGGCAACCACATAGCTGTAGCCTGGCAAAGCGCAGAAAAGGCTGTCTTGAGTCCTGCTGATTAATTGGTTGTGGCATGTAGATCGCTCTCCAGTGTATTATTATAGCTCAGGAACCATTCCAAAATCCAATATATATATGAAAACAAACCCCTTCGAGGAGCCTCCAGCAGCCAAAATCTATACGCCAGCTCTGTGCATCCCATCCAAACAGCTGACAGCAGTCCCAGGGGAGCCGTTTATTCTTATCAGATTTTGTGCCTCACTGTTGTATTGGGGTCCTTACAGATATCCCCTTCCCTCCACAGCTGAGCAATAAAAAACTGGAACCTTGGACAGGAAACAATTCCCAAATTATTCTCAATACTTGAAAATCAGAAGGAAAGGGTTGGGGATCTGCAGGGAACATTAAAACTCAGATTGGAGCTACTTCTGTTGCGGGGAAGGGTAAATCTGTCAATGCCAGAGAAGAATCTTAAGTAGGGATGGGGAGGAAATTCAATTCAGTTTGCATTTAAAGGCGAATCTATCAAATTCAAACTTTCTAAAACCATACGAAAACCAAAACACAGCCATCCTTCACAATTCGCACTTAGCCGAATTTGGCAATGCTGTTCTACATCCAAGCAGTGAATACAAAAATACATGCATTTGGGGAAAGTGAGCATAAAAATGAATACGTTAATGAAAAGACCACAGAAAAAGGCATCATATTAGGAGATATCGCTTGCAAAAATGTGTCCATTAGTCCAAGCTGCCTTATAAAAAATATACGCTTATTCGGGGAAATTGGCACTAAAATGCTGAAGAATTTTCTTGAGAATTAAAAAAAAAAACCATGCAAATTGCTGCGGAAAGGTGGAGAACTGAATTCAAGATTGGAAAATGAGAAACAGAGAACTGAGATTGACAGATCTTTCCACCCCTCCCCCACACAATGTCTGATAGGGCCTTTAAACCCAGGATGAGGAGCCTCAGGCCCTGGGGCCAAATGCACCCCCATCGCAGGCAGTTCAGCATTGCAGCTCTGATGTCAGTGGGGCAGTGAATCTGCTCTGGGTTTTAGTCTGACTTTTTAATGAGCTGTCCAAGGTGCTGAACCTATTTTGGGGGTCGGTTTCAGCACCTGGGACAGCACCTTGGGTTAAAGACCAGAGCACATTCACTGCCCTACTGACATCAGAAGCATCAGTCTCCAGTGTCTGGCCCCCGGGGACTCTCCCTAGGTCATGTCCCTTCCAAGGTCATGCCCCTCTCTGGCTGTACTCAGTCCTCTCCTCATGCTTTCACCTGCCCTTGAATAGATAATGCCTATCGCTTGCTTGTGAGACAGATGTGGGCTGTGTATCTGCAGAAATCCCTGAACTTGTGTGGCTGGATTATAACCTACTGGAGAAAAGATTAAGAGTCACCTCCACCAATGCACAACATCATTTCGCCTCTGAACCTACCCACCACTGGCATATGGCCTCCAGAAGGTTGCTCATGAGGAAATGTAGCCTTCAGGTTGTGAAAAAGCTTCCCTACTTTGGCTTTAGACAACACAGGAAGTGTAGAGATGGTAGTCCATTAGGACAAATGGGGCACTGCCCCACCAACCTCAACCAGCCCTCACTCAGCCCTCACCTGCCTGCCTTCTAACTTATAGCTAGTCCAAGGGGTGTCCCAGCCGCTCAGGTTTCTCCTCCTTAATTTCACAGTGTTGCTGCTTCGCAAATCAGCAGGGAGGAGGATGGGGACAAAGCTGGAATGAGTTGGCTCCACCTCTCCTTGGCTCTGGCTCCACTGACTGTTGGGCTCCCTGCCTTCCGCCCCACTAGTCTCAATGGGCACCAGCCACCAATGGAGGAAACATCTCTGGCACTACTCTCTGCCCTCCTCAAGCGCTTTGTCCTGCCTGACCTGTGTCCTTGAACTGTGGTACTCAATGGAGGATGGTTCCACCCACCACCAGCACACAGCTCACTCTGCCCCCAAAGGTTGCCCACAAGGCAATATGGCCTTCAGCAGTGGGGGCTGGTGTTCAATAGGCAGAAAGACGGTAGACCAACAGTAGGTGGAGCCAGAGTCAATGACACACACCCCCCCAACTGGTTGTAAGAAAGAAGGCAGCCAGGTGGGGATTGGTAGCCCCATTCACACTAATGGATCATGGACCCTCCACTGGCCCTCGGACAGAGAAAAAAAGGTTCTGGACCAGTTGGTTGACAAAGGTGTGCAGTTGGTTTTGTTTGAGGGAAGGGTTACAATGGTGGCCGCTTAGTTTTCTAGTTCCAGTGCATAAAGAAATCATAGGAAGAAAAGAAAGACAGATTTAACTACCTCTTTAATAGTTAGTCTCGCTTTATTTCCCTTTGGACAGAGGCACTTACATTAGACCAGCTGATGTTATTATAGGCAGTTATGGTGGTATTCAGTGCTTGCTCTACTCCTAGTAGACCCATTAAAATGAACAACCCTGAGTTAGTCATGCCCATTAATTTCAGTGGGCCTACTCTGATTAGGACTAGCACTGCGCACATCCTAAGACCCCACCTACACCGCCCTGCTATATCACTTTAAGCTGTCATGGCTTTCCCCAAAGAATCCTGGGAACTGTAGTTTCTTAAGGGTGCTGAGACTTGTTAGGAGACCCCTATTCCCTTCACAGAGCGACAGTTCCCAGACTCTCAGGACCCTTATCAAATGACAGCTCCCAGGATTCTTTGGGGGAAGTCATGGGTGCTTAAAGTGGTACAACTTTGCTTTAAATGCACAGTGCAGATGAGGCCTTCGTTAGGGTTCTGGTCCCTGGAATCTGTATTGTTTACACTCTTGTCTCCATCCTGCTTGCAACAGTTTGCAAAGGTGATCTAGACTGAATCTCAGGATTTGGCACATTTCTTGACCCCAACAGGTCAACAACACATAACACCTGTTCTGGCCCGCTTGCACTGGCTTCCAATTTGCTTCCGGGCCAGATTCAAAGTGCTGGTTTTGACCTATAAAGCCTTATACGGCGCGGGACCACAATACCTGTTGGAACGCCTCTCCCAATATGAACCTGCCCGTACACTGTGTTCTACATCGAAGGCCCTCCTCCGAGCTCCGACCCACAGAGAAGCTCGGAGGGTGGTAACAAGAACTAGGGCCTTCTTAGTGGTGGCCCCCGAACTGTGGAACAGTCTCCCCAGTGAGGTGCGCTTGGCGCCGACGCTGCTGTCTTTTCGGCGCCAGGTTAAAACCTTCCTCTTTTCTAGGGCTTTTAGTCTAACTTAATTCAGTTTTAAAGTGTGTTGTAATTGTTTTTAGATCTTTCATTCTCTGTACTTTCGCTGTATGGTATTATTGGATTTTATTGTATATATTTGTATTGCTTGTTGTTCACCGCCCAGAGAGCTATGCTAGTGGGGCGGTATAAAAAATAAATAAATAATTAAATAAAATAAATAAGTATGGATCTAACCCTTGAGCTGGCATTGCCTGCCTTTGCCCTCTGCCCAGGCCAAGTGCATAGTCGGGGCAGAATTCGACTAACCTTGGCTGGTGATTCCTCGGCTCCTTCTCCCCTGCCTCTCCCTCCTTCTCCCCATTCTCGTTGTCCACCGACTCGTAAGTGGAGAGGGCCTTGTGACGCATCTTGTGCCGTCTGTGGGGTTCTTCGCCACCCTCACCTTTGGAGCCAGGATCTCCTTCCCGGTTCCCAGGCCGGGACCCTCCTCGGTGACGTGAACGCCGCTCCGTCTTGGCTCCATTGACGGTTCCATTGCCTTCCTTGGCTTGCCGCTCGGCGGAGTGCCGGTGACCACGATGGCGCCTGTGTTCCCTCTCGGCTCCTTCCTCCACTGACCCGCGGCGGTGGTGCCTTCTACCTCCTTCCTGGCCCCGGTTCCGCTCGCTCCTCCCTTCCTTCCCACCCCCCTCACCCTCTTTGCTGCGGCTCCTGTGCAGCTGGTGACGCTCCTCTTTATGGTTTGGGCCAGATTCCCCATTCTCTTCCTTGGGCGCGCTGCTCTTCTCCTGCTCTCCTGCCTTGTCCTTATCTCGGTGCCGGTGATGCTTCCGCGGACCCTCGGTGCTCTCAGCTGGGGGGGCCTTTAACTGCTCTGCAACCTCTTGAACATCGACTGGACTTAGCTTACTGCCATTGTTGTTGCGGCCGTCACTCCTTGGCTCGACCACCAGGGGGCGATCCAAGTGAGTCTTCATATCTGGCCGGATGTGGAGGTTGGTAGCGTAGCGGACCCTGTCCTCTGGATCCAGCTCATTGTACAGGGCTTCGCAGCTGGTCCGGAAGTTGTGCATTCGGATCTGGCTGGTTCTCTGCTCCCAGACGGATTTAGACTTGGAAGCATTCTGCTGTTTGCTGCAGGAGAGGGAGAGAGAGGAAGGGATGGGGAAGTAGAATATGAGGAAGGAGGAAAGGAAATGGGAAAGAGGTTGTTACCATCTCATTCAGCTAAACCAATGGCACAACAACAGCTTCGAGATGAGATTTCAGATTGCAAGGTCAAGGCAAAATGAACACAGGGGTGATGACAGGACAACTGGTAGAACACACAAGAGCAGCTAAAGCCTGCAGGGAAACTACCAGTGTCTTATTTGTTGTTGATCTAATATAAGGTGCTCTGGGAACCTTTCTGGATGAACAGTAGTGGCAGCTGCTCCATTTGGGCTAGTGGGGCACTGCCCCACCAGCCTTGGTCTGCCTTCAGCCACCCCCACTTGCCTGGTTTCTTACTTACTGCCAGTCCAGGGGGTGGCTCTGGCTGTCCACTTCCTCCTCCTCAGTCTCCGTGTTGCCCTTGTAGAACTAAGCAGGGAGGAGGATGGAGGTAAAACTAGAATTAGTTGGCTCTGACTGCCACTGGCTCTGCCTCCACCTACTCTTGGTCTCCCTGCTTTCTGCCCTACCACTCCCAATGGGCACCACCCACCACTGCTGAAGAGGGCAGCAGTGGTGGCCGATAGCTCCATGTCAGTGGGGCAGTGGAAACCGCTCTGAGTTTTAGTCTAAGTTTTCAAGGGGCTGTCTAAGGTGATGAAGCTCTCTGGGCCAGGTTTGGTCTGGGCTTTCAGGGAGCTGTCCAAGGTCCTGCACCTTGGGACTAGATTTCAGCACTTGGACAGATCCTTGACAGTTCAGACTAAAACCCAGGGCAGATTACCCTGCCCCACTGACATGTAGCCACCTGCAGCTACTAGAGGGGAGTAAAAGCATAAGGAAGGAAGGAAGGAAGGAAGGAAGGAAGGAAGGAAGGAAGGAAGGAAGGAAGGAAGGAAGGAAGGAAGGAAGGAAGGAGTCTACAGGTTTAAAGTGTAATAAGATTTCCCCTTTCTGTAACTCTCCAAGAATGGCTATATCAGAGAAAGAGGGTTGTGGCATGTTGAATACCAACAGATTATTTATTTTCTTGTTTGTTTATTGAGGGGGGGGCTGGTAAGACTAGAGCTGGGCTGGGACTTCTCAAGCGAGAATTTTCAGCCCATTG
The DNA here is from genome assembly GCF_030035675.1 of Rhineura floridana. Classification (NCBI taxonomy): domain Eukaryota; kingdom Metazoa; phylum Chordata; class Lepidosauria; order Squamata; family Rhineuridae; genus Rhineura; species Rhineura floridana. Next base: position 12,753,187 of record NC_084499.1, read on the forward strand.
CTTTTGTACTGAAATTGCAGTGGTGGTGTGGACCCTATTGAAGAGTCCCTCCCTGGATACAGACGTTTTAGAAAACTACCACCCAGTCTCTAATATTCCCTTTCAGGCAAAGCGATTAAGAGGGTGGAAGCCAGCCAGCAGTGAGTATGCCTGTAGGATAGGGATGGGGAACAAATTTGATTCAGTTTGCATTTAAAGTCAAATCTATCCAGTTCACACTTTCTGAAACAATATGAGAAGTGAAACACAGCCATCCTTCGAAATGCACACTTATCTGGATTTCGCAATGCAGTTCTCCCACAAAACTGTTCTCACAGTGGCCAACCAGATGCCCTAATGGGAAGCCCACAAGCAGGACCCGAGTGCAACACACCCTCCCCACTTGTGATTCACAGCCACTGGCATTCAGATCAGAGGCATCCTGATTCTGATAGTGGAGAGAGAAAGTAGCTTTTGCAGCCGGTAGCTACTGACAGCCTTATCCTCCACAAACCTTCTAAGGGGTTTTCTCCCTAACTAAAGCAACCATCAGAAAAGCTCTGCTGGGTCAGGCCAGTGGCCCACCTGGTCCAGCATCCTGTTCTCACAGTGGCCAACCAGCAGCTAGCTCACGAGCAGGACCTGAGTCAGCATTCTCCCCGCTTGAAAGTTTATTACGGCATACGGCCCACTTTTGCCAGTTGACAAAATCTGCCATGATAACTCTGTTAAGCAGCGATTGTTAGGGGAGGAGTCAGGGGGCCTGAGCCCCCAGTGTTTTGTATCAGAACATTGATATTTTGCCCCTTAAACCCCTCCACACACACACTTTTAAAAAGCCTCTCTGTTTACAGGGCAGCGTTCCCTCTGAACATGAGCCTAAATTTGCTTCTACACCAATCTGAATAAAAGGAGGCAGACTGAGGGATGATAAGTGTGTAGAACAATAGAGTTTATCACTTATTGGAATGACAAAGTGCAAGATCTGATTAATCCATACGTTTGTCTAAGGCAGGGGTTTCCAAACATTTTCCCCCCACAGACCACTTGGAAATTGTTGACGGTCTCAGCAGATCACTTAATGATTTTTCTGCCTGTTGTAACCATTGCAATGCACTGTGCTAGGTGCTGTACGGTTTTTAATTGCATTTGCATTGCTTCTTTTATTTTTTAATATTGTATTTTATTGCATTGTATTTTGCATTCCAGGATACTACAATAAAACACAATATAAGAAATGAAGCAATACAAATACCATTAAAAATCAATATGGATCTTTAATGTGGACATGCTGTGGACCACCTGATTGAAGCTCATGGACCACAGTTTGGGAACCCTGGGTCAAAGGGATATCTGACTTATTATAAAAAAACTGATAATTTTAAGCTGTAATCATTATTTTTTAAAAAAATTCCTTTCTTATATTTTCTATAGAAAAAACTACTATTTTTTTTTTAAAAAAAGAGGATTTAATGGGCTGTAGCCTATTAAGTTCAACTCAGAGTAGATCCATGTAAGCTAATGGATCTAAATTAGGCATGTCCATTCCTTTCATAGGGTCGCCGTAAGTCGTAATCATCTTGAAGGCACATAACAACATTCCTTTCAATGGGTCTACTCATTGACAGATCTATCAGTCTTGGTTCCCTCAGTTTCTCATTTTTCTAATCTTAAATTCAGTTCTCCACATTTCTGCAGCAATTTTTGAAAAGAAAAATCCTCAAGAAAACTCTCTAGCATTTTAATGTCTCCTAATGCAGACATTTTATGCAGGCCATTTCTCATCACATTGTGCCTTTTTGCATGTTATTTTCACTCATATTTTCATTTTCACGCACACTTTCCCCTGACATATGCAGTTTTGTAACAACTCTGTTTGGCTGGCGAACTGCCGCCCAAACTTCAAACAAGTGCAAATTGCGAAGGACGGCTGTATTTCGGTCCTCATATTTTTTCGGAAAGTGCAAATTTGATAGATTCGGCGTGAAATGCGAACTGAATTGAAATTCTTGCCCATCCCTAGTCTATAGTAGAACTAGCATTGGCTCCAACCCTACGAGAAAAAGATGCCACAAAATATATTACACAACAACGCGCTGAAGGTATTGTCAAACTCTTTCTTAGTATTTGTAAAATGTCTCGATGTATGCTTTTTGGAAACCATATCTATACTATTCTTCCTCTGAATACCGCTTACCATGAAAACCCTATTCACAGGGTCACCATAAGTCGGGATCGACTTGAAGGCAGTCCATTTCCATACATCCAAATTAGCATATGTAAATTTGTGCCATGGGGCCGTACCTCAAAGCTTTTCAGGATCTCCAAATGCCCCTGGTCTTTTTAACTTTAACTGTGTCCCAGCATCCCTCGGTGTTTAAGCCACAAGAGAATAACGCAGCTGCCTCTCAGGAAATCTGCACGCAGAAAAGCCTTGACTAACAGCGCCTTAGTTGCTGTTTCAAGCTGGCTTTCACTCGCGTTATAAAACACCCAGCAGCTATTTAAAAGGCAATTAACACAGAGGGGGCAAAGTGGCCTCCCTCAAGTCGGGGGCTTTGAAGCACTGCAAATGGAACTCAACTGCGCCTAAGAACACCCACGGGAAATCTCCAGGAAACATCATCATTCAGATATTAACAAGCCCGCTGCACATCCTTTGCAACCTCTTCAAGAACTGCAAGGAGACAGACTCCGTGATGCTTTTGCACCGTCGGTCAATACCCCAGTCTTACCAGCAGCACTGTGGGAACTGAGCTGTCAATCCTTTGCCTCTTTTCCTCTCTACTGTCTGAATTATGCTTTTGAGTGTGCTGCCGGGAACCGCTTGGGGAAGATGTTAGGTATCGAGCGGGGAGGGGAATCTAAGGATCAGGGGCCGAATGCATCCCTGGTGGTCTCCCTATGTTGAGCCTCAGCTCCTCCGTGAGGGCATGGGGGGGGTAAAAGCATGAGTTTCAAGTTCCCCAGCTGTCAGAAGGAGCGGTAGATCCAGGAGTTGTTGTGTCTCCACAGGACTTGGGGCGTGGGAGTGAGTCTGAGCCAGGGTCAGTTCCCACGGATGGCGCGCTCTCCGAAGAGGGGCGTGCCCCACCCCCAGACCAAGACGCAGAGCCGTTGGAAGCTACTCAGGAGGGCGCGCTCCCTTCCCCTCTGCCCAGCGGTTCACAGGATGCGCCAGGAGAGCCTCCTCCCCCTGACCCATTGGAGGCACGCCCCCCGTCACCCCGTGCTCAGGATCGCGAAAAACAGACCGGTCAGAGGCAGGACTTGAGAAGGAGTCAGAGATTGAGATCACGAACTTTCCCTACTTAAGCCTACAGCTCCAGGGAAGGAGCTGCTGAGTCAACTTTCTTTCTATGTTGCAGAGCATGTCTAGAGTGCAGCTAGGGAATTCCAGTGAGTTAGTTTAGTGTTCTCTATGAAACACACTGCTTTTGATGTATCCATTACTTTAATAAAACAAGAATTAATGACACCTGCGTTTCAGCCTCGTGGTTCCCACTCTGAACGGGACACCCTATCTGGCCCTTGGGACTCTCCACAGGCCACACCCCTGCCATTAAGTGCCTGCTCCACACCTTCCTCAAGGGCTTTTGCCTGGCTGAGATGTGCCCTTGCGCTATGATAATGTTGCTTGCTTGCCACAATGGAGAGATGAAGGATGTGTGTCTGTAGAACCCCCTGATGTTTGCATGGCTGAAATGCAGCCTATGGACAAAGGTGAAGAATCATCAGCTGTTGCTCCACCCACTTTTGATGTGGCCCCACCCACCACTGGAGGTTCCTCACCCAGGAAGAAGCCATAGCTCAGTGATCGACCACATGCTTTGCATGCAGAAGGTCCCAGCTCCATCCCTTGGCATCTCTAGTAGAAGGCAATGGGAGAGACCCTTCTCTTCCTGAGTTCCTGGAGAGCAGCTGCCAGTCAGAACAGACAACACTGGGCTAGATGGACCAATGGTCTGGCTCATTGTAAGGCAGCTTCCTAGACTCCTCCTTGCCGCACACGCTCCAACACATAGTCACCTCCCATAACTGTGAACATTTAAAACCAGCGGTGGGGAACCTCTACCTCATGGGTTTGATCAGGCCTGCTGGGCCTCTTCATTTGGCCTGTGAAGCCAAGCCACACCCACTTCCCCTACATCTGATGTCATATATAGCCCCAGATGTGGGGAGGTGTAGGGCAAGTAAAGCTGCGACTGGGCAGAAAGTGGGTTTGCAGGCAGTGCCGATCAGCTGATGCAAAGCCCATACAAAGCGTTTGGCAAGTGGTGACCATCAGCTGATCGATGGGACTTCCAGGCACAACACTATGCAAAAAAGGTCCCCTGGTGTCATTGTGACACCAGGTGATTAACAGGTGGGGAAGGTAAGGATCCAGTTGTCCACTCTTTTTTAAAACCCTCTAAAATATACAGCTTACAAAATTCAAAAATACATTTGGGGTATTCCATGGTACCTAATGTGTGGCTTTATCGGAAGGTTCAGCAAATGCTACATCAACTACAAGGATCACACAGAGTACATAGGATTGTTGGGGTCCAATGACCAGAAAATACCTCAAAAGAGTTATCATCTTCTGGATCAAAAGTGACAACAAAGAAGATGCTTGATGGAGGCTTTTAAAGCAAAGTGGACAACTGATGGTTTAGGGCACTGTTCTTCAACCATGCGTCTCCAGACGTTGTTGGACAACAACTCCCATCACCCCCAGACAAGCATGGTCAATGGTCAGGGATGACAGGAGTTGTAGTCCATCAACATCTGGGGATCCAAGGTTGAAGAACACTGGTTTAGGGCACTCTGCGTAGCAAATGAGAGACCGGGAGAACCAGAAGTGTACACTGGATCCTCATCTTCTTGTTCCTTGAACAGGAATGTTCCTAGGCTATAATCTAAGCCAGACTAAAAAGAGGACAGGGCTGATGCACCTTTAACACTTGTCAGGGATAGTGTCACCACCTTTTTAGGTCCAAAGGATCCTCAGGAACCCGGGGGGTCTCGTATTTCCAGTGGCCACCTGGCGAGTGCCTCAATTTCTGAGCTTGGCTGCTTTTGTCATCATAAATTCCCGTCCCCTTTAACCTATTTTCTGTAGCGTATGGTCCTGACCGGCACCCATGAGAGATTTCTGTAGTGTAGTGTCCCTGCCTGCCTGCATTAAGTCTTCCCTTCCCTCCTCTTTGCTCGCCACTGGGGTTATCTGCCCAAGAACTTCCCCTATCATCCTTCAGGCTGTCTGTCTTTTCCCCCTCTGGAGTAAGTCTTTCTACTTCCATTCCCACACATCCCCTCTCCCTCTTCTCTCCTCCCCGTTCCAATTCCCTCCTTCCAGGTCTTTCCTCTGGCCTCCCTGCTCAGCCTCCTCTTCTTCATCAATCTATCTGTTGCCTCTACTCTACCCTGATTGGGATCTGCCCAGCATGTACAGCCAGCTGCTGCTTTGTCTTCCAGCTGTGCACTTTCTGAGGCATCTTCTGTGACATCACCCCTCCCCTCCAACCAGCCCATCCAACTCACCGTCCAGTTGGGCCACGGGAAGAACGGAGCAGCCAGCCATGCTTCCAGCTCCCAACACTTGAGTAGAAGGAAAAAAGTCCGGCAGGCGTGGCTTTTCCTGCAAGCTACGCCAGCAGAAATTCCCTTTTCCATATAAATACTGCGTGTGATGAGCCATAGGCTCTCTTTTCTTTTTCAGCCTGGCCACACCTTCCTGCTTACCCGTTCTCACTGGGTGGGGTCACATTATTACCATACAGGTAAAGCACCCTTAATGCCACTTTACAAGTCATGGCTTCCCCCACAGGATCCTGGGAATTGTAGTTTTTAAGGGTGCTGAGAGTTGTTGGGAGACCCTTAACAAACTACAGTTCCCAGGGTTCTTTGGGGGAAGGCATGACTCATAAAGTGGTATGAGATTGCTCTGAATTTATGCGATTTGGGATACTAAGAATGAGAATTTCCCCCTTTTTTATTGTTATTATTTCTGGGTTGTTTATTTATTTAAAACCTTTCTTAACTGCCCTTCATTCAAAAGACTGCCAAATGGTGTTATGTAGAAGTGTGTGAGCAACATTCACACAAGATGGAAAAACAATTGAAAGGCCGACAAACAGAAGGTACAAAGCAATTAAAAAAAAAAAAACTCAAAGTGAAAAACAGAATAAAATGCCATTCCAAGAAACCCACAAACACTCCCATCTGTAATCTATAAATATAGATTGTCTTTCATCTAACACTGAAAAGCTTGTCATCTCAGAGTCAAGCATGCTTCCTTAGAGAAGGCATCCCAAACCTGGAATGCCACCCCAGAAACGGCCCTTTCCTTTGTGGCCTGGCCCGCAAATCACACTACGTCAAACCATGGTTTAGCACAAATGTGTGGGCTCCAGGAAAGGAGGTCGCAGCTGGTTTGTTCCTCCTTGGTCTTCTGCTCAGAGCTAAGCCATGGTTTGGCTGAGCATGTTGTCCAAACTCGGGCTCGTGGTTTTGCCCTCTCCATGGAGTGTAACCAACGTGTGTCCTAGGGTTGATGGCTTGTGGTTTGCTCAAACAAGCCTGGGGTTGGACAACACACTAGGCCAAACCATGACTTAGCTCAGTTCACTGTGGCTGGTGTTCAGTTCAGCTCAACATGAATTCAAGAGGAACTGAACACCAGTCACAGTGAACCAGAGAAACACATCAGGTTATTGTGAACTGTGGCTTAGCATGAATGCATGGGCTCTGGGAGAGATGACTGCGACTGCTCTGCTCCTTCCCGCTTCTTCTGCTGCTGTGCTTCACTGAGCTAAGTCATGGTTTAGCTCTCTCTCTCTCTCTCTCTCTCTCATAATGATAGACCTCAGGCCTTGGAATGATCTCGAATGAAGATGAATGTGGAAGATTCAGGACAGATATAAAAGAAAGTACTGTTTTCTCATAGCACATAGTTAAACTAGGGAAACTTCTCCTTAAGAAGATAAGGAAAGTTGCCTCGATCAGGCCAATGGCCCATCTAGTCCAGCATCCTGTTCTCACAGTGGCTGAGATGCCCATGGAAAGCCCACAAGATGGATCTGAGTGCAACAGCACTCTCCCCACGTATGTTTCTCAGTAACTGGCATTCAGACGCACACTGCCTCCAACAGTGGTGGTAGAACATAGCCATCGTGGCTAGTAGCACTTGATAGCCTTATTCTCTGTGAAGTGCAATCCCTTATCCCTTTTGTCCACCGAGTGCACAATTTTATGCACCTCTACAATGTCCCCTTACTTGTCTTTTTCCCTAAACGAATAAGCCTCCAAAAGTTGCGACCCTTCCTTGCTTCAACCCCTCGATCTTCTCCCAAGGCCCCCTTCAAAAAACCTGGGACCGCCACTGGTCATCTCCCACTGGACATCTCCCTACTGTTCAGGTCTGATCCTATCACCTGGTGGGGGGAAAACCCAAAGTAAGAAGTCCATTAAATGGAGGGGATGGAAGGTAAGAAAGACACAACCAGTCAAATTACGTGGACTCAAGGTAGGCCATGAGACAACAGCATAAGGGTCAAAAGGGAAAAGGAAGACTAAACAAAGAGCACATTGAGTTCATGCAAGCACATGGAGAAAAGAAATGGAGAAAGACCAAGGGTGTACAATGGACTTGCTCTGAAGCAACTCACAAGGATGATGGGGTAATAATGCTGTCCGCTTTCTACTCCATCAAGTTGTTCACAATGAAGTGAATGACTTAAGCAAAGGAAAGGGAGGTGGAAAGTAGGGAAGGTCTACTTGGATACGTATATCATCACTCAACAAATCCATGTACGGAACATTGTATAGAGAGGGCAACTCACGGTGAATTTACGCTGGAGACCGACGAGCTGCGCGATACTGTACCTCGCGTTTGCTTTACAAAGCTGCACATGCAAGAAACAGAAGAACAAAAAAAAAATAAGGGGGGAACAATTCAAGAGTATTCAGGAACGTGAAAGAGCTGTATCAAGAGGGAAGTTCGGACAGGCTTCGCATGTCGCATCAGGGTGCAGGCTGGAACGTGCATCTAAAAAACAAAAGAGCCCAGGCAAGCTTTTTGGGGTGAGGGAAGTGAGAGTCACAGAGACACCGTCTTGAAAAGGGGGAAGAGAAAAAAGTCAAAATAAAGGCAAACCAATCAAATCAAAAGTGGATATTGATCTTGCAAAAAGCAATGCTTCAGTCAACACTCGGGGGATATTTAGGACTCTCTCCAATAAACCAGATCACCATAGATCTTTGCAGGTGGAGTTGCAGTGCATACTCTAGTCACTGTAATGCAGGGGTAGCCAACGTGGTGCCCTCCAGAAGCTGGTGGACTGCAACTCCCACCAGCCCCAACCATCATGGCCAACGATAATGGAATCTGACGTCCAACAACATCTGAAGGGCACCGTACTGTCCTAGGGCACACTTATTGTCTGGATGAAAATCAGAGGCATGCTTCTTCTCTCAGAAGGTGTCAGAAGCAGCCTTTGGCCCTCCGGTTGATGCTGAACTACAACTCCAATCATCCTGGGCCATTGGTCATGCTTGCTAGGGCTGATGGGAGTTGTACTTTGGCAGCAACCTGAGGGCCAAAGGTTCCCAACACCTGCCCTACAGGGATAGGCATCCTGTGGCCCTTCAGATATTCTTGGTCTCCAACTGTCCTCCTCCCCAACCATTGACCATGTGTGAGCAGTTGCAAGTTGTACTCCAAGAACATCTCTCTCTAGGTACGCACAAACCCAATTCAGTTCAGCTCTACCTCAATGTTTTGTTCCTTATTTTCATTTTTCTCTGTGTCACGGGTTGTGTCCAGCTACATTCCACTCAAAGCAGAATGTGCATCTGAACGTGCTGTCGATGGCTACCAACGTAGATGTCTTTCAAATGGGATCAGGCAAATTCATGGAAGTACTAGTTCCCCCCTATTCAGCACTGGTTAGGCCTCATCTTGAATACTGCGTCCAGTTCTGGTCTCCGCACTTCAAGAAGGATGCAGACAAACTGGAACAGGTTCAGAGGAGGGCAACAAGGATGATCAGGGGACTGGAAACCAAGCCCTATGAGCAGAGACTGAAAGAACTGGGCATGTTTAGCCTGGACAAGAGAAGACTGAGGAGAGACTGGGAAAGTTCTAACAGAGTCTGTAAGTTGTGTCTTCTGAATTATGCCTCTGAGCTGAGAGGTTGTCTTTTGTGTTTACCTTTGGAGAGAGATGTACCAGAGGGGGGGTGACTGAAGAAACTCTACATGTATTTACTCTTAAGCCTTAAGCCATAATGTCTTAATAAAGGACTCTTAACATGCTCTAATGCTCTGAAGACATTTCTTGCTCAACTTAACTCCAATGTAATGTATGCTGTTTCACGCAACAACGCACACACGCCAACAGTTTAGCCTGGAAAAGAGAAGACTGAGGAGAGATATGATAGCACTCTTCAAGTACATGAAAAGTTGTCACACAGAGGAGGGCCGGGATCTCTTCTTGATCGTCCCAGAGTGCAGGACACAGAATAATGGGCTCAAGAAGCAGGAAGCCAGATTTTGACTGGACATCAGGAAAAACTTCCTAACTGTTAGAGCCATACGACAATGGAACCAATTACCTAGAGAGGTAGTGGGCTCTCTGACACTGGAGGCCTTCAAGAGGCAGCTGGACAGCCACCTGTCAGGTATGCTTTGATTTGGATTCCTGCATTGAGTAGAGGGTTGGACTCGATGGCCTTGTAGGCCCCTTCCAACTCTACTATTCCATTCTATTCTAAGACTGTCAGTGGTTACTGGCCATTGTGGCTACAATACTACTTCTAAGGATTGGACAATTCATGGAGGAAGACAAAGGCTATCAATGGCTACTAGCCACAATGGCTATGTCTTCCTTTCACTGTCAGAGGTACGCCTCTGAATACCAGTTGCTGGGAATCCCCAAGTGGGGAGAGCGCTGTTACCCTCAGGTCCTGCCTGTGGGCATCCCATAGGCATTGGGTTGGCCACACTAAGAAGAGGATGTTGTATTGGATGGTCCATTGGCCAGATCCAGCAGGGCTCTTCTGGCATTCTTACATGCCTCCAGGATCTGAATACCAGTTGCTGAGGAAAAACAGCAAGAGGAGCTATTGCCCCAATGCCCTACTTGTGAGCTTCCTGAAAGCATTTGGTTGGGCACTATGGGAAATCAGATGCTGGATTAGATAGGCTAATCCTGGCTCTTCTCCATGTTTTACTCCCTATTGAGAACATCATCAGGGTGGGTTAGACTGAGCGACTATGACTGGTCCAAGGTCATCCAGTAAAGCTGAGTGAGGCTTTACTTGCTTGCATCTAAACCACTATACCACAATGGCTCCTGCTCAATCCATCTCTCTCTCTCTCTTCTTTGTCTAGCCCAGGGATGGGGAATGTGTGGCCCTCCAGACGTCACTGAACTCCAACTCCCATCAGCCCCAGCCAGCATGGCCAATGGTCAGGGATGATGGGAGTTGTAGTACAGCAAGAGCAATCATGAGAATACGTTCCCGGATCAATACTTTACAAATACCAAGAAGTCAATATAAGTATATTACATACACAAAACAACTTTAAGATGATTACTTTATAGAAACAATATCCTAGCCCATTGGCTGATAAACTAATCTCCATATGTAATGACACTGACAAACTGGATATGTGTGGATCTATAAATCAGTTAAAATGAAACAATTGCATTCTTTACCAGTCACCAAAGAAGACTGATTATTCGAAACTTGTCTGGCTACTAGCAGTGGCTTTGGAAAACATCAGTTTCATGCCATTGCCCATGTCATTTCATATTAACTGATGAGGCACCAGGCAGGCTGGCACAGTGCCAGCACACTGGCAATAGCCCCAGATTGGGTCTGCCAGTGCATCTGCACCATGCCGTCCTCCACAACCCCTTGCCCACCACCTCTCCCTCCCAGTAAGCAACATGGCAGCTCGCTCTCACCCGGTGAGCCCCTATGGGGTGTCATCAACATGCTAGTGACACCCAGCTCCGTTTCTCTTATTAAACCTGAGCCAGATGAGGCCATGCAAGTCCACAACCAGTTTCAGAAATGGCCTGAAGGAGAGCCAAGAAGCTGGATCCTGACCAGAGGAACACCATCTGGGTGGGTGGTTCCTGGGTCTGGGAACTGAGATGTTTGTCTATTCTGGATGGGGTTCCACTCCCCTCACTCAAATGAGTATAGTCTCGGGGTGCTCCTGACATCACCTCTGTCATTGGAGACCTAGCTGGCAGCAGTGTCTTTGAGGGCCTTTGGCTGCTCCACTAGCTACGAACATTCCTGGACACACACGTTAGCAACCTGAAGACTGGACGACTGTAATATGATCTATGTGGGGCTGTCCCTTGGGGTGGTGCAGAAGCTGCAGCTAGTGCAAAATGCAGATCTAGGGTGCTGGCTGTTGTGCACGTGTTACGCCACCCTAAAGGAACGGAACTGGTTGCCTATGCGCTACTGAGCGAGGATTAAGGTTTGGTTTTCACCTTTAATGCCCCAAGCAGTTTGGGATTAGTTTACCTGAAGGACTCTCTTTCTCCCTATCACCATGCCCAATAGTTAAAATTACCCAGTAATTAAGTGGCTTGCTTAGTGATGACCAGAGGGTGGGCCTTTTCAGTAGTGGCACCCTTTATTTGGAACCACCTAAACTAAGGAAAGCACCTACATTAATTCCACTTTGTTGCTTCTTGAAAACATGTTTATTCTCAATGGCCTTTGCCAGCTGTAAACACTCGGGCTGTTTAAAATCATGCGATCAGGAGGTGGGTGGAGGAGACGTGCACATACTGCCTGCAGGTCTCCTTCTCTCCCCCACCCTTGTCCCCAGACCATCACCCCTTTTGACAGCCCAGATTGCTTTATGTGGACCAGATCTGACCCAGGGTGATCTGGGGCTGCCTCAACCTGATCTGGCCAAATCCTTGGTCTACCTGGAATTTAGCTGGATCCAGTGCACGGCCCTACTTAAAACGGATTGTTTCTTTTAACTATCTGCCATTGACCTAGTGCAAGGACAGGGTCTTCTAGATGCCATTGGACTACAACGCCCATCACTCCTGACAGGGCCGGCCCCAGGCATGCCGGGACCCTTAGGCAATAGCTTGCCCCAGGCCCCTGTGTGTGTGTGTGTGTGTGTGTGTGTGTGTGTGTGTGCGCGCGCGCGCGCACGGCCCCACCCCCACCTACCTGTCTCCTGTCTTTTAGCATTGCCCTTAACCAAGATGGCGGCCACGGTTTCCCTAAGGGGTGAAGCCTCCGCCACCATCTTGGTTGATGGCACACATGCGTGCTGCACGTGCACATCTCTGCCATCAACCAAGATGGCGGCAGGGGCTTCAGCACCTTAGGGAAACCTTGGCCACCATCTTCATTAAGGGCAATGCTGAAAGGCAGGAGACAGGTAGGTGGGGTGAGGGAATGGCGGGAAGCTCCTGCCCTGCGATCCGTGGCTGCTGCTGTGGATTGTGAAAGGGGAGTGGAGGGGCCACTCAGGGGCCTCTATAGGTCCAGGGGCCCTCAGCCAGTGCCCCACCTGGCTGTCCTTTAGAACCGCCCCTGACTCCTGGCCACTGGCCACACTGGCTGGGGTCCTGATGGGGGTTGGAGTCTGACAACAACCAGAGCACCACAGGTTTCTCATCCTTGACCTAGCTGTTGCTGTTTTATTCTACATTTTTAATTTTATTGTACTTTATCTTTGCACCGTCCCTTGTTATTATGTAGGAAAGATGATAGAGAAACATTTCAAGAAACAGAAACAAAAAATAAAAGACACGGGCAGGAAGAATGTTTCAGCTGGAAATGAAATCATCGTAGGGTACCCTGTGAAGGGTAGGGTCCCCTCCGAGATTCACCAGTGATCTTCAAAAGCTCTGCTCATTCTCTCTACGTAGAGCAGGGATGGGAGAACCATAGGCCCAGGGGACTGGGCCTTGGGACTGCCCCCAGAAGCCACACCCCTTCCTGGCCCTGCTTTGCATGCCCCTTGAGTGTTTTTGCCTGGGTGCAGCAAGCCCTTGCTTGGATGGAGGATAGAGGGGGGGTGAGAGAGAAGAGTGCATGTACAAACTAGCTTACTGTACAAAGGTAAAATTTGCATCCATTGCTCCGCCCACTTTTGCCTCTGGCCCCACCCACGCCAGCATGCGGCCCTCGGAGGGCTGCCCGGAAGGGAACACGGCCCTTGGGATGAAAAAAGGCTCCCCACACCAGCCCTAGGGTTTTTATAGTATTCCCATGAGATGCTGCAAGGGACCATTTGTGTTGTGCATGGGGTGTGTGCGTCTCTGCACCAGAACTCAGCAGCTGGCGTTGAGGTCACCAAGAAGAAGTAAGCATGAGTAACTTTCCCAAAATAATAATAAAAAGAAAAAGCCTTACGCTGCTATGGAAATGTTAGCGGCCGACAGGGGACTGACGTCAGCGACCTCCTTTGCTTTCTGCAGGGCAAGTTTCTGATTGGTGGCCTCTTCCATCTCTTCTTCGTCCTGTTTTGGAAGACCAAATCAGCACAGGCAGGAATTCGGTTACTCAAGGGGTTCTTTACTGGGCACCGTTCCGAGTGGATTAAGAACATAAGGACATCAGAAGAGCCAAAGGGGGCCCATCTAGTCCAGCGTCTTCTTCTCACAGTGGCCAATCAGATCCCTATGGGAAGCCTGCATGCGGGACCTGAGCGCAAGGGCGCTCTCGTGTACGGTCTCCCTTCCCAAGTTGGACACAGAAGCCAGTGGCCTACCTGGCAATCCTGCCAGTGCATCTGCACCATGCCATCCTCCCCAACCACCAACCAAAACCCCCAAACACTAACGGATAAGACAGAGGAAGCTGGCTGAAAACTATGTCCCCAAATCGATTGAGCTAAACAGCCCTGATGACATGCTGTTAGGGAAGTCCCATAGCTCAGTGGCAGAGCATCTCCTTTGCATGCAGAAGGTCCCAGGTTCAATCCCCAGCCTGTCCAGGTAGGGCTGGGAATGTCCCCTGCTTGAAGCTGAAAGGAGCTGCTTCTAGTCAGTGTATAACGAGCTAAATGGTCTGATTCAACATAAGGCAGCTTCCTGTGGTCCTGCCGATATATTTGGCATTGTCATTCCCATCAAAGCTCAGTTCAGCTCGTCCTTTTTCAAAGAGAAAAAAGTCGCTCAGATGCCAGCAGTGGGAGGGAGCGTGGCTTTGCCATTAGGCGAGGCCATCAAACATTGTCAATTCCTTTCCCCCAACGGGCTGATGGATCCATAATGAGCCGGTTCCCTCGCCGTGTTTCAAGAAGGAATTCAAGTCAAACAAAGCAATAAAATGGACCATTAAATGATCACACAAAGTGGAGTATTTCACAGCTGCCAGTTTCCAGCACATTTATCAATGTGCTGCAAGGCAGTTGGCTCGTTCAGATATTCAAAATGGCTTCCCACAACGCACCTTCACTGTCCCGACAGAAGGGCTGTTGCTCAGCAGAAGGTCTCCGGTCCAATCCCTGGCATCTCCAGGTAAGGCTGAGAGAAGCTTGCTGCCTGAAACCCTGGAGAGCCGCTGCCAGTCAGGGTAGACAATACTGAGCTAGATGGACCAATGGTCTGACTTGGTATAATGTAGATTCCTATTTCAGGAGAGCAGCCATAGCTCAGGGTCAGCGGTAGAGCATCTTTTGCAAGCGGAAGGTCCCAGGTTCAGTCTCTGACATCTCCAGGGAGGCCTGGGACAGTCCTCTATCTGAAACCCATGGGATTGTCGCCAACTAAATTCTACTCAGAGTAGACCCACTGAAATTAATGGATGTAAGTTAGTGGTCAGCGGCGGTAATGCAGCCGAAGCTCTGCTCACGGCCGGAGTTCAATTCCAACGGAAGGAGGAAGTCGAATCTCCGGTAAAAGGGGTCGAGGTCCACTCAGCCTTCCATCCATCTGTGGTCGGTAAAATGAGTACCCGGCATACGCTGGGGGGTAAAGAAAGGCCGGGGACGGAACTGGCAATCCCACCCCATATATACGGTCTGCCTAGTAAACGTCGCAAGACGTCACCCTAAGAGTTGGAAACGACTCGCACTACGAGTGCGGGGAAACCTTTACCTTTTTAATGTTTTCAATGGACCTACAAAGGGCTGGACTAACATGGGATACAACCTCTGGAGAGCTGTTATCAATCAGTGTAGACAATAATGTGGGGGAGGGTTTTTTTGGGGGGAAGAGATTTTTATTTTTTTATTTAAAATATTTCTATCCCACCCTTCTACACTATAATAGGGCACTCAGGGTGGCTTACAATAAAATCGCACACATACATAATGAAATTGTACACAATAAAGAACACAAAAACATTAAAATAAATTAAAATACATAAAATTATATATATATATATATAATTTTATGTATTTTATATATATGTGTGTGTGTTGTTAATATTATATATATGTTGTTGTTGTTGTTAAGTGCCTTCAAGTCGATTACGACTTATGGCGACCCTATGAATCAGCAACATCCGATAGCATCTGTCATGAACCACCCTGTTCAGATCTTGTAAGTTCAGGTCTGTGGCTTCCTTTATGGAATCAATCCATCTCTTCTTTGTATATCTGTATAGGGGAGTGGTACTAAAGGGACTAAAAAGGTAAAAAATTAAAATAAAAAAGGGTAAAAACATGTACAGTTTGAATCTTGGCCTTAAATTGCAACTTGTCAAAGGGAACGGCAACTTCAGGTCCAGCTCCAGGGCACTTTGGAATTTGAGTGCATTACATGTGACCACCTTTACTCAGTGACAAAGACCTTACATGCTCCAAGGCAAGCCACGTAACTGGAACTCTCTGAAGGCACGCCATGTAATCGAGGGCTCCCCCCCTTCCCATAACGACCCCTTTCCTCTTTCAAAAAAAGCCCTAGTGATTTCCGGGTCCAGGGTCAGATTTAAACTGAGAGCCTTTCAAAGGAAGCTGCGCATCAATATTTAATTGCCCATCACCACAAATGGCGACGAAGTCATCTTTCTAGACCAGCTCAGTGCTGCTGGCCTCTGAACAATTCACAAGCGGGGTGGGATTGAACTGGGCTGAACTCTCCCACCTTTTTAAAAATGCTCAAAAGAGTCTGCCCTCCTCCAAGGCAAAAAGTATTTTGGGGCTCCTCCTATAGACAACAACAAATCTCTAAGAGGGAAAAATCTCATCTGTTTTATAAGAAGCAGGGGGGGAAAGGGATTGATTTCAGAGAGGAGACAATGGTATAATTAAAACAAGGTTGCAAAGGGGGGGAGGTCACAGCAAGGGCCAACAGCTCAGGACTGTGCCCGAGGGTGGCTATTGGCAACTGCAGGTAGGAACCTAGGAAGAGGCCTCACACTGAGACAGACCACTGCTCCACCTAGACCATTGCTCCACCAAGCTCAGTATTGACCACATTGACTGGCAGCGTCTCTCTAGGGTTTTAGCCAAGGGTCCTGCTCAGCCCTACTTGGAGATGCCTGGGATTGAACCTGGGACCTTCGGCATGCAAAGCAGATGCTCAACCACTGGTCTATGGCCCTCTCCTCTAAAAATAACTTAAGAATCCAATCCTCGTGCTTCTGAATAAAGAGCTGGTTGTAGTAGGAAGTTGCCATGTTGAGTCAGGCCATTGGTCCACCCCACTCAGTGTTGTCAACATGGACTGGCAGCAGCTCTCCGGGGTTTCAGAGGGGGCTCTCTCCCAGCCCTACCTGGAGATGCCAGGAACTGAACGTCTGGCTCCTCTTTCCCCAGTTGCATGGAGTTGTCTAGGAAATTCTAGTATGTCATTTTTTTAAAGCATTGACAGTGCTCCTGCCTCCTGTCTTACTTTTTTCTAAACAATGCAGCCCCAATTATCTAAGGCAGGGGTGGAAACTGTGTGGCTCCAGATGATGATGGGCTCCAACTCCCAACAGTCACAGCCAGCATGGTTAGCAGTCAAGGATTAGGGGGGCTATAGCCCAACATCTGGAGAGCCACAGGTTCCCCACCCGTTCCAAAGCAACATCTGCATGGGGGGGCACCTTTTCAGGGTAAGATCAGTGGTGGCTGGTGCCAATTGGAACTGGTAGGGTGGAAGCCTGGGAGACTCCCCAGTAGGTGGAGTCAGAGCCCATGAGGGGCAGCACCATAGCCAATGAGAGGTGGAGCCAACTAATTCTAGTTCCGTCCCCATCCTTCTGAGTTCTACGAGGAGCAACACTAAGAATGAGGAGGAAGCTGGTGCCACCCCCTGGACTTGATGTATGTAAGAAGATGGGCAGGTGGGGGATGGCTGGGGGCAGAATGAGATTGGTGGGGCAGTGCCCCAGCTGCTCTAATGGACCAACCTCCACTGGATAAGATGGTCTCTGTAAGTCCCATGTGCCCAGAACTGCACAAACACTGGTCTCCAGCTCATTTGCACACCAAACAGGATAGAGATTATCAATGGTGAAGGGCCATAGCTCAGTGGCAGAGCATCTGAGGTCCCAGGTTCAATCCCTAGCATAGGGCTGGGAGAGAGCCACTGCCAGTCAGAGTCATCAGTGACGAGCTAGGTGGACCAACAGCCTGACTCAACATAAGACAGCTTCCTATGTTGGCCATGATGGCTATATGCTACCGTCTGTCAGGCCCAGGATGTGACTCAGGAACCAGACCAACGGCTGTAGTTAATTCGTGTTTTATTAGGGTAATGTCCAAACAAAGACTGCGTTTTCTCATGAAGCAATACAGGGATACAGGTCCTGCGGCATTGGGAGAAAGTTGACAGAGCAAGGGACTTCTTCCCGCCTGTTCTTTAAGAAGGGGCCAAACGGGCGCGCAATCTTTCGCTCCTCCTTAACTGCCCCTCAGGTACTGCCCGCCTTCCCCCCCTTCTCTCCTGTCTTTTCAGCTGTCTACGTGTGCGCGGTGAGGGGGGAAGCATCACCCCCTCCTCTTCTGAAGTTTCCGATTCCAGGATGGGGGATAGGGGAGGGGCTGATGGTAAACTGCCTCCCCGCTTTTCGGCTGTGAGCAGCCCTCCCTCTTTCCCCTCTTGCTCTGAGCCTGAAAGAGGGGGAGGCGTGAGAATGTCCAGGGAGGGCTCAGGCTCCCCGTTGCTAAGCGACCTTATCACTGGCAGTTCCTCTGTTTCGTCTTCGCTCCAAAGGGGGGAAGTTCCTCCCCCTTCCCTCTGCCATCCATCCGAATACTCTTCTCCCAACTCTCCGGGATCCAGCTCCCCGGGATTGGGACCCCAGCTCTGCCTTCCGACACCGTCAGGATCAAAGGCACTGCGCCGCTCAATACCAGTTGTTGGTTAATAAGAGTGGGAGAGGTCTATTGCCCTCATGTCTTATTTGCGAGCTACTCAAGAGGGTTCTGGTTGCCCTCTGTGGGAAACAGGAAGTTGGACTCAACAGGCTTACGGCCTGATCCAGCTGTTCTTATGTTCCTCAACATCAACATGGTTGGTGGGGTTCACCTGAGCAAAGATGGAATGATGCTGCAAAGTTCTCCTGTACAGGGCCATCCCTATGTTTCCCCCAGTGAGCCTCTGGCAACAGAATGCTCCACAAAAGGGGACAGGGAACCTGGGGCCCTTCAGCTGTTACTGAACTCCAACTCCCATTGGATTGGCCGATGGTCATGGATGATGGAAGTTGTGGACCAGCAACACCTGGAAGGCCCCAATGTCCCCATGATGAGATCTCCATACAGGCCTAAGTTACGCTCGAAGGCAGTCGGCAGCAATTTAAAAGAAAAAATACAGCACTGGAAGAGCTTTCGGAAGAACCATCGACTCCCTTTGCAGAAGGGTCAGTGGTGCCTACACCTTTCGAGAGACTTGGTGCTCTCTTACACTCACCTTGGTCAGCTCCTGTGCGTTGGCAAGATTATCCACAGCGATGGCCAAGAAGACGTTGAGGAGCGTGTCTGGTTAAGTGGCTAAGGATCTTAACAACATTGGTCAGCTTAAATGGGCTGGGAGGCTCTTTCCTTCCAACTCTGGGGTTCTCTGACCTCCAGTCCTTGAACCCTGCACACATAAAGAATATGGTTGTAAACTGGAGGACAGTTCTGCCCTTGCCCCTCAGCTGTGAAGGTGAATCCAGCCATGAATCTGTATACCATTGTCCTCCTAGATTCCAGTTTCCAACATTTCTGTCTGATAGAGCACAAGCTATATCCACAATTTGCCCCTCTGCATTAAGGAGTGGAACTAGAAGCAAGGTGGAGTTGTAGCCAGAATAACCCTTACAATTATACTTTTGTCATCTGGAAGACTGGTTCATCTCAACTATGCATTTAAAATATTTAATCATCATCATTATCTGCTTAATCTCTCTCTTTTTCTGTGTCTCTGTGTTATCTGGGCAATTTCCATATTAAAAGCGGTAAAATTTTGCTGAGGAGGAACGCAAAATCACCTTTGTATGGCTGCTTCCAATCTACTGTTCCATTTTATGAGTGCGACTCAATCACATACTGGCAAATTTGGGTTGTGCAATTAAAGCTGATTTGGCACCCTTGTGCAATAAACCCAGCCCCCACAATAGGATGTTCTGCGATAAGGGAAGTAACAGGAAGGGTGGATCCACACCATACATTTAAAGCACATCCCACACAGATTGAAAGCACACAGCTTTCCCCAAAGAATCGTGGGAACTGCGCTTTGTTAAGGGCGCAGGTAAGGGAATGTGTAACTCTGCAAAGGAAAAAAACAACAGTTCCCAGAATTATTTGCGGGAAGTCATGTGCTTCAAATCCGTGTGGGATGTATTTCAAATGTATGGCGTGGATCTGCCCAAAAAGGGACTAGAAATTGTGAGACACCAGTTGCTTGATCCAGTTTCGCCTAACCTCCCTGCCAATAAACCAGAATGAATGCTCAATAAACAGGTCATCTGGAAGTGACCCTATGTGAATGATATGTATTACCAGCTCTCCACTAGAAAGTCCCAGGGCAAGTCACAACAATGTAAAATACAATACTTAAAACAGTTTAAACAAATTACATTCACAAACAGAGAATATAGTCAAAAGCCAAGGTGAAGAGGTGCATCTTTAGAATACAATGAAAGCTGTGCGATGAAAGTGCCAGGTGCACCTCTGTGCAGAGGGAATCCCACAACTTAGGGGCTGCCACAGTGAAGGTCCTCTCCTGAGCCACCACCCCCAAACTTCTGAGGGTGGCAGAACTATCAAGAGGGCCCCCTCTGCTGATCTTAACATCTGAGATGGTTTGTGGAATTCAAATCATAATACAATAAAATAACGTATATAAGAAATGCAATTGTGGCGTAGTGGTCAAGGTGCTGGACTACGTCCTGGGAGAGCGGGGTTCAAATCCCCACATAGCCATGAAGCTCACTGGGTGACCTTGGGCCAGTCACTGCCTCTCAGCCTCAGAGGAAGGCAATAGTAAACCACCTCTGAATACCCCTTACCACGAACACCTGATTCATAGGGTCGCCATAAGTCGGAATCGACTTGAAGGCAGCCCACTTTCAAGAAATGCAATAAAAATGCACTTAGAAATCATACAACATCAAACACAGCACAACAGGTAGAAAAATTCATGAAGGGATCGGCTAAGACCCTCTGAAATTTCCAAGTGGTCCATGAGGAAGAACATTTCGGAACCACTGGTCTACAAGCGGTAAACGGAAATGGACTGCCTTCAAGTCAATTCCGACTTATGGTGACCCTATGAATAGGCTTTTCATGGTAAGCGGTATTCAGAAGGGGTTTACCATTGCCTTCCTCTGAGGCTGAGAGGCAGTGACTGGCTCAAGGTCACCCAGTGAGCTTCAAGGCTGTGTCGGGATTCGAACCCTGGTCTCTCAGGTCGTAGACCAACACCTTAACCACTACACCACACTGGCAAGAAAGTAAAAAATGTGGCCAAACCATCATATAAACCAGGGAGGGAGAACCTTGAGCCCAGACAGAGAGGCATGGAGGATCACATCTGGCCTCAGGTTCACCATCACTGGAAAAAACCAACATCAAATTCCTCAGAGATCCCTAAAGTCAGCATCGTGGATTGTTCTCTAAATGCTTTGTAGGCAGTATCTGAGCCTAAATTTATTAGGTCAGGAAATCGCCACCATTGCACTCTTGGATATTGTTACCTGCAGCTACCTGGACCGTCTGTATCGCACAGATGTTCCCGTTCCTTCCTTCAGCCTCATTATTTCAAGTCATGCCTGTTTCCAATAGAATAAGCTAACGTTTGCATTTCTTCCCAGATGCTTCTGTTCCATTTTCACTTGACAGTTAACAAAGCTGGGAAGCAACGAGAAGGAATCTCCCTCCTGGGAAAATAATGGCCCCAGTGTGAGCATTAGCAATTGTAGTCAAATGGAGACACAGATATAGTGGGAATTGAGGGCAGGAAGGAAAGGAAAGTCTGCACAAAGGAGATTGCTCTAGAAGAGTGCAAAGAAAGATTTGGTCAGTGTGTGTGTGTGTGTGTGTTTTAAAAAGCCAACACATTTCAGACAACAGGTGGCCCTCCATCAAGGGAAGTCGCAGTAACGCCAAGACCGCTCAGAGCTCCCTACAGCTGCTAATTACAATTTAAAAAGCATGCATATTCATTCAATTAACAGGCATGTCCAGTTTGTCAGCCTGTAGAAATGGAAGCAAATAAATAATTGGCTTGGAACTCCGGAGGCTGAACGGCAGCTAAAATTTGCAGCACCGTGTTCCTGTCATGTCCTAAGCCAGGGGTGGGGAATCTCAGGCCCAAGGCAACCCTCCAGGCCTCTCCATCTGGCTACTTTGTGCCCTCCTTGAGATTTTTTCCCTTGGCTAGAATGTATCCTTGAATTCTGATAATGCCTCTTGCTTGTCTGGGGAAGGAGGGATGTGTGAGTGGGTGCAGAAACTAGCCTACCGTACAATGGTAAAATATTCATTCATTGCCCCACCGACTTTTGGCTCTGGCCCCACCCGTCATTGGCATGTGCCCCTCCCCAGAAGGTTGTCCAGAAGGGAATGTGGCTCTTGGCCGAATTTTTTTCCCCACCTTTGTGCTAAGCGATGTTCATTTATTTTGTTCGAATGTCTGAACCCAGCCCAGCAGACTGTGGTTTGTTTTCTGGCAACAAGCCACTATGCGAAGCCATGGTTTAGAGGTGGCTTATGAAGCCCATTGCTTGCTTTCGCTACGGTTTGGCATTACGTCTGAACCCAGCAGCCTTCCTCAGCTATGGTTTGTTTGCCAATCTCACTCCAGGTGCTCCCCAAGCCACAGAGGCACAAGCAGCTGGAAAGCAAACCAAGTCAACTTTTGTCACTGGTGAGATGAACAAACCATAGTTTTTACAAAACTGGAAATGGACTGCCTTCAAGTCGATCCCGACTTATGGCGACCCTATGAATAGGGATTTCATGGTAAGCGGCATTCAGAGCGGGTTTACCATTGCCTCCCTCTGAAGCTAGTCCTCCCCAGCTGGTTAGGGCCTGCTCAGCTTGCCACAGCTGCACAAGCCAGCCCCGTCCTTGTCTGCAACTGCCAGCTGGGGGGCAACTGGGCTCCTTGGGACTATGCCGCTTGCCCACGGCTGCACAGATGGCAGGGCATGTAACCCCTGAGCCACTCACTGTGGGGGTGACCTTTAGCTGGCCTTTGACACTCAGGAGACACGAGCGGGGATTTGAACTCACAGACTGTGGACTCCCAGCCAGGCTCTCTTCCCCACTGTGCTATAAAGCATGGCTTAATGTTAATGCCGCTTCGGGGGAAAACAACAGCAGCAAACCTGTGCTTAAAGGGGCTTCCAAGTGTTTAGGATTTCATCAGCTACATACTTCTTCCCCCCCTACACACACACACACACACTCTTCACATAAACAACTACATTTCACATAAAATCGATACTTCAGCGAATGGCTTTCCAGTAACTTTCACCAGCTGCCCATTAGCAAGTCTCTGCTGAGGCTGAAGGTGCATTTGCTAGCAATGGCGGCAGCGTAAGACGCCATTAGCAAATCAGATTTTCGCAGCGCAAGGATACAGTTACCAAAGAGTGTCAGGACAATGAAGTAGATGGACGAGAACATTCCTGAGTGGACGCCCCCTTGAGATTCTATCCCCTGGTACATCACTGCGTTCCAGTCTTCTCCGGTCAGAATCTATAAAGTTAATTGGGGGGGGGGAAATGAAGAGAGAGTGAGAGAAGAAAAGATAACAGGTGGCTTGGTTATTTAGAGCACTGGCAGGCAGCCTCAGCCTTGGGGGCCAAATGCAGCCTTTCGGGCCTCTCTCCAGGCTACACCCCAGGACTGCTTCTACTTTACTCCCTCCTCAAGCTCTTCACTGTGACAATCTCTCTTGCTCACCCAGACAGAGAGTGTATTTATCTACACCTAGGGTTGTGTCCAACTACATTTTATTCAGAGTAGACCCACTGAAATTCATGCACCTAAGCGTTTATTCATTTCAAGGGATCTGCTTCGGAGGCGCAGTCCACACCATACATTTAAAGCACATCCAATGCACATTTAAAGCACAAGACTTCCTTCAAAGAATCACGGGAACCATAGTTTGTTAAGGGTGCGGGGAAGTTGTACCTCTGGGAGGGGGAAACCACAGTTCCCAGGATTCTTTGGGGGAAGTTTATATGCTTGAAATGCACGTTGGATGTCACTTATATGCATGGTGTGAATCTGCACTAGGTAGGGCTAACATTAGATACAACCCATGGAGACCTCTGACTTTTGGGTGGCTGAAATGTCACATCCATCACGCCACACTCTTCTGCCTCTGACTCCACCCACCCCTAGCGTGTGGCCCCTTAAAAGTTGTCCATGAAGGAATGCGGCCCTCTGGCTGAAAAAACATCCCCAATCTTGATCTAGGATAAGTCTCTATACTATAAGGTACTAGGTTTTTTCCCTCTATAGTGGCGCCCTAATTAAGAAAGCTCTTCAGGCTACCTCCAATTTTTGGAGGCTGGCAAAGATGCTTTTTATCGTGCAGAGACTTTGAAGGGACCAGCTGCCTCAAGGCTTCCTCCTCCCGCGTTTGGTTCTTCCATAGTTGCTGCTGCCTCATTGTGTGTGCACCTAAAATAATTCTGGTTTGTATTTGTTTGTGTCTAGAGCAGACAGGAATGCCCTTCACTAGGGCTCCGCACAGATCCGGACCCCAAATCAATTTGGAGCCCCAGCCTTAACGGCTGAATTAGGGCTTCAACCCCTCAATGCAAACATGGGGCGGGGAGGGGGATTTCTTCCCCTCCCGTGGCTAAGGTGGGAGGAAAGAGAGGAGGAAAATTTAACCAAGAGGGAAAAAGAGGTGTTGTTTGTTTATCGTAAATGGGGAAATACATTGGTGTCACAGACTCAGCGACTAGCTCTGCCACAGTCCTGCTATCTGCCAGCTGTAACAATATAAAAAGAACCTGGCTGCATGAAGCCAAAGGCCCACCTGGGCTAGCACCCTGTCCTTACAGCGGCCAGCCAATGCCCCAGTGGGAACCTCACAAAGCAGGACCTGAGGGCAATGGAGCTCCGCTGTCGGAGGCAGCCAGACGGGAGTGCCAAGCTGGGATCGGACAGGAAGAGCCCTCCCCCTTTGGAGGCACCCGTTCCTGTCTGACTTTCACAAGTGGAGGGGTCATCCTCCCAAACGTGAAGCTCCCAGCGAACGGAACAGCAGCAGATTCCGGCTCCGCATGTTTTCCTGCTTGCCTCTCTGAGTTTAGCTGGAAAAGGTTGGCTTTTCATATGCTTCCGCCCTGATTAGCATTCCCATCCCCAATTATCGCACTCTGCAGAAACCAGGATGGCAAGCATTCCCCTCCCGCGCTCTTTTCATTATTTCCCAGGAGCTCAGACCCATCTCTCAAGGCTATTGCTCTCGTTGATTTAGAGAGCCCATGCTGAAGACGGAAAGCAGGTCACCTCGGCGGCTCACCAACATTGCGCTGTGACCCGCAGGGGCCACGGAGATGGATTCTATAGAGTGGGTGATGTGACAGGAACGGCAAGGGCTGCGACTGTGTGCTGGCGAAAAAAACTGCTGGTCTTGTCTAGTTTCAGAGGAAATCAGTTGGAGGTTAGGAATGGGGGATGAATTCAGTTTAGTTCACATTATATTACGGACCCACCAAATCTGCACTTCCCAAAAGAACGCGCAAATCAAAACACAGCTATCCCGCAGAATCCACACGTCTCTGACATTTGTGATACCGTTTCCCAACCAAAACACGTGTACAAAAAAAAAAAGGTGCACACGGGGGTAATGTGATAAACTGCAGATCTCAGTGAAAAATATCACTGGGAAAATGTCCCAGCCAGAGTCCTCCTCATTAGAGGAGTCTTCATCAGAGGAAGATCAGGAGGTTCTCGTCTTGGACGCAGCCCTGGCTCGTGCTCCACCTAAGGGTGAAGGGCCAGGATCCTGTGATGAGGCCCAAGATGAGCTATCTGCACCGGGGCCAAGTTCAGCCTCTGACATCGAAGCTGAACAGCCCCCGAGCCCAAAGGAGAGGCATCCCATCCGGAGGAGTACCCAACTACAGGCCAGGACTCCTTAGGAGTGAAGTTTGGGGTCTGGTTCAGCAGCTCCAGCTTAAAACTCCAGCGCTAGGCTGGAAAGGCTGCAGGAACAATGTCTATACTGCACCTGTTCTGTACATGACCCATCTGAACAGCTCCTATTATTATTATTGTTTGTTGTTACTATTACTGCTACTGCTACTATTATTGTTTTGTGATTCATATTCCACCCTTCCTCCCAGCAGGAGCTCCTACTGGGAGGAAGGGTGGCATATCAATCAATCAATCAATCAATCAAATAGCCAGCCAGCCAGCCAGCCTGTGGACCCCAGACCTGTCTCTTGCCTTGCCCCTTACCTGCCTTCCTTACTGACTTCATGGCTTCTGACCCTGATTCTTGCCTGACCTTTTGAGGTAGACTCTGGACTCAGGTTTCAGACTGGCCCTGGATACTGGCCTTGTGTTGCCCTCGCTCATATTTCTGCGGGGGCAGTCTCTCGTCTTCAGGAACGTGGTGAGAACAGGGTAGTATATTATGAAAAATTGCTTCCAAAAATGTGTATTTCAGCAGAATTGCATACAAAAAATGCCTACAAATTTTGCCATACAGTTCTCCAAACAAAACGCGTGTACAAGAAAACCAAAAATGTACACACTGGGGGAAATGTGCATAAAATGGGGATCTTCATGAAAACTAACATAACATGCATTAGGAAAAATTGCGTCCAACAATGTGTATATTTGGAGAATTGCGTTTTCATGAGGACTTCTTAAAAAAAAAGAATGTAAATTGATGCATTAGTGGGCAAACTGAGCTTCCCACTGGAAAAATTGGAAAGGAAGAGAGACTGACATTGGCAGGTTTGTCCGTCCCTAATGGAGGTCTCCTCTGATGTTTGCAAACTATCTGGGACAGCAATTCTGAGCTCTCCTTTCTCAGAGCCTTGTATTTCATGCAGAGTTCTGTACCCAACAAAGTAAGGACACTGGCATTCCCACAATCATTGCACACTTGTTTTTCTTTCCCAGTCAAATACTTGATGGTGTGACAAGGCCTGTAAGAAGGCCCACATTGCTAGGAGTGTGGCTCTAAAACCCTAATTCGTATCTCTTATCTGCCACAAACTGGTAGGGCAAGCCACTATCTAACTATCTATCTAACTAAGGGGTGAGGAATTTCCTAGTGCTCAGACCTAATCAGGCCTACCAGGCACCCTCTGTGGGCCATGAAGCCATTTTGGCTAAGCTGTGCCCACCTGTCCTACACCTGATGTCATATAGTCTTCCCTACAGACCCTCTGGAGTGTTAAGATTAGCAGAGGGGTCCCTTTTGGTGGTTCCCTTCAGAAGGGAGCGGTTCGAAAGAGGGCCTTCTCTGTGGCAGCCCCTAAGTTGTGGAATTCCTTCCCCCCAGAGGTGCATCCTGGACCTTCACTGTACAGTTTTAAAGACTCACCTCTTTACTCTGGCCTTTCGAGACCTGAGATGTGCATTTTCAGGACCCACCCTATTCCTGTGATGGTGATTTGTTTCAATTCTTTTTAATACTGAATTTCAAACTGTTGTAACCTGCCCTGGGACCTGCTAGTGAAGGGCAGATGATGATGATAATGCTCTTTTGCTTTTAAAAAATTAGGTGCTGGTACTCATATCTTGATCAACGTGTTGTGGGTGCCAGCACCCAATGGCTGCCAGTAAAAAAAAGAGGTGAGCACCGTCACAAAAAAGCACTAGTATTGTTATTATGTGCCAGGTGTGGGGCACGAAAAAACCTGGCTGAGCTGAAAGAGGGTTTGCAGGCAGCACCAAGCAGCTGACTGCCTCCAAAGCCCTATGAAAAGTGCCCTACAAGATAGTGCTTTGGAAGAGGCTTCTCAAGATCCAGCAATCAGCTACGGTGCACAGCACTTGGAGAGGGGCCCAGGAAGGCCTGACAATGGAAGCTCCCTTCAAAGCCCCGTGCAAAATATTGTTTTCAACGGGGGTGGTAAAGGTCCCCTGATGTCATTGTGACATCAGTCGATTGACAGGTGGGTGGCTCCTCCCAGTCTCTTGGCCCGCACGGGGGAGGGGAGCATGATCTGGTCTGTTGGCAAGATCCAGTACCCCACCCCTGGGTTCTCTCTTGGATTCAGCCTCTACCCCAACCTTACTGTAACTTGGATTCAATAATATTGGCCCACATTGCAAGGCTGTTGCTGAGAGGCCTGGAGGCAAAGGGCTGTATTCAACATAGCACTAAGTCAATAGTTCCATCAGTGCAATGATTTCTCCTTATACAATGGAACAATCTCCCCCTCTCCTCCCCCCGTGCACCCTCTAAATCTGTTCTGAGGGTCCCTCCAACCCTGCAGAGCAGACCCGGGGATGGGTTAGGGTTAAAGTGTGTGCAGGGGGTGGAGAGGGGGGAAGACTCTCTTGCGCTAGCACTAACGAACTAAAGTTAGTTGAATGCTGCCCACGGTCTGATGAGGAAAGGTTTAACAAGTTGGGTATATTTAGCCTGGTGGAGATGTGATGACTCAGAGGCAATCTGATAGCCATCTTCCAATACTTGAAGAGCTGTCACATAGATAATGGAAAGAAATGTGTTTTCAGTTGCTCCAGAGGGTAGGACATGAATTGCTACACATTAGGAAGAACTTCCCAATGACAGAAACTGTTCAATGGTGGAACAGATTGCCTCGGAAGATGGTAGGCTCTCCTTGGTTCAAAGTTTTCAAGCAGAGGCTGGTTGGCCACCTATCAAGGATACTGTAAAGAGTGGACGTCCTATGTGAGCAGTGGGGGTGGACTAGATGATCTCCGAGACCCCTTTAACTCTTTTGCACCAAGAATGCCCTTACCTGAAACACAGTAAGAATGGCAGTGGGGAAAGTGTCAAAGTTTGTGGTTGGCGTTTCATCGTTAAAATGAAACCTAGAAAGAGGCAGAAAAAATGAATATTAACAACAGTGTAGACGTACGCCAAGAATCTTATAAGAGCAGCTTTGCTGGATGAGGGCGAAGTTCCACCTAGACTTAGCATCCTGGCTCACACAGGGGACAGCTAGGTGCCTTTGGAAGGCACTAAGCAAGGCAATAGAGAACCCATCCTTTGCTCTTCCCATCGATTGGCAAGGGAGGCTGATCTCTGGGACAAGGTGTGGCAGAGCCCTACCGGTATTTTTCTGCACCCCAAAATCCACAGCTGTAGTGCACCAGGCCTGTCCCTGTACCCCACTCTCACTAGTTACATGCATAAATTTTCTATCCATCAGAGTCCTTGCAGTCTTTCCTGTCCCTTTCCAGTGCTGGCTGCCCAGAGCTGTAGACAGCACAGCCAATCACAAACATCACTATGGCTGGCAGGTCCCAACCTTCACCCTTGTCTAGGGACAGGGGAGTTGGAACTGAAGGAGGAGGAGTCTCTCCACCTAACCTACCTCACAGGGTTGAGTTCAGTTATATTCTAAGGAATTGTACCACTGTGTTGCTCAGTTGCCCACATCTTGTATCTTTGCAAGGGAAGAGGATTGAGGGGGGGAAGCAGGATAAATTGGCCCCACCTCCGGTGGCCCCCTTGGCCACTCCACCTTGTCCAATGGTCATCAACTGACATTGGCACAACTGGGATGTGCAACAAAATGTTGCAGTGTGGAGTGCTTCCTGTTGAGGGTTCCAGCCAGCCAGCCACACCTTTTCCCAGAATATTTTATTTTATTTTATTTATATCCCACCTTTCCTCCCAGAAGGAGCCCAGGGCAGCAAGCAAAAACACCAAAGCACTTTAAAACATCTTAAAAACAAACAACTTTAGAACATATTAAAATAAAGCATAACTGAAAACATATTAAAACAAAACATCTTAAAAACATCTTTTAAAAAAAGAACTTTAAAAACATATTTAAAAGCCAATTCCAACACAGATGCAGACTGGTGTAAGGTCTCTATTTAAAAGGCTTGCTGAAAGAGGAAGGTCTTTAATAGACACCAAAAAGATAACAGAGATGACGTCTGACTAAGACTTAAGGGGAAGGGATTCAAAAGTGTCAGTGCCACAATACTAAAGGTCTGCTTCCTGTGTTTTGCGGAACAGACAGCCTGATAAGATGGTGTTTGCTGGAGGCCCTCACCTGCAGAGTGCAGTGATCGACTGGGTATATAAGGAGTAAGAGGGTTTTTCAGGTATCTTGGTCCCAAGCTGTACAGGGCTTTGCATACCAAAGCCAGACCCTTGAACTTGGCCCAGTAGCTAGTGGGAAGCCAGTGCAATTCTTTCAGCAGTGGGGTGACAAGTTGGTGACATCCTGTCCTAGTGAGCAATTGTGCTGCCATATTTTGTACCAGCTGCAGCTTCCAGACCAACCCACATACAGTGTGTTACAGTAATCCAGCCTGGAGGTTACCAGTGCATGGACAACAGTGGTCAGGCTATCCCAGTCCAGAAATGGCGACAAGTGTCTTACCAGCCGAAGCCGGTAAAAGGCACTTCTAGCAACTGAGATCACCTGGGCCTCTAGCGACAAAGATGGATCCAAGAGCACCCCCAGATTATGAACCTTCTCTTTCAGAGGGAACCCATCCAAAGCAGCAAAACTGACCTATTATCCAAATTTGGGAACCGCCAAGCCACAGTGCTAGGACTCAAACTAATCCTTCAAACTATTCAAACTATTAGCCTCACTATCCAGCCCACCACCAAATCCAGGCACTGGTCCAGGACTTGCATGGCCTCTCCTGATTCAGATGTCAAAGAGAAATATAACTGGGTATCATCAGCATACTGCTGACACCTCACCCCAAATCTCCTGATGACCGCTCCCAAGGGCTTCATATAGATGTTAAACAGCATTGGGGACAAGACAGTACCCTGCGGCACCCCACAGCACATCTGCCAGGCGGTTGAAAGCCAATCACCCAATGCTATTCTCTGAAAACAACCCTGGAGACAGGATCAAAACCACTATAAAACAGTGCCACTGATACCCATCTTACCATCTTGGTATCACCACGGATTCCATGGTCAATGGTATCAAAAGCTGCTGAGAGATCAAATAAGAATCACAGGGACGCACTCTCCCTGTCCTTCTCCCAATAAAGGTCATCCATCAGGGTGACCAAGGCCGATTCCCTTCCCTTCCCCTGGCTTCCTCATGCATCCCACCACAGACATGCAGCACTCCATACCCATTCCAAGCCCACCCATATTTTTATATATATAAATTTTATATATATATGAATTTAAAAATTACACCCATTTAAAACAACTAAAAACACAGTTTTGATATTTGGGCACATGCAACAGGCCCCATCTGCATAATACATGTACAGCAGTATCATGCCACTTTAAATAGTCATGGCTTCTCTCAAAGCATCCTGGGAACTGTAGTTTGTTAAGGGTGCTGAGAGTTGTTAGGAGACCCCTATTCCCCTCACAGAACTACAATTCCAAGAGTTCCCTGGGAAAAGAGATTGATTGTTAAACAGTTCTAGGAATTGTAGCTCTGGAGGTCACAAGAGCACATGACCATAACCATAGCTAGTGTACCAACCAGAGCTGGGCGTAAGCGCTCCTTGCCACTGAAGATACCTGGGCCTCCAGTGAGAGATTTGATTTGAAGAGTACTCCTAGACTACGTACCATAAAAACATAAGAGGGGACCTGCTGGATCAGGCCAAAGGCCCATCTAGTCCAGCATCCTGTTCTAACAACAGCTAACTAGATAACCATTGGGAAGCTCACAAACAGGACATGAAACAGACCTATTTCAAAGTGGTGAACCCATTTGGGATAGGGACAAGTTAGGCCAGGGGTGGCAACCCTTTGGCACTCCAGATGTTGCTGAACCACAACTGCCATCATCCCTGCCCATGGGCCATGCTTGCTGGGGATGATGGGAATTGTAGTTCAGCAACATCTGGAGTGCCAAAGGGTCACCACCCCAGAGCTAGGCACTCTGTGGTCTGGGGTGAGAGACCTGCAAAGCATTTTGAGGGCAAAATCTGAACTTGATACCATAGTTATTGCAAATGCAGTCAGCCTCTGAATACCAGTTTCTGGGAACCACAAGTGGAGAAAGTGCTATTCTTAGCAGGCAGACACCCCTTCAAAAGTGTATTGAGATCTGAGAACTGAACTTACTGTCCTCCGAAAAGCTGCATCCCCAGCAAAGCAAACACAACGATGAAGAGGAAGAGGAGGAACAGCAAGCTGATAATGGACTTCATGGAATTCAGCAAGGAGACCACCAGATTCCTCAAGGAGTTCCAGTACCTAGGATTCCAAGCCAAGGCAGTTAACAAATCAGGAAATGGACCTATCACAATGAGGTGGGATGGGGTGTTGGAGAGGTTAATGAACCCGTATTCAGAAAGAAGTAAGAGCAGGGCATTTGGGGCCATTTGTCATTGGAACGGAGGGCAATCTCATTTGTCAAAGTGGTCAGATGGGAGGGGGAATGGGGTTCGCTGCCTAGTTCTGATCCACTTGTATTCCAAGAGTCCGTTGTTCCATCCTGATCCACCCTTTTTTTGTTCCTGCTTGCTTTGGTGCTTGCCAATTCGATCTGCTGTTTTGGGTTTTTTTGGTTGTGAAAAAAAAGCATAATTTTTAACCTAAATGCCTATGTAAATGATCATGGTGTTTTTTCACATGGTTTATTTTTTCCTATTTATCACACCTACACACTGTTACGAATGCATCAACTTAGGTGAAATTATGAAGATAATTATGGCATATTGGGGGAAAATTGGTTTAAAAAATCCATGCCTTTTACAACTGCGGCCCACCACAAAAAATCTCTCCTGATTATAGCTGCAGCTCACTGCAAGAAATCAGTGCTGGTCCGAAAAGATAGTGGACTGTTGAATTCAGTCGGAATCCGGTACTAAGTCCTATTTAGCAGATATTGTCCTCCATCCCCAGATGGGATAAGCAAGGTATTTCACCCCAAGTGGAGGGAATGTTTTGTGTGATCACTCACAAGCTTTGGGTTTGCACTTGTCTATGCTCTGCAGTTAGTTTACCTGAAAACCACATTCCAGGCTCAGTTTCAGTGAGGTCATTCTACTCAAGAGCCTAGGCAGAGTGCTTCTTCATAGGCAAATGGTATGCTGATTGTCATCCCCAGGCCTACATGAGAAAAGGCAATGGCTGCCTCTCATAAACCCAGAGCTTGGAAAAGTCACTTTTTTGAACTACAACTCCCATCAGCCCAATCCAGTGGCCATGCTTGCTGGGGCTGATGGGAGTTGTAGTTCAAAAAAAGTAACTTTTCCAAGCTCTGCATAAATCCCTGTGATAAAAGTTGTTTTATCGATAGAGGTGTACATAGGAATCCAGGGTTGTATCCAACACTGTGTGTGTGGCATTCCACTCAAGCATCAGGACTTCCTCTTTCTCTCCTCTCCCCATGCACTCCCAAAATCTGCTCCAGAGGGTCATTGAAACCTTTGGAACAGATTTTGAGGGTGAGTGTGTGCAGGGGAGAGGATTTCCCTTGTGCAAGAGGAAGTCTGTTCTGCAAGCAGAACAACAGTAGTTAATTCAACTCCCGAGTCAGACCATCACTCTTATTTAGAAAATGTATTAACATCTTGCTCAAAAAAAAAAAGAAAGAAAGAAATTCTCCAAGTGGTGTAAAAGTCCAATTGCATATAAATCATGGCTAAAATACACAAACCAATTTAAAAAAGCAAATATGCATAAAGCCAGAAACAAAGACAGAAAATAAAATGTTTAAAATAAATGTAACTAAATTACGTGTCTGGATAGGTGTGCTGAAACAGAAATATTTTCAACAAGTATCTAAAATTAGAGTACAGTGACGGTGCCTGCTGAATGTCAATTGGCAGGAAGTTTCAGAACACAGTTGCTGCCACATCAAAGAAATGACTCTACACTGACTGGCAGCATTTGTCCAGGGTTACAGTCAGGAGCCTTTCCCAGCCCTACCAGGAGATGCCGGGGATTGAACCTGGAACCTTCTGCACATGCTCTACTCTGAGCTGAAATTCTCCCCTGCCATCCTTTTCATTTCATTCATTTATTTTGAAGTTTACAAACCTCTCTGTGTTCAGAGAACAGGAATCCTCAGAGAACAGAAACTGAACACGAAAAGTAATGCAGATCATAAAACAGCATTAAGACCTAAAATCCCCAACAAGAATTAAAAACTGCAGAAATGAAATATTTGGGACGGCTTGGGAAGAAAAACATTTTCAACAAGCATTGGAAGCATAAAATGTCAGGGGCCTACTTTGCTTCTAAGAGAAAAGGATTCCAGAGGTGCCACAATGCTAAACGCATGCGCCGGAGTCACAGTAAGCTTTACTGCAGGGACATGAGGCACCATCCGCGGATCGTCATTCACCGCAACAACAGTAGTCATTAGTGTTATGCCAAAACCTGTCCTCCAATTTCTCAGAAGTGTACTTCCCCTGAAAAAGACATTTCTGTTTTTCTTCCATGTTTGCTCAGCGGCCTTAGGATTTCTAGAGAATTTCAGTGGGTGCAAGGTTGATCTTGCTTTATTGTCGTAAGCTGGATAGGGATGGAGTAGAAATACAGATGGGTTCACATTTTATTGCACTTCCTGAAACAATATGTGAATTGAAGCATCACTGTTCTTCAAAATGTGCATATTAGGGGGATGTGTACATAAAATGCATAGTTAGTGAACATAATATGCAAACAAGTATATTAAAATTGCTTGCAAAAATGTGTACATTAGGCAAAACTGCATACAAAATGTGTACATTAGTGCAAATGTGCACTAAAATTATGACAAATCTTGGTGATTTTTTTTTAAAAAAAATGCAAACTGATCTGGAAATGTAGTGATCTGAATTTAAGATTGGAAAACTGATAAATGGAGATTGAAATAGACAGATTCATCAATTTCAAAGTGAAACTGACAGATTTATGCACCCTAAGAGGTTACCAAGGGTGGTGTGAATGTTTTTCTTCCCATTAAACATTTTTTCCAGTGCTGTATGGCTTCCCTGCCTGCCCACACTCCCTGATTTGAAAAAGGAGTTGCTTCACAACACCCCTGGACTTTAACTGAAATGTGGGAAGCTGGGGAACTTGCCACACACAGCCAAAGATCAGTGCGCTTACTAATTTGGATGTTCAGGGAAACCCCTCCTTTTACCTTTAAAAAGAATGTTATCTGCAGAGCTGAAATAATATTTTTTAACAAAATAAAATACAGCCTTACTCAAATATATCCAACAGTAATTGCTGGAGATGCAAGATATCTCAAGGAGATTTTATGCAAAAATGTTGACACTGCCTTATAACACAGAATTATTGGAGCACGACCTGTAATCTTCTTACAGAAATAATTGGATACCCATTACCCAATGACCCCAAAATATTATTATTGGGAAAACACAGTATTAGAAGATGATTTAGAAGTAACATTAAACCAACTTCCTGCTGCAAAAATATAAGCACTGTTAAAGCATGGGGAGGGTGGAGGATGGCTCCTCTAGTCTCAAAATGATTTGGAAAAA
Source organism: Rhineura floridana (assembly GCF_030035675.1). Lineage (NCBI taxonomy): Eukaryota > Metazoa > Chordata > Lepidosauria > Squamata > Rhineuridae > Rhineura > Rhineura floridana. The sequence continues at coordinate 12,788,146 of NC_084499.1, forward strand.
ATCTGGGACATAGTAAAAGTTACTGGAAGGGAAATTAAGGTATAAACAAATAGATTCTTAGAAGAATGGATGAATTCCAAGAGAATACACACCCATATAACCATTTTGCTCTACTATAATATTGCATTATACGTTTCATTATGCATCTATGAAAAAACATGTTCTTTTAATAAAAAATAAAAAATTCCCACATTGATTTTGTTAAAAGTAAAGAAAAGAACTCAGGAGAAGAAGAAAAAGAATGAACATGAAACGCCATAGTAGGCCACCCTCGTGGCTTCCTCAGCTTATAGGGAAGCCCGGCTGAGGACATTATGTGGCTTTTAGGAAGTGTGAGAATTTGGGAAGACGGAAGAATGAAAAAAACCTCACAGAAGCTCTCTGCCTTCCTCCATTCAGTAGTTTTTCAAGTGTGATTTCTTTTTTCATTAATTGATGGAGAGCAGTCAGGGGACAAAAATGCAGAACTGTTCTCTTTTTTTGGAAGAAATTTGATATTAATTAAAGAGACAATGGTTAAAGTGGGAGCAAACTAGCTAAGACTGGAGGCTTCTACTGATGTTCTCTTCAACACGAATGCAGCCCTCCGTGTTGTTGGGATCCCGGATAATGCATGGCTCCCAGTGGTGCAGACGCTACCACTAAGATTCGAGAGAAGCCCACACAGAAGACAGATTTGGACTTTCTCTGCCCAAAACAAGAAGGCTGGGGATCTTGCAGGCAGGGCCAGTGTGTACTGCCTAGTTCACACTCTCTCATTGGTCGTTCTTCACTCTCTCACACTTGTGCTCCTTCACTCTCATTTGCGCTCATTCGCTCGCGCTCACTCATGCTCACACTTGCTTGCTCTCATTTGCTCATGTGCTCGTTCACTCGCCTGCTCTCCTTTAGTTTCTTCCCTGCCCACTCTTGCACGTGCTCGCTCATCATCCATTCTTTCTTTAATGCATTCATTTATAAGATTTCTCTCCAGCCCTTTGCCATAAGGGCCAGTTCTAACAATATAACCACACCAATATAAATGCCAGTAAACAGTTTCAAACAAAAACAGAACACTACAGATTGAACAGAAGAGCCCCACATAACCTGTGGGGCTGCAGTGAAGAAGTGGGGGGGGAGAAGACTTTTGCAAATAAGTATGTGAGGCAAGCAGGGCAGAAAAGAGGCAGAGAATATAGGGTTTTTTACAGGACAAAAATGTTTTGGTCATTTAAAACAATAAATAACGCAACCTGAAACATACTTGGTGACTTTGAAAATCCTCAGCAGCCGAAGAGCTCTCAACACACTGATGCCAAAGGAGGTCCCAGGCTTTACTGCAGCCCAGATGACTTCAAAGATGCTTCCCACAATCACCTGCAAGAGAGAAAGGGGTGATGGGCTGATGTGGGAGAAAAAGAAGGTCTGATGACAGGCAATGTGCAATTTCCAGAGAAAGGAGGTTGCATCCAACTAAGCTCTATTCAGAGCAGACCCGCTGAAATTAATGTACCTAAGTTACCCATGTCCATCGGTTCCCAATGGGTCTGCTCCGAGTAGGACTAACAATGAATCCAACCCAAGGGCCTAGTTCTGCGAACGTCTCCAGTGTCTGCTGAGGCCTGGTGTCGCTTCACCACCCTGCCAACACTCCACCTTTAGCAGAGGGAGACGTGGTTTCCCTCGTCTTCCGCACCCTTTATAACAAAACTGCTATCGGGGACTCTGCCTGTTTCCCTCAGCCCTTGTTATAATTATCCAGGTTGCCCAAGCCAAGCCTCAACCCCCCCAGTGTTTCTTTATGACTCTCAAAGATAACAGTCCTGGGTGTGTCCTCTGTAAACTGCTACAGTTACTTTCTCAGGTACTTTGCTGCCACCATTGACACTGTTTCTCCCTTCTTGTTTATGTTTTGACATCCTTGCATTCTTGTAATAGCTGGCCAAGAGCCAGGCGTGTTTAAAAAGAACAAATATGTTTATTTGTTTAGCAGATGTTTCTGAAGCAAGATTGTTTCAGGTACTCAAGCATGTGGTTTCTGAATATGTTCTTCACCTATACAGTGCAGACTGTGTTGCTAATTAATATTAACCTGCCCATATAACCCTCTACAACCCCCTCACTCCCATACATGCCCTCCAACCCTCTCCTCCAAACGTCAAACCGTATCCCACTCCAATTGCAATCCCTATCCCACTTCAACTGTCAAACCTTTCAAAGATATATCAGTCATTCTATATTCACCCAGTCAATCGCATGCAGCATTCACCAACATTTCCTACTCTCAATCCCCCCTCCCAACTCACACTACTTACCATACGCAACCTCGGAAAACTTCACTGACCATAAACAATGAAATCAATACACGACAATTATTTACACAGAAATATGGCACATCACACCAGGACTGTGTGTTCAAACCCTCCATTAAGGAGTCAGCCTTTCACAAACTAAGTTGCATTGTTTGAATACCAAACAGCTGCAGATGTTTGTTTCTGTATCTGCTTAATGGTTCTGTTGATATTTTATAGTTCTGCTGGTTATTGTTACGTTTTATTTACAAAATGCATTTTGTGTATTCACATCTTGTTGTACAGCACCACAGGATCCCCTCAGAAGGAACGGCAACCTAGTGATGTAACTGATAAATAAATAAATAAAAATAAGAGTATTGTATCCAAAGCATTGTATCCAATGCTAGTCCTATTCAGAGTAGACCCACTGAAATTGATGGGCATGACTAACTTAGGTCTATGAAGTTGAATGGGTCTATTCTGAGTAGAAATTACTTGGAGACAACCCACAATCTCCAACATGTTGTTGGGGTGCCTTCCCAGAAATGGCACCTGCAATCTGACTGTTGCTCAAGTGTAGGGTAGGAATGGGTGAGACATTTGATTCTATTCTCACTTCAAGCAGAACTGATCAAATTTGCTCTTTCTGAAACAACATGAGAACCAAAACACAGCTATCTTTGGAAGTTTGCATTTATTTGAATTTTGCAATGTAGTTCATCAACTAAACCATGCTTACAAAAATGCATATATTAGGGGCAAGTGTGCATAACATATGAGTGAAAGCAACACATGCAAATGCATTGTATATTATGAGAAATGGCTTGCAAAAATGCGTACGTCAGCCAAATCTCCCTACCAAAAAATAAGCGATTAGGAAAAAAATTGCACTAAAAGGCTGGAGAATTTTCATGAGGATGTAAAAAAAAATCACAAATTGCTGCAGAAATGGGGAGGACTGAATTTAAGATTGGAAAAATGAAAAAACGGAGAGAGCCAAAGTTGACGGCTCTTTCCATCCCTAGCGTAGGATGGCTTTCAACCCTGTTACAAAAACAACAGAGGCATTACGATCCTGCATTGCGATGCTCATCCTTCCTTTTTTTTAAAAAAGTCCAGGATCTGATATTTACTGCTTCACCTACCAGCACCCCGAAAAATCTCAGTTTAAATTTTTTTAGGAATCCAAGTTTCTAGCTCTTATGACGCCAAAGACCGGTTTAAAAGATCTCTCTAAATTGGAGGGAGAAATATCAATAATTTAAGATATGCAGATGATACCATACTCTTAGCAGAAACCGGTAATGATTTGAAATGAATGCTGATGAAAGATAAAGAGGAAAGCACAAAAGCAGGACTACAGCTGAACATCAAGAAGACTAAAGTAATGACAACAGAATAGTTATGTAACTTGACAACGAGGACGTTGAACTTGTCAAGGATTATCAATACCTTGGCACAGTCATTAACCAAAATGGAGACAATAGTCAAGAAATCAGAAGAAGGCTAGGACTGAGGAGGGCCACTGTGAGAGAACTAGAAAAGGTCCTCAAATGCAAAGATGTATCACTGAACACTAAAGTTGGGACCATTTGATTTGGATCCCTGCATTGAGCAGGGGGTTGGACTTGATGGCCTTATAGGCCCCTTCCAACTCTGCTATTCTATGATTCCTAGCTGGGTTCCAACAAGGTAGAACTTATTAGCAAATACGATACAAGTGGAGGCTGCGCCATTCGGGCGAATGGGGCAGTGACCCACCAGTCTCAGTCTACCCTCAACTGTCTGCCTTCTGACTTACATCCAGGGTGGGTGTGGGGTGGCACTGGCTGTCAGCTTCCTCCTCCTTAGCGTTGCCCTTTGTAGAACTCAGGAGGGAGGATAGGTAGAAAACTAGAATAAGTGGGCTCTGCATGTCATTGGCTGTGGCGCCACCTATTGTTGGGCTCCCTGCCTTCCGCCCCACCAGGAGAGACACTTGCCTGAAACCTGGGGAGCCACTGGCAGCCAGTGTAGATGAATGAAGAATCTTACTCAGTATAAGGTAGTTTTCAGTGCTGGGAATCAAGACATAACCCATAACCGGGGGTGGGGGAAGTGTACACAGAATATCATGAATGCACAGACAGGACTTCAACCCGTGCCTTCTCACCCCATATCTCTTACCCCAAAGTCAAAGCAGTTGAACGAGGAATGGAAATAGTTCCTTGGCCCCAGGCCATACATCTTCAAGGACATCTCAGTGAGGAACAGGCCGAGGAAGACAAATTCTGCAAAATCTAGAAGAAAAGATCAGAGGGTGAAATCAATGATACGGATCTGCAGAATTATTTCATTATAATAAGGTGATACCTCTCCTTGATGTGTGTCTGATCCCGCCGGGGGAAAACAACTTTCTGCTGCATGGGAAAGCAGATGATCAAACCATTTCACAGATGAAAATAGGGATAGGGCTGTCATGTCTATCGTTACACCTAGAGGGAGAGAAAGGAAGCAGGGCCACTCCATTGGCTCTGCTGAGAGAGAAGCATCTTTTGGCACTTTCTCTCTTCTTGAACTGTTTCCATTCCTGTTGACTGTAAGAACTTTGTAACTGAGAATTAGTGCTTGAGTTTGCTTCTTTCCTCTGTTCTCCCCATCTTTTTTTTCCCTTTGGTATCATATTTTAGATAACACTGAGGGCAGGGGCTGTCTTTTATGTTTGTTTTCTTGATCTGTATACCACTCTGGGAGCCTTTTATGGTTGATGAAAATACCACTAAAGGTGGTATTCAATGCTGGTCCTACTCAAAGTAGAGCCACTGAAGTAACAGACATGGCTAAATTAGGGTCATTAATTTCAGTGGGCTCCTCTGAGTAGGACTTAGTTGACTACAACCCTATTTATTTATTATTCCATTTCTATCTCAATTTTCCTCCAAAGAGGTCAAGGTGTACACAGTTCTCCTTCTTTCTTCTTCTCCTTCACTGCCTGTGACAGCAGACCAAACCATGGGTGTTTTCTCTCTGTTGATTATTACTCACTGGAATTGGGTTGGCTGTCAAAGTGAGTTCATAGCAGCCCACAGATTAGGCAGGAAAGGGTAGAGAATCTTCTTAACTGTTACTCATTTCCCAAACCTCTCTCTGCAGTGAAGGGTCAAGTCTGTAAAGAGGTTTGGAGCAGCCACATTAAAAGGCAGGCAAGGGGTTGCCAACCCTGCTTTGATATGGATATCTCTGCAGAGAATCCCTAGTCAAGCCTTACCAACAGCAGAATCCTAACCATACCTACTCAGAAGTAAGTCCTGTTGAGTTCTATGAGGCTTAGTCCCTTAGTAAGTGTATTTAGAACTGCAGCCTTCAGGGGCATCCATCTTTACTCCTGAGTGCTCCCATTTAACATCTCCACACTAGGCTCCCTTCTTCCCACAATGGCCTTCTGGTGACTAGCCTAGACTGAGGGCACTTAAACCCTTCTTCCCAGAAGCAAGCAGGCTAGATTAAATGTTCCCAACCCAGGCAAGAAGGAATGATCCCGTCACTTCAGCTGGACTTGGGAAAATACTTATTTAGCTAAGATTTCTATCTTAATTTCCAATTGGAGATTTTTTGTTTGTTTGAGTAGTATGCTCCAAGCACCTGTGGTTGTTGCTTAGTGTATCATGCTTAATTACATCACTAGGGGCCCGCCTCTGAAATCTCAGGTTTTGGAATGCTTCTGAACCTGGCAGCCTTAAGTAGCACCGACCCTGTGGAATTCCCTCCCCTTAAATATTAAACAGGCGTCATCTCTGTAGTCTTTTCAGCAACGTCTGAAGACCTTCCTTTTTCAACAAGCCTTTTAAGTAGAGGCCTTATCCCAGTCTGTGCTGGTATTGCTTTTAAATATGTTTTTAAAGATGTTTTCATCTAATATCTTTTAATGTCTGTTTTTATGATGTTTTAGAGTGTTTTTAGTGTTTTTGTTTGCTGCCCCTGGGATCCTACTGGGAGGGATGGGATATAAATCAGACAGAGAGAGAGAAAGAGAGAGAGAGATAATATGTCTAATTCCCCATCCTGTTCTTCAAACTGCACATTATCAGTTTTCCAATTGTACAAAAAAAACCACCTCCACATTCTGTTTCCATCTGTATACTAAAAAACTGACTTTGTTTCCTGCTGTATATATCTGTATACTAAACTGCCAAAGATGCACACAGGGGCAATACACAGCTTCAAATGCCCTACTAACTACAGTGCCAAGATCCAAGAGAAGCGTCTGCGCATTGCACCCCCATCTTTAATCCACAGCGGCTTACAGAGCAGCTTAAAAGTGACTCTCTGCTTTGGCAAAATAACCACTCGACCACACCCTACAGATGCCTGCACTCTTTCCTCAGCCGGCGTGCCCTTTCAGAGCTGGTGACTCTGGCATCTGGAGCCAGCAACAGATGGAGCCGCTGTGCAGGATTAGAGCAGCGTACAAATGGCCTCTCAAGATTCTCTCCCCTTAGCTGTGGGCAGAGAAATTGGGGATGGACCATTTCACTGAATTTCTCCCAACACTTTGTCAGGGTTGGGGCTAGAGGTGTGAAGGCCCAGGGGAAAACCTGGGAAAATAAGTTCTTTTTTCCCCCAGAAACAGAACCCTGGGGGAAACCAGTTTTGTTTTGTTTTTCCTATCTTTTCCAAGTTTTTTTCTGGGCCTTCACATCTCTAGGTGGGGCTCACCATTAGCAGGGGCCAAGAGACAGGAGGAGCTGTGTTTTTGTTGCTATTTCAATGGCAGCTGTTGGCAGCTGGACTGTCATTTTCCAATAGGGCTGACAAAGCCTTCTTTCTTCCTTTCTCATCAGGGGATAAAAAGAGGAGAAAGACACCTGGATTGTTGCATTTTGCAAGCCTCAGCTGCAAGCGCGACTTCTCCACTTGCAACCCATGCTTGCAAAAAAAAAAAAGAAAAAAAGGCCTACTTGCTTTGGCTGTGCAGGCCTGCTCCGTGCAAGGAACAGGCATGCACAGGCAAACCGACTGCTTGTCAGCTGAGAAGTGGGGAAGTTAAATCCTGATGCTGGGAATAGGCCTGCACAGGCAAGGCAGCATTCAATCCTGCCTTCCCTCCCATCAGCCGGCCTTTCTTGTGACATCAGCTGATTGAGAGGCGGGATATAGTTTGAGGGAAATGGCCTTGCAAGCCAAACTGGACCCCCTCCATAATGCCCAAACCCAGCACCATTTCGTGACATTCTGTGTGTGTGTGTAAGGTGGGGGAGGAAAATAATCAGAGTACAGAATATTGTTTGAATATTCTGTTTTCCAGCCTGATGCCCTTCTGGATGACAACCCCCAGCATCCCTGACCATTGGCCATGCCAGCTGAGGCTGACGGGAGCTGAGATCCAACAACACCTGGAGGGCACCAGTTGGGGAAGGCTGTTGCATTCAGTGCCTCCTTGTGGGCTTCCCATAAGCACCTGTTTGGCCACAGTGAAAATGGGATGCTGGACCAGATAGCCTATTCCAGCAAGGCTCATCCTGAAATTCTGCAAAGCGGTCTTTGTTGTCTAGAAGCAGCCTTTCCCAACTGTTGGGTCCCCAGATGTCATACAATTATAGAATCATAGAATAGTAGAGTTGGAAGAGGCCTATAAGGCCATCAAGTCCAACCCCCTTGTGCAATGAAGGAATCCAAATCAAAGCATTCCCGACAGATGGTTGTCCAGCTGCCTCTTGAAGGCCTCCAGTGTCGGAGAGCCCACTACCTCTCTAGGCAATTGGTTCCATTGTCATATGGCTCTAACAGTTAGGAAGTTTTTCCTGATGTCCAGTTGAAATCTGGCTTCCTGCAACTGGACTACAACTCCCATCAGCCCCAGCCAGCATGGCCAATGGTCAGGAAATATGGGAACTGTAGTCCAGCAACATCTGAGACTCAATCCTGACAAGACTGAGATGCTGTTGGTGGATGGTTTCTCTGATCGGATGGTGGATATATACCCTGTCCTGGATGGGGTTACACTCCCCCTAAAGGAACAGGTGCGTAGTCTGGGAGTCATCTTAGACTCTTCCCTCACACTTGAGGCTCATGTAGCCTCGGTGGCCCGGAATGCGTTCTACCAACTTCGGTTGGTAGCCCAGCTACGTCCCTATCTGAGTAAGGAGGACCTCTCATCAGTGGTACATGCTATGGTAACCTCGCGTCTGGACTACTGCAATGCGCTTTACGTAGGGCTACCTTTGAAGACGATTGGGAAGCTACAGCTAGTGCAAAATGCGGCAGCCAGACTGCTAACAAGAACTAAGCGGTCTGAGCATATAACACCTGTGCTAGCCCGTTTGCACTGGCTTCCAATATGCTTCCGGGCCAGATTCAAAGTGTTGGTACTTACCTATAAAGCCTTATACGGCGCGGGACCACGATATCTGTCGGAACGCCTCTCCCGATATGAACCGGCCCGTACACTACGGTCTACTACGAAGGCCCTCCTCCGGGTTCCGACTCATAGGGAAGCCCAAAGAGTGGTGACAAGATCTAGGGCCTTCTCAGTGGTGGCCCCCAAACTATGGAATGGTCTCCCCGAGGAGGTGCGCCTGGCGCCGACACTATCATCTTTTCGGCGCCAGGTTAAAACCTTTCTCTTCTCTGAGGCATTTTAATTCATTTTAATTATAAACTATTATATTTTGATTTTAGACTGTACAGTTTTGTGTACAGTTTTGTGTTATTTTTATTGTATTTTTAATGTTCACTGCCCAGAGAGCTGTTGCTAGTTGGGCGGTATATAAGCTTAATTAAATAAAATAAATAAATAAAAATCTGGGGGACCTACAGGATGGGAAAGGCTGGTCTAGAGAGATGAGAACATAAGACCTTGCTGCTGAAGGTCTAGAGCCCATCTAGTCCAGCATGCTGATCACACAGTGGCCAACCAGATGCCCCAATGGGAAGCCCACAAGCAGGACCCGAGTGCAAGACCAGCTCTCATCTCCTGCGGCTTCCAGCAACTGGCATTCAGAAGCATTCTGCCTCCAGCAGTGGAGATACAACAAGGCCAGTAGAGTTAGTAGCCATCGAAAGAGAGGAAAAAGCTCAAAATTGCTTCTGAGAAATTTTGGGTTGCATCTATCTGCTCCTCTCGCGTCCCTGGCACCACCAGCTGTTCCAAGCCCTGGCACTGGCTGACCTTTAAGAGGGAGACTCAGAGAAGCCAAGGAATCTAGAAGGGGCGCCAGTGATCTCCCATCAATCATCCACGGCAATGGCTCCTATTTCTGTCATCCCCGTCAGCTGACGGATCAGGATGAGGATTCCTTCTGACACGGCCATGCCCACGTAAATTGAAAAAAGAAAATGCAATTCTCGGTTGTTTGGGTTGCCCTGGATTTAATTCAATCTACCTTAAAAGAGAATCGTTCTATAATACAGTGGGATGAGGCGGAAGGAGTGCGTGCAGCTGGTGGTGGAGAACTTTGTGTCAGACAGTTTAACTTAATTTTAAAAAACCTGTGCCACGCTTGTCCCTTTCCTACCCAATGTATTTGGATTAGGCAATCAACACCTTTTTTTTGTCAATCAGTGACAGATTAATTCTACTTTCATGCTGCCACATAGTATGAGGTCATTAGGAGCAGGCACCAGGGAGAATACTGTAAATCTTCCCTGTCTCACAAATACCACAAAATGTCGCACAAATGAGAGAAAACCAACAACGTCCCATTTTTTGCTACCCCGTTTCTAGAAATCACACCCAAAATATTCAGCAGACATAAATAAGCCTGCCAGTTTGCGAAGCTTCTCCTGCTGCGCATACTGATATCCACAGGGAGCCAGGCTACGACTTCAAAGGCAAACACAAAATCGTCAAGAAACGAATTGCATAATGTAGACTCTACATAAAATAAAAATCTGGCCAGCTGGGCCAAAAAAGGTTCCTTATACTTGGTACACGGCCATCATGATCAGGAGCCACTGAGAGCCCCTATTCCCCATGAATTGATCTAATCCCCTTGTGAAGCCATTGAAGATGGTGATGCCAGTGAATTCCATAAATAACAGAGTAATAATACTAATATTTGTATCATCATCATTAATTTATTAGATTTATATCCCACCCTTCCTCATTCCACATTTCCTTCTGTGAAGCATCCTGTGCCACTCTATGTTCTATAAGCCTTTTAAGTTGAGACCTTATCCCAGTCTGCTACTGTGTTGGAATTGCTTTTTAATATGCTTTTAAACCTTTAAAAAAAAAAAACAATCTTTTTTAACCTTTTTTTAAAAAAAGTCTTCAAACCTTTTTTAAAAAAATGTTTTTAAAGTGGTTTTGTTTTAATATATTTTAATGTTTGTTTTTATGATGTTTTAAAGTGTTTTTAGTGCTTTTGTTTGCCTCCCTGGGCTCCTGCTGGGAGGAAGGGCGGGATATAAATCAAATAATAAATAAGTTCATAGCACTGTGTGAATAAGAAAAACGTATTTTCATTTTTTTTTTTTTTACAAATGTGCAAACCCTTAGCTTCTTGTACAATTATCATTTTTATATTTCTATCCCATCTTTCCTGCAAGGAGCACAAGGTAGTTAGCCTCATATTTATCCTCACAACAACCCTGTGGTGCAGGTTAGGCCGTGAGACTGGCTCAAAGGTCACCCAGTGAGCTTCATGGCTGAGTGGGGATTTGAACCCTGGCCTCCGAGATCCTAGTCCAATATTCTAACCACTACGCCACACTGGCTCTATTTACAATGTGCCGTTTGAAGAAGCCTTTTCCTTTGTCTGTCCTAAGTCTTCAGCCAATCCATTTCATTGGATGCCTGGATTCTAGAATTTTGAGAGATGCGGAAAAAACCACATTTGCTTCATTGTCTAACTTCCTAAACAAAAATGCCCTAAATAGTTAGCCTTTCTTTGCAGGGAAGGCACTCCAGTTTGCTGATCATTAAAAAGCATACATAAATGACCTACTTGAATTTTCCTCTTCTCTAGACCAGCGGGGAGCAACACAATCCAAAATGCACAAAACAGTTTCTTTGGGGGAGGATGGGATGCTCTGCCCATGACAGGGAGATGAAACAAGACATATTTTTCCTTTACTACTACTTCTTGTTGTTCTTTTGCTAAGCAGCTGTGGTTCATCTTCCAAAGCACTCGGAAACAGTGGGAAGTGTCAAGCCAAGAAAGTTAATCAGAGCGCTTCAACAAACAGAAACTAAAAAAGGAGGAGGAGAAAGGGAATTGTGAGGAATCAATGAAGACCCACAGGCTCTCAGCAGCAGCGAAGCTAATTTGTAACATAATTAAATTGTCTCTAGAGGGAGAGAGAGGATTGAATCAGAGGTGCCCAAATCAAGCTTAGGGTGTCCGTGATTCTCCCTGAGCAAACTCTGCTCCCTTCACCGCTGAGGTTCACACATCTTGTCCAAAGTCCAATGACAATTGCCTCCCACAAAGCCATCTCATTAGGAGGTACGCCTGCACTTCCTGTGCCTGGCCCCCAAGCGGCATGACTCTGCACTGATGCTCAATGAACTGTGGAATGGTCTTCCTGATGAGGTGCGCCTGGTGCCGACGCTGCTGTCTTTTTGGCGCCAGGTGAAGACCTTTTTATATTCCCAGGCATTTTAATGCATACTATTAATATTTATTGATGTATTTTGCTGCTGCTTTGATTTTTGTTTATGTCTGTTTGGTTTGATTCTATTGTATTATTGTATTTATATATTTTCTGATTGTTTTATTGTTATGTACACCGCCCAGAGAGCCCCTGGGCTTAGGGCGGTATATAAATTAAATAAAATAAATAAATAAATAAAAAGGCACTTGGTACAGTTTCTCTTAACAGTTTGCCAAACAGAAACAGATAAGCAGGTAAGAAGAGCCCTGCAGAATCAGACCAAAGGCCCACCTAGATCAGCATCCTGGCACCGAACCAGACGCTTCTTGGAAACCCACAAGTAGTGATGGGAGATCTCTCCACCCCAAGGTTGAATCCAAATTTGGCTCAGAATAAGCCGACCTATTCCCCCTCCTCCCAAATCAGGTAAAATGGGCTTATTCCAAACCCCTCTGAAAATTCAGCCATGGCTGCAGTCAGAGAAGTGATGGGTTCAGCTCTCTACACCCCATCTCCCAAGAACCTCTAAGCTAGGGTTGGGAAACTCAGACCCAGGGGCCAAATGTGGCCCTCCAGAATTCTTCCCAGGCCACACTCCCTTCCTGGTCACACTGTTCTCAAGTATGTTTGCCTGGCTGGAATGTGTCCCTGAATGCTGACAATGCCTTATGCTTGTCTGAATAGAGGATAAAGAGAGGTAGGTAAGAGTGCGTAGAAATGAGCCAAAAGGTAAAATGAATATTCATTGCTCAATCCATTTTTGCTTCTGCCCTCACCCACTACTAGCATGTGGCCCCTGGAAGGCTGCCCAGCAGGGAATGTGGCCCTCAAGCTGAAGAAGTTTCCCTGTCGCTGCTCTCAGGCCCCTGTCCCCTCCATTACTGCCACAAACCTCTCTTTCCTTCTTCACTCCAATGTGCAAGCCTCCTTCCTTCATTCCTTCCTCTCCACTCACCCACCTGTGAGCCTGATTAAAATCTGAGCCAGAGAAGAACAACCCACACCTTATTCAGGCCAAGCATTGTGAACCCTAAAGAAACAGGCACTCCAAACACATTATGTAGAAGCAGGGCGTGAAGACGACAGCTCTCTTTGGCTGCTGGCCCCTAGCAACTGATATTCAGAGATATACTCTGCCCTTGTCTGTTAGTAGCTGAATCTCCTCTTCAAGCCATTAATGGTGCAAATGCAATTAACCTGCATCTTTTTGTTATGTAAATAACAGGCGCTCTCTCTGTCTCTCCCTGCCATGGTCTGAGTCATGACTAGGGACGGGAGAATCTCTCAATTCCATTTCTCACCTTCCCAATCTTAAACTCAGTTCTCCACATTTCTCCAGTAATCTGTGATTAAAAAAAAAAAACCATGAAACTCTGTCAGCATCTTAATGTGAATTTCTCCTAATGTACAAGTTTGTGTGCACTTTTGCCTAATATAGACAGTTTTGCAATAAAATGGTATTGCATCCCCACATAATGCATTTTGTATTTTCACTGATGTATGCATTTACATTTTTGTACACATCACTTGTCTGGAGAACTGCATTGCAAAATTCAAAGAAGTGCTGCACAAGACCTGTGCTGGGAAGACATGCATGGATGCCTGAACACAGTCATTGATACTTCCAAAGGTCACCCATTTTTTTCCCATTCAAGCCTCTTGGGAACCTAATAAAGAATTGCCTCCATTCCAACTCATTTTGTCCATGTTGTAGATACTGGGGAGACCTGTATACACATCCATACCAAAAACCAAGCCGAAACAACAGAACAACTTGGGGTTTAGGTAACCAGAGCTGAGACCAATTTCCATGAGTTTTGATTCCCCTGTCAAAGCATTCACATTGAGAAAGGAAGAATCCTTTGTCAAAGGGCTGAGCAAATGGCAGGATATCTAAAAGAGAGTCTTGTTCCTTATATACCCAACTGATTGCTATGCAGGAGAGGGCATCCTGCCGATACCATCTCACCAGGAGATCCATCCTATGCTGTGTCAGAACTGGGCCTTCAGCGTAGTGACACCAATCCTTTGGAACTCCCTCTAGTCAGACAGACACAGTCTCTACTGAAGACTTTCCTCTTTCAACAAGATTTCTCTCCTAGGCAATAGCTGTACCGAATGTTAAACTGTTTTTATATATGTCTTGTTTTTAATTGTTTTTATATATGCCATTTTTAACTGTCTCGAAGCAATTTCACTGCACAATTGTCATGTTCAGGTCTGATGCTGGATCCCATGCAGAAAGTGGCAAGGCAAGGCTGGTCAAAGATTGCTGGACCATGGAGAGCTCCGAGTGAGCAACATGCTACTAAAAAGGCTGGGATTGGACTGAGGCCTTTTAAGCCTCTGACCCCAGGCTACCTCCTCCAAGCTCTAACACACACACCCCAGTAGAGAGCTTCAGAACCTTTAAAGGCCAATCCTCTGGCCTGAAGACAGTCCTCCTTCGCTCCATAGCCTTCCTCCTGGTGCACTCCCTGAGCTGCTGGACTTGTGATGTGCGGTGGGAGGCATCTGGTTCTCCAGGCTCAGGGGAAGATTCCCATGAGGATCTGGTAGGGGATGAGATCCACTGGTTGATGCCAGTTTGAAAGCATTCCGTCCACCTAACAGGCTGGTATTGATTCGAGTTTCTTCTTTGCCCACTAGCTGTGGCTTGTACCAATTCGTTTTCCCCCCACAAAAAATATTGATATTAACATTGATATTTTTAAAGGAAACATGGATAATTTTAAAGGAAACATGGATATTTTGAAAGAAACTATCCATAACTGAATGAAAATACTGAAAAAAGATATTGTTTTTACTGCTGATATTTTAGAGAATGGATATGTCCATTCTTGAAAACAGCCGTGGAAAATCCAATCCACAACAATAGAGAAAAAGTGAACTAACAGAAAATTCGGTACCAAATTTTTATTTTATTTATTTATTCAATTTATATCCTGCCCTTCCTCCTAGAAGGAGCCCAAATTGGGCAATTCCAGCACATCCCTAGGGTCCGGGCTCTGGCCCTACATGCCTTGGTGGCCTGGGAGGTTCCTCTAGGGATTCCTACATGCTGAGATGCACTGGTTTCCCTATCATCAGCAGTCAGCTCCGAGCCCATGAACCTGACCCAGCTCCCCATCTGGTGCCCTTGCAGCCTCCGACTCCTTGTCCAGATCACTGCTAGTTTCAGGGGTCACAACAACAACAAAAGCACCTGTCAGCCTTTGGGTCCCCAGATGTTGTTGCTCTACAACTCCCATCAGCCCCAGCCAGCGTGGCCAATAATCAGGAATCATGGGAAGTGTAGTCCAGCAACATCTGGGAACCCAAAGGTTGGGAAAGGCTGGCATTGATGAAACAACTGCATCTACAAAATGGCTTTGAGGTGCTTCATCAGAAGTGATCCATGAAGTTAATAGACCTGACTACATTTTTTAAAAAAGGTAAAGGTGTCCCCGCACTTGTAGTGCGTGTCGTTTCCGACTCTTAGGGTGACGTCTTGCGATGTTTACTAGGCAGACCGTATATATGGGGTGGGATTGCCAGCTCCTTCCCCGGCTAATTTAGGTTCATTCATTTTGATAGGTCTATTCTGAGTAGGACTAAGCTGGATGCACCCCATGGTGTTGATGCGACCTAAGATACCATCTTTGGCTTTCTTCAACAAATACACTTCAGTGATCAGCCAGCATGCCCATCTCACCAGCATCCTCAAGGCATCCATTAAACCCCTACAAGCTCCCCCTGTTTGCACTTCTCCTTTCAGCAGTATCTCGCCGCCAAATCCCTTTCTGCTTTGTGATAAAAATGGGACTCCCCCTCCCCCCCCCTGTATGTTAGCCCATCTAATTTTTCACTCGATTGGTAATTAACAAGAACATTCTTTCTGGCACCAGCTGGGAGATGAATATCAGCTCATAAAGTTCTCTTTAAAAAAAAAAAAACAGCACTCAGCTGAAAGCATTTCTGCACAAGTAAACGCTTCAACTAATGGTTCCCCCCCCCTTTTTTTTTTTTTGCAGTGGAGGAGGGTGGGAATGAAAGGCTGAAGACTATTTTATTTTATGTCACTTCGCCCCAAATAAAATGGAGAGGAAGTTTTAAAGCAGCCTATATCCAGCTCTCACACACAGGGATATTGTTTCCACTTTAATGATTCAGAAAAAAAGAATGGAAAGCTCATCAAACCTAACAAGTCTACCCTTCACTTTCTCTCTAACCCTTACAAAAGAGGAAACATTTTGAAGGTTTCTTTTTTGGCTTCTCATGCACGCTTTGTTTTGACTTCAATGTCTCCAGTATCTTGTCGGTACCCCACAGAGGTTCATCTGGCATGCTCGCTGTATGGTTTTCAGCGAATGCGGAAGATGCACTTTTTTCCTCTGGCCTTTGACACTTGAGGTGTCTGTTTTCAGGACCCACCCTATTCCTGCAATGGTAATCTGTTTTAACTGGTTTTTTAACATTGCGTTTCAAACGGTTGTAACCTGCCCTGGTATTTGCTGGTGAAAGGTGGGTCATAAATCTAATAATAAAATAATATATAAATAGGTGCAATTTCAATTTGCTCCACGTGTGTGGGTTGGCATTTGGGGGCACTTACCAAACATTTGTTTCCTGTCCTGGCTTCCCCCCCCCCAATCTGTAAACCCAGAGCTGTTGAACCTACAGAGGTTCGGTGCCAGCACCCAACAATGTTACGCAACTGCTAGGGCCCTCTTGTCCCAACAGATTATCACTGCTGATGTCTGCTTTGGACCCCCATTTTTTTAAAAAAATAAATAAAGTAAATCTGGCCCAGCCCTCCAAGTGGTACTCAATAGCTGTATACACCTTTAAGTTTCCACAAAGCCCTGATGTAAAGAACACTAGAAGAGCATTGCTGGATCAGGCTCTGACTCTCATTATCCCTGACCCTTGCCTATGCTGGCTGGGAGGGGAGCCTATTGCCCCTCCAGATGTTCTCAGACTCCCAATGCCCATCAGCTCCATCTAGTATGGCCAAGGGCCAGGGAGGAGGAGATATCCAATCCCACAACATCTGGAGGGCAACAGGTTCTCCATCCCAGAAGTACGGGATCCACACAGGAGCTGAGATACTTCTAAAAAAGGAAGCTAATGGAAAAATGGTGGGGCACCATAAGATGACTGCATCTGTGAACCCAAATATTCCTGCTGAGAAAAGAAGAAGCTCTCCCTTCTCTAACCCTGGGTCCTCCCCCTCCCCAGCAACATGAGACGTTGGCAAGGCTCAGGGCCAAGCCCCCTCAGGGCCTTACTTACACAGAGCGGTCGTGAGCCCTTCTGGCTGGTCATAATGCACAATGGCAACGCACATGGTGTTGAGGGCCACGACGCAGAGGACCATCCAGTAGAAGCTTTGTGCTTTTACCATGCGTCGGATGAAGAACCGGAACATCTTCTCTTTCCTGCGGAAGTAGGAGGAGCTCTCGTTCTTCCCACTCTTCAGGCTGGCCCGGGCAAATGGGGAACCTGCAGGCATTGGAGGGATACAAAGCAGGTTCATTGCTTACATAGAGCTGGAGTGGTGAACCTTTTCCAGGCAATCGAGGCTACATTACCCCACTGGAGAGCTGTCAGGGATCACATTTCAGGAGTGGCTGGGCCAGAACCACAATCACATGCCTTTAAGATCACATCCACACCATACATTTAAAGCACATGGCTCTCCCTCCCAAAGAATCCTGGCACTGTAGTTTACTGTTTAGTTACTGTAAACTGCCCAGAGAGCTTCGGCTATGGGGCGGTATATAAGTACCATCAATCAATCAATCAATACCCTTCACATAGCTACAATCCCCATGCCCACTCACTGTTGGAGGGGGTACAATCCAAATTTATGAGGTCCATTCTGGGCGCCCCGAGATGCGTCCCCAATGTGACTTTACGCTTGGAACTAGGTGCCCTTCTGATTGAGACCCGCGTTTGGATGTTAAAATTCAGCTATTGGCTGAAGTTACTATTTCAGCCCTTAGGACTGGCCCCACTAACTTTGGAGGATACCTTTCAATCTCAATGGAAGCGAGAAATGATCAATAAACTTGGAACTCTTGCTTTCTCACTCCCTGCGGTTGGGGCCTTAGGCTATATGACCGCCAAAACAACAATTATCCAATGCCTCAAAGATATTGAATTTCAGAACAACCTGAGCCCGGTTGCAGCTCATTCACACTGTCTTATTAACGTTAAACCTTGTATCCCTGTTATTTACATTTCAAGTTTACCTACCCCGAAACTTAGGAGAGCTTTTACCCTAGTATGAGTCAATACTTTGCCCTCGGCACTATTGGAGGGTAGATATAGGGGTGTTGCATATCGTGACCGGATTTGCCCTTGTGGAGTAGAGGTGGTGGAGACTGTGAACCGTGTGTTGCTCTACTGTCCTGTTTATTCCAAGCTCCGCCTCAAGCTCATTTCCCCACTTCTGTCCAATTGTTCTTCATGCTCAGAGGTTACGATTTTGCAATACTCACTGGCAGACTCAGATTCCCGGACCACTGCCAAGGTTGCCTCATTCTGCGTAGCTGCTATGGCTCGCAGGAGGGATTTAATGCGTTGTGCACTAGATTAAGGTACCAGCTAGCTCAGTATGTGGACTTAGTTAACAATGTCCCTGTATTGTGATGATAATGTATTGGATTCTGTGTTCTCTGATACCCAGAGGTCTTGTAACTATAATTGCTGATCTTGGACCATAATAAAGATTTTACTTACTTACTTACTTACCCATGCCCCCTTAACAAACTACAGTTCCCAGGATCCTTTGGCAGGAGCCATGTGTTTTAAATGTACGGTGTGGATGTGACCTGGCACAGAGACCCAGTGATTTCCCATGGAAAGAGATATATACATTGAACTCCAGAACATAAGTGTAGCCCTCTTGGACCAGGCCAAAGGCCCATCTAACCTATTATTTTGGTCTCATAGTGGCCAACCAGATGAAATAAACTAGGATATGAAAGTAAGGTTTAAAGATAGCTTAGAGTTATATCCACCGATGGTCCACTCAAAGTCAACTCAATGAATTTAATGTGCCTAAATTAGCCATGTCCATCAATTTCAATAGATCTACTCTAAGGGTTACTAATGCTGGATATAACCCTGGATATTAGGGTTTTTCTTTCTTCTAAAAATATTTTTATTAAATATTTATAAGTTGGCTTTGTTTCATAATCTGGCCGGTTCTGAAGCTGTTTGCCCTAGTGTCCTGGCTGAGAAAAAACAAGAAATTATATCTAGGGGACAATTTCTCGGTTGGTTGGTTTGCTTGGTCACATGAAAGGGCTGGTGTATGTGGCCAAAATATTCAGCTTATTAAGCTGTGATATGATCGCTTGAATGTGGCCCCGGTGAGAGTTGGGCTGTAAGACCATTTCCAATTGGTGACCCTTAGCTGGTCGCCAACATGCGTAAGGGTTTCAAGGGGTTAATCTCTTGACCACTGTATGATTGTAATTATTGTGAGAAATAAAAGGGGGGAAATGACCATCCGTTCTTCGTTGGCAAATTGGGCGGTATTCAATGCTAGTCCTACTCAAGAGTAGACCCATTGAAGTGAACAGGCTTGACTAACTTAGGTTTATTTATTTGAATGTATCTACTCTGAGTAGGCCATGCGGCCATACTACCCTGAACACACCCAATCTTGTTTGATCTTGGAAGCTATGCAGGGTCAGGCCTGGTTATTACTTAGATGGGAGACTGCCTGAGAATACTGGGTGGTGTAGGCTTAGAGGAAGGCAGTGGTGAAGCACCTCTGAATACCTCTTACCATGAAAACCCTATGAATATATCCAAAAAAGACTCATAGGATCACCATAAGTCATAATCGACTTGAAGGCATAGAACAACAACAACTCGGAGTAGGATTTAGCTGAATAGAACCCACTGTAAAAATTATCCAGTCAACCAGGCTTGTTCCACGGCGTCCACATCTACACTCTACATTTAAAGCACAATGAAACCACTTTAAATAATCCTGGGAAATATGATTTGCTCAGGGTTGTTAGGAGGCCAGTATTCCACTCACAGAGCTCCAGTTCCCAGCATGGTTTAACAATCAGTACTTCTTCCCAGGGAACTCTGGAAAGTGTAGCTCTGAGCTTTAAATGCATAGTGCAGATGTAACCTGAGTTAATATCTCATGGCACAGTGGAGACTACTCCATTAGGGCAAATGGGCACGGCCCCACCAACCTCAATCTGCTTCTTACTTGCAACCGGTCCAGGAGGTGGCAGTCCACACTACAGTTTTAAACTGATCTGACAATCAACCCCCCTTCCCAGGGAACTCTGGGAATTGTAGTTCTGTGAGTGGAACAGGAGTCTCCTAAAGAGTTAAAGTGATACAAAACTGAGACAAATTTATGATGTGAGTGAGGCCTTAGTCTCAGGTGTTGTAGAATTCAGTAGAGGGGAAGATGGAGGCAAATCTAGAATTAGTTGTCACAGTATGTCATTGGGCTCCATCCACACTATACATTTAAAGCAGCGTTACTCCACTTTCCACAGTCATGACTTCCTCCAAAGAATCCTGGGAAGTGTAGTTTGTGAAGGGTGCTGCTGAGAGTTCTTAGGAGACCCCTAGACAAATAATTGGGTGTTAGAACAAATTAAACCAGAACTATCATTTGAAGCTAAAATGATGCAACTGAGGTTATCGTACTTTGGACACATCATGAGAAGACATGATTCACTAGAAAAGACAATAATGCTGGGGAAAACAGAAGGGAGTTGAAAAAGGGGAAAGCCAAACAAGAGATGGATGGATTCCATCAAGGAAGCTGCAGAGCTGAACTTACAAGATCTGAACAGGGTGGTTTATAACAGATGCTACTGGAGGTCACTGATTCCTAGGCTGTAATCGACTTGAAGGCACATAACAACAACAATTCCCCTCACAGAGCTGGGCTCCTACTGGGAGAAAGGGCAGGACAGAAATCAAATAATAAATAATAAATAAAATAAAAGTCCCAGAGTGATTTAACAGTTGCTCCCTCTTCCCAAGGAACTGCAGGTGTCTATGCAGAAGTACATCCTATTGAATTCAATGGGCCAGGTCAGACAGGTTAGGATTGCCACCTTCTAAGATGCCAGAGTGCGTGTCATCATCTGTGCTACAGCAAATGAACAGAGCTCCCCACCCTGAACAACTTCTTAAAAAAAAAATCAGTGAAACGCCATAAAGCTTTGAAAAAGTGATGAAGAGGCCATTGAAGACAATTTGAAGGGAATTACCAAGCAACTTGCCTGGGTAACTGCCAACGAGAGGCTTCTGCCCCTGCCGGTCAGCATATTTTCATGGCAACTTGTAATTATATGGGAAGTCTTCTAACAAACCTTGTAACCACATAGAAACGGTGAGTGTAAAAACGCTATAAAAGCCATTGCAGCCGTTGAACTGCACTGTTCCAGGAGGAGCAACGCTGCACACCTTTCGCGCCGTATCAGCAGGGGAGATTTCCAGTTGGACTTTGAATGGGCAGGTGCCTGTATATCTGTGTCAGGGGTTGGGAACCTGAGGCCCAGGGGCCAAATGCAGCCCTCCAGGCCTCTCCATCTGGACCTCATCATCCTCCCCAGGACACACCCCTCCCTGCCCCTGCTTTGCAGTGTTTCTGCCTGGGTGGAATGTGACCTTCAGCTCTGATCGTGCCTCTCGCTTGCCTGGATGGAGAACAGAGAGGGGTGTATGAGCGTGTGCAGAAACTCGCCTACTGTACAAAGGTAACATTGACATTCATTGGTCCATCCACTTTTGCCTCTGGCCCCACCCACTGCTGACATGTGGCCCTTGAGAGGTTGCCTAGATGGGAATGCGCCCCCCTGGCTGAAAAAGGCTCCTGACCCCCTGCTCTGTGAGCTTCTTCATCCTTCATCCATTCCCAGCCATGCCATGCCATTCCTTCCTTTGGGGAAGGGCCGTAGCTCAGTGGTAGAGCATCTGCCTTGTATGCAGAAGGTCCCAGGTTCAATTCCTGGCATTTCCAGGCGGGGCTGGGAGAGAGCTCTGCCTGAAATCCAGGAGAGCTGCTGCCAGTCAGTGTAGACAATACAGAGCTAGATGAACCAGTGGTCTGACGTGGTATAAGGCAGCTTCCTCTGTACCTTCCCATCCCTCCCAGTTTTTCATCATTCTCCCAAACAGCACTGAGCATGCTCAGTCCTCAATAGGCTGTTCTGTTCTGTTTTCTCATGATTTTCTTGTACTTCTATAAGCCTTGCGTCTTCCCTAAGCCTGTCCATACATCCTTCTGTGACGCAGCTATTGCCATTTTGGCGACATAAAGCGAGGCAACTCAGATTGAAATCAAAGTAGAAGATGATTGCGCTTTAGGATGGAATGCAAAAGCAGCCTACATAGGGTGGAAATTGCCAATGTTCAATTATTCTCCCAAAGTGGAAATCAGCCCAGCGAATATGATTGGTGTTTGTTGTCGTTGTTGATTTCAGTCCATAAACGATATGTGATGATGCCCTTCCCCGCCCTATTTCCACTGTTCCCTGGGCATTGAAATGGACATGGTGGAACAACATAGTGACGACACAATGTATGTAATTAATGGTGTACATTGTGCGAATTGTGTAATTTGGCCACAGCATGCAGCAAGACAAATAACATAGGGAGGGTTGGTGGAAGACAAACTGCAGCAGAACAGAAACAGCGCTGCACATGATGAATACAGGAAACAATCCTTTTTTACATCCCATATATACATTGTATTTTACGTATTTTAATTGTATTTTATGTATTTTAATTTATTTTAATGTTTTTGTGATTTTATTGTTTACAATATTATGCATGCGTTTGATTTTATTTTTGTAAGCCGCCCTGAGTGCCCTATTATAGGGTAGAAGGGCGGGATAGAAATATTTTAAATAAATAAATAACATTTCCAGCCAGACGTCTATCCAAACACTGACCAGACTCCAGACCTGCTTAATTTCAGCATGACTGCTGTGTTATGTGCCCTCAGACCATAGCACCAGGAAAATACACAAGTCCCCAACTCCCATGAACGTGGGGTGACACCAGTGGTCCATCCGGCAGTGAACTCTGCTCACTTGTGAGGTTGGGGATTCCAGCTCTTTCCTTAGCTTCTCTTTTGACAATGTACACTCCTCATGAGGTCATGCTGCTTCACGAGACTTTTTAGTTTAGATTGAAAAGGTGAGCAATTCAGGGCTTTTTAGTTTAGAGAAATGGCAAGTAAGAGGTGACATGATAGATGTGCATGAAATCATGCAGGGCACAGAGAAAGTGGACAGAGAAGAGTGTTTCTCCCTCTCTCGTAACACTAGAATTCATGGACATCCAGCGAAGCTGAATGTGGGAGGATTCAGAACAGACAAAAGAAAGTGCTTCTTCACATAGAGTTAAACTCCCACAAGAGGCAGTGATGGCCACCAACTTGGATGGCTTTCAAAGAGGAGTAGACAAATTCATGGAGGATAAGGCTAGCCATGGCTACTAGCCATGATGGTTATGCTGTCCCTCCACTGTCAGAGGCAGAATGCTTCCAAATACCAGTTGCTGGAAACCGCCAAAGGGGAGAATGCTGTTGCACTCAGGTCCTGCTTGAGGGCTTCCCATTGGGGCATCTGGTTGGCCACTGTGAGAACAGGATGCTGGACTAGATGGGCCACTGGCCTGATCCAGCTGGCTCTTCTTGTCTTCTTATGAGACAGCCTATCCAATAAAGAACATATTTGGCCTCCAACTTACCAACAGAGCAAACGTCCGTAAAGTGGTCCTCCCCCTCTTCAGCATGAATCAGGTCATTTTTGCTTTTCTTTATGGTGGCTCTTTTCAGCACTGAATGCAAAAGGAAAGGGGGGGGGAGATTGTTAGCACCCAGCAGCAGATAAGCCCTCTCAGCTTGCACAAGCTTAGCCACTCAAAATTGTATCCCTGCCTGGAGGCCACACAACCCTAAGCCATTAGAAAGCAATCCACCGACAGCTTCCCTCGCAGATTCTTGTGCCAAGGGTCATTAGTTATTTAGCCTTTCAGCTCTCCTCAGCCTCCGACATCCAGCCAGGTACATCTTAAGAGGGAAAGGGAGGGGGAGGGGGAGAGAGGGAGGGAATGTGGGCAGCCTTGCAGAGGCATCTCACATTTATTTATTTATTTATTACATTTCTACCCTGCCTTTCTTTTCATGATAGAAACCCAAGGCGGCTTACATATGGTTCCCAGACAGTCTCCCATCCAGGCACTGACCAGACCTGACCCTGCTTAGCGTCAGCAGGGAGCTGGCCTGAGGTGCCTTCAGACCATAGCCTGGGACCATATCTTGACTTCTTATACAAGATCCAGCTTAAACTATGGAATTCTCTCCCAAAAGTTGTAGCAACTTGGATTGCTTTAAAAGAAGACGAAACACAGAGAGGATAAAGCTACCAGTGAGTACTAGCCACGATGGACATGGTCTAAGCTCCACTTCTCTGGATTTCCCTGATGCTCTCCAGCGAAAAAATGCACATGGAAAAGTGTGCATTAAGAGAAAAGTGTGTTGAAAATGAAAATGGACTGCCTTCAAGTCAATGGACTTCTGGCAACCCCTATGAATAGGGTTTTCATGGTAAACGGTACTCAGAGGTGGTTTACCATTGCCTTCCTTTGAGGCTGAGAGGCAGTGACTGGCCTGAGGTCACCCAGTGAGCTTCGTGGCTGTGTGAGGATTCGAACCCTGCTCTCCCAGGTCGTAGTCCAACACTCTAACCACTACGCCACACTGGCTCTCTAAACAGAGCATTATGATAGGTGAAATGGATTGCAAAAACAGTGTATATTTAGGGAAATTGCATTGTCTATCTCCGCTGTCGGAGATGGTATGCTTCTGAATACCAGTTGCTGGAAACCACGGGAGGGGAGAGCGCTGTTGCACTCTGTTTGCAGGCTTCTCATAGGCATCTGGTTGGCCATTTGTGAGTGCAGGATGCTGGATTAGATGGGCCAATGGCATGATCCATCAGGGCTCCTCTTAAGTTCTTATGCATATGATTGTATATATAAGGAGAAATGTGTATGAATTTTTCAGACAGACATCTTTTTTTAAAACAAAAATTGCAAGCTGGAAATTGATGCAGAAATAGGGCAAACTGAACTCTGGATCAGAAAAATGGGAAACTAACAGAAGTTATCTCTGCAGCTGTCGCCTCTTTCTGGTAAGCTGTGCCCATGATTAAAAAGAAATCAGAGGAAATGAGATGATGCTATGTTGACTTCTATGATCAAGCCATCAAATGGGATCACTTTATATCCGTTAGGAATATATGAAAAAGTTGTGTCGGGATTGTGCTCCTAAAGGTCCCCAGGATCCTCAGAGGCCCAGCTTGTCTCTTCCTGGCAGAGGTTGCCTGGTGGGACCTTCACCAGTTGGACTTAGGTACCCTCCTGATCACAGGATCTACAAGCTAGCCTATTTTCTGAACTGTAGTCCTTCCTACCCACAGCGTGTAAGCTTTTCTCTCATGTAGTGGCTTCCATTCCCCGCACTTGTCCTTTTCCCTTTCTCTCTGCTGGCTCGCCACTGGGTTGACTAACCCAGGACTGTTCCCTTACCCGTCCCTGTACATTTACTCTCCTTGTAAACCAACCCCTTCCCTCCTAGTTCCTCTGTTTCACTGTCCTTGCTCTTTCTTTCTTTCTATATCCCTGGAACTTCTCCCCAATTTTCTAAAGCCCTGCCTTTTATGCAACTGCTGTGAGCATCTGGGCAATGCTCTACAACTGCTGCAGTCCCATTGCTTCACCTCTGGCTCTAGCTCACTTGTGTTTTCATTTGGGCTAGCACAGCCTTTCCCAACCAGTGTGCCTCCAGATGTTGTTGGACCACAACTCCCATCTTTCCCGACCATTGGCAATGCTGGCCGAGGCTGATGGGAGTTGTGGTCCAACAACACCTGGTGGCCCACTAGTTGGGAAAGGCTGGGCTAGCAGAAAGAGGAACAAGAGAAAAGGCAGCAGCAACTCCTGCATCCACTCTATAGGTTCTACCCACCCACCAGGGAACGGCCTTAGCTCAATGGTAGGACACCAACAGAAGATCCCAGTTTCAGTCCCCAACATCTTCAGGCACAGCTCGGTGCTAGTTTGCACCTATCTTTGGAGCAAAACAAACCACGAGGGCTAGTTTGCAGGTAACACTGAGCCAGTGCTAGTGTGTGTGTGTGTGTGTGTTAGGGACAGAAAGATCTGTCAATTTAGGTTCTCTCATTTTTCCAGTCTTAAATTCAGTTCTGCGGCAATTTGTACATTTTTTGATAAAATAATCATGAAAATTGTTCTCGTGTGGATTTCTCCTACTCAACACATGTTTGTAGGTAGTTTTGACTAATGTACACATTCCTGAAAGGCATTTCTCCTAATGCATTGCAATTTTTGTATGTTATCTTCACTCATATATTTCTCCTAATGTATGCATTTTTGTAAACATTGTTTGGTTTGAGAACTGCATCACAAAATTCAGAAACGTGCGAATGTTGAAGGATGGCTGTGTTTCAGTTCTCATACTGCTTTGGAAAGTGTGGATTTGATGGATTCGGCTTTAAATGCGAACTGAATCGCATGTCTCTCCTGTCCCTAGTGTATATACACATGTCCAATGAAGAGTCCAGTCCTCCAAACAATGGCAGGACCGGTCATATTCCATACTATCAATGACAGATATTTAACTATTCAGCACCTCATTTACGGCATCCAGAGAAGATGTCCCAACTTCCTGAAACAATTTGCTCTGCTGACCAAATTCCTAAAGTTCAACCTAAATCTATGTTGCTGCAGTTTCTCAGATTTGCATCGTTTCCAGAATCCTAAAAAGGAACGTAAGACTGAGATGCAAGCAATCAGCACAGACACCTGCATTCTGCTAGTGCACTCACAATGCCCTGGGTTTTTCTGTGCCCTGAGATCCTTTGAATCTGGATCTGAAAATGCATCCCTGATACTGTGGTGGGTATGCAATATTACATCTACAGTTTTAGTGATCCCATCTCAAATAAAATGGAGGGGATCACAGAGCAGAAAAAGGGCAAGCAAAGTGATCAAGGGATGTTTGTGCACCTACTCCATGAAGAAATGATAAGAGTCATTAGGAAATAAATTGATAGCATAACTGCCAATTTCAGAATGCCATTATACAAATGTATGGTGCAACTGCAGTTGGAATACCATGTACAGTTCTGGTTGCATCACCTCAAAAACGATATTGTAGAGCTGGAAAAGGTACAGAAAATGGCCACCCAAAATGATCAAGGAGATAGGACACTGTTCTTCAACCTTGGGTCCCCAGATGTTGTTGCACTACAACTCCCGTCTTCCCAGATAGCGTGGTCAATGGTCAATGATGGGAGTTGTAGGCCATCAACAACTGGGGACCCGGGGTTGAAGAACACTGAGTTAGGAGGTGGTTTGTCCCATAGAGTGCAATCACCATTATGTTACAGACTTGGTCATGTAAAATGCTTTAGTATGATAGAGTCGATGTTTAATTCCCATCATCACAAAACAGACAAAAATTAAAAAGGAGATTTCCCTGGATTCCCAGGTATTGTGTGGTGTTAAGAACCTCTTGTGATCCAGACTGTTAGGACACTGACCTGCAGAGAGATGGGCCACTTGAACCAGTAGCATAATTCACAGAAGAACTGGATCTAGGTCCTGACACTGATCCGGAGTCCAGAAACCAGGGGCCACCTGAATCTGAGCCCCACAAAACTGCCCTGTTCCAGTTGGGGTGTCTGTGTTAAGGCTAAGAGCCTATAAAGCAGGGATGGTTAAGCTGTGGTCCTCCAAATGAACTCCAACTCCCATCAGCCCTTGTTAGCATGGTCAATTGTCGGGAATGATGGGAGCTGTAGTCCAGTAACATCTGGAGGGCCCCAGGTTTGCCACCTCTGCTAGGGAGTCCACTGTGGCTAAGGTATCACACACAATACCACCAAACAGCAGAGGCAGTCATGCAAGAAAAGCCAGTGACACGCCAAGATAAGGCATTAGAAACTGATCCTCATCCAAACAGGATCCAGAGACAGTATCATTCAGGGGACCATCAACAGAGGAAATCCAATCTTTCCAGCTCAGGGAGCAAGAAGACCTATGTTGGAGTGGGAAAGCTGTGGCCCTTGAGATTATGTCAAACTCCAACTCCCATCAGCCCCAGTCAGCATGGCCAGGTTTGATGGGAGTTGTAGTTCAGCACCATCTGATAGACCACAGCTCCCCACCCCTAACCTATGTTGTTCCAGCAACAATGGAAGGCTCAGACTAAGGGATGATAAATACCCAAGGACAGGTGTTCAAGCTTGTTCTGAGACCTTCCTCTCAAGGACTTCCTTTATTCCTAAGGAGCCCTTTTGCTCTGTCATTGTACAGAAATTCTGGACCTTCAAGGAGCGTACTTCATCGATGATCTGCAGCCCCGGCTTGGATCTTGAGGCACCTGTGCTGTCTAGAGCTGGGGGTAACTCAACCTGTCCCTCTGACTCTGATGGGGTCTCTGGAAAGAAGACTAGAACCCAACCCAAGGGCCCCTCAAGAGGATCCTCCCTCAAATCTAGGGTATTCAGGTCTGGCCATAGGGGATCCTGCCTGTTCCCCTTTTTTCAGTGGGACATCGGGTTGATCTTTGAGCAGTCGGTGTCCATCACAGGGTCAGACTTGGGGTGATGAAAAATGAGGCTGCTAAGCTGAGGTCACTAAGCTGGACCTCAGTGTCGTACCAGCATCCTTGCCCCAAAGGACCTCATGTACCAAACTTGTTCAGCACTGCAGGCAGCGTACCCAGCAAGGGAGAATGGAGAGGTGATCAACTGCCAGGCTCTAGGTCAGAGGGCTATTCCTTGAAGGATCTCCATTTGCCCAGGAAGAAGATGGGACTTGGGAGATGTACAAGGGCTCAGTTAGCAGCCAGTCCTTATCGCAGGAGTGGTGAATATGTGACCCTCCAGACGTTGCTAGATTCCATCATTCCTGACTGTTGGCCATGCTGGCTGGGGCTGATGGATGTTGTGGACATCCAATGAAGGGTGAACGTTGGCAGATTCAGGGCAGGTGAAAGAAAGTACTTCTTCACACAGCACATAATGAAACTATGGAATTCATTCCCACAAGAAGCAGTGAAGGCCGCCAACTTGGAGGGTTTTAAAAGAGGATTAGACAAGTGCATGGAGGGTAAGGCTATCCTGGCTACTAGCCTTGATGGCTATACTTTACCTCCACAGTCGGAGGTGTTCTGATAAGGCAGGAAAGTGGTGGCTGGTCCATTTGGCCATTGGGCACCGCACCACCAACCTCAGTGTGCCCTGCCTGCAGGAGGAGAGAGCGCTGTTGCGCTGAGGTCTTGCTTGTGGGCTTCCCATTGAAGCATCTGGTTGGCCACTGTGAGAACAGGATGCTGGGCTAGATGGGCCATTGGTCTTATCCAGCAGGCTCTTCTGATGTTCTTATGAGTCCAAAAACATCTGGAGGGCCACCCTCTCTCAGTGGTGGCTGATGCCCATTGAGAATGGTGGGGAAACCAACAATAGGTGGAGCCAGAGCCAATGACAGGCAAAGTCAAATTATTCTATTTTTGCCCCCATCTTCCTTCCTACTGAGTTCTACAAGGGCAACACCTGAGGCTCAGACCCCATTCACACTATACATTTACATAGATTTTATGCCACTTTAATAGACATGGCATTGTATTCAGCTAAGCCCTACTCAGAGTGGACCCATTGAAATTAATGAACCTAAGTAAATCATGTCAATTAACTTCTAGGGGTCTACTCTGAGTAGATCTAATGGTGAACACCACCCCTGCTCTCCCCCAAAGAATCCTGGGAACTGTCATTTGCTAAGGGTGCTGGGAATGGTTACAAGACTCCTATGCCCCTATAATTCCCAGTCCCCTAGAAAGAGGGACTGATCATTAAACAGGTTTAAATCTGTGGGGTGGATGTACCCCATGGAGGAGGAAGGTGACAGGCAATGTCACCTCCTCGATTGGTTACAAGTAAGAAGGCAGGCAGGGCAGACTGAGTTTGGTGGGGTGAGGTTCCCCATTGACCTAATGGACCAGCCACCACTATTCTGCATTATCAGAACAAGTGGTTTCTTCCCTGGGACCTGTCCAGGGTTCTGAAGGACTTCATATCTGACTTCTCTTGCTTCCTAAATCTTTCTTCTTTTCCTTAGAGCGGATACTGTCCTTGCCTGTCAGTCCTCTGCTCCAGACAATTGCTTTACTTGCTTCTTTCAGATTTCTTCTATTTCTCGGGGTCACTCTTGCCAGCCCCAGAGACAGCCTAGTCTTCAGCTCCTGCACTGCTCTGCTCTTCCGGGAGAAAGGGCCAAAGTATATAAGACCTGAAATGTGCAGTTCTGCTTGTGTTTTCCCACATAGAAATTGCCAGCATGGGAGGCCCAATCCAGATTGGTACTTTAGTGTAAGGCTGTCTTTGGAAACCTGTGGCCATCCAGATGTTGCTGGACTACAACTCTTCTCAGTGCTGAACATTGGCCACACTGGCTGGGTCTGATGGGACATGGAATCCAGCAACATCTGGAGGGCCACTGGTGCCCCACTTGTGGTGTAAGGGGAACCTTAACCCTTTGCCCACCACTGCAATCCCAATCCAGATTGGTCCCGCCATTTGTTTAAATGGGATTTGGGGGGGACAATGCAAATTGCAGGTGCTGGGGTCCCCATCTGGATCAGGACTACAGTGGGAGAGGGGAAGAATTAAAGGGCCATCACCCATACCAGGGTCCTGACTCCTTCTGCATTGGCAATTTGTGCAAAATTGCCCTGTACTCAAGGGTAGAACTTTGCTTTTAAGGTCACATGTACTTTGGCAAATGGTCAAGCCAATACATGGGGTGGCATCCAGCTATGTTCTACTTAGAGTAGACCCACTGAAATGAATGAACCTAAGTTAGCCATGTTGATTAATTTCAGTGGGTGGTATTTACTGTTAGTCCTACTCAGAGTATGAGTATGAGCATGATTAAGAGGTCCATTAATTTCAGTGGGGGCTACTCTGAGTAAAGCCTAGTTGAATACAACTCAATGGGGTCTACTCTGAGTAGGACTACAATTGGACACAACCCATGAGGCACTCTTTGCCAATTTGTGGGTGCTCAGCCAGACCCAATGATGGCACTAGCTAGATCTGAATGGGTCTATAGTGCTCAGGTGCTTCAAGCCACAATTGACACCCTTTAGAATCCTGACAAATTGCAGTCCACTCACTGTTGTAGGTGCTCCCGCCGCTAATCTCCACCACTGCCATGCCTTGAAGGATCAGGCCTTCAGAAGTGGCCCTCCCTGACAGTGAACAGGAGGAGAGAAGGAGAGGAGGGAACAACAGAGGAAGGGGACAGGACAGGGAGGAGGAAGAGAAGACATGAGAGGAGGAAAGCCAGTCAGAAAAAGAGGGGGAAAGTCTTTTAATTGAACTTTTGTGAATTCTTTAACATCTTATGAGCCAGACGTCAAAGGCAACAGGAGGGACAATGGTCCCCAATTAATTTGTTAAAACCTCAGAAGGAAGAGAAGTGTGCAGATCTTTCTGGAGCTGTATCGGCGGCATTAAAGCTTTGAACTTCTTTATCGTAGAAAAATGATAAACATAAATATGCCTGCCTGGGATTGGATAAGTCAAGGTATGGGGAAATCTATGACCCTCCAAAGGTTGTTGGACTCAATCTTCCAACAGCCTCGGCCAGCAGGGTCAGTGGTCAGGAATGATGAGAGTTGTAGCCTAGCAACATCTGGAGAGCCACAGGAGCTTCCCCACCCTGACATAGTGTCACCATACCCTGTTATGACTTACTGCTTAAAAGAAGAGGAGATGTTGGCTAATTCATTTACAAACCAAGTTAGATACCTGGTATTCTGGCATCCTTAATGTCGCTGTCAGACCTCTCCACACTAAACAAAAGCTGGTGACTGTCCCACACAGATGGTAACATTGAGTAAGTCTCTGTATTCACACAACTTGGAACAAACAAATCCACCAACGTGACCTCCAGATTCCATTTTATACATTATACAGCAACAAAGTCACATCCACACCATACATTTAAAACACATGGCTTCCCCCCAAAAATCATAGGAACTGCAGTTTGTTAGGGGTGCTGGGAATTGTAGCTCTGTGAGGGGTAAACTACAGTTCCCAGGATTCTTTGGTGGGGAAGCCATGGGCTTTACATGTATAGTGTGAATGTGACCTATCCTACAGCTACACTAGGGTTGCCCACAGCAATGTGCAACATCCAGTTGCTTGTCCCTCAACTCCTGAAGTTATGTGTCAGGAATCCTGAGACTGGCTGCAGCTCCCTGGCATGGCCAGACCCACTTCATGTTTAAGAATGGACATCAAGCTTTCAAGCTTTTGGGATTGGCAGTGGGGAACACCAGTGTTAGCAAGCCTGATTGCAGCATCAAATGTCACTTGGGACATCCATCCTGAAACTGAAGTAGTTTCCTGTTCATGACTGGGGAGAAATCCGAGTTACTTTGCATTTTAGTGTGAAATTACCTAATTTACACTTCTCAAACCAATAATGGAACTGAGCCACAGTTGTCATTCAAAATCCGCACTTCTCCGAATTTTGTGATTCAGTTCTTAACCAAACAGGGTGTACGAAATCACATTACATTAGGGGAAAGTGCATAAGGAACACACATTCATGAAAATAAGATACAAACACACATTATGTCAGGAGACATCACTTGCAAAACAAAATGTACAAATCAAAACTGCATAAAATGTGTTGATAGGGAGAAATGCAAACTAAAATGTGGACAAATTTTCCCAAGCATTTTTTTTTTAAATGCAAATTGCTGCGGAAATATGGAGAACTGAATTTAAGAGTGGAATAAAGAGAGAAGCAAAGAGAGAGTGCAAATGACAGGTTCATATATCTCTGCTTCCCGTGCAGGCATTAAACAGAACACATATCCTTCTTTTCCTTAAAAGCCACCGAGACACACACACACACAACATACAGACCTCGTGTTAAAGAATGCAAACGGGGTGGGTGGGAACCTACCATCCAGGGGAGATTTCTCTTCAGCGTTCTTATCTTCTTCTGCTAACATCACCTCCTCTGCAAACAGAGAAAGAGCAGTGAAAAAAGCACAATCACCTTTTTTTATACCTGGCTTCATTGGGAATCCCAAAATCAACTTAACAATGATCACCCTTCCCTTGTAGCAGGGATGGAGAAGCTGTGGTCCTCCAGATGTCATTGGACTACGACTCTCAGTCCCGCCCAGCAGGACCAAAGGTCAAAGATGATGGAAGATGTAATCCATCCACATCTGGGAGGGCCAGAGGTTCCCCACCCTTATCTTATGGAAAATAGAATACTATAAATATATATTTTTAAAAAACAACCACCGCATAAAACATATGTAGAAATCACTGTATTTTAACTTTTTAAATGTAACTTCCTTTGATGGTCTCAAAAGAAAGGCAGCTTATAAAAAAATAAAATAAACTCCTTAGGAGCAGCCAACATGATAACCTCCAGATGTTGGTATTATTATTATTGTTATTATTATTATTGTTGTTGTTGTTGTTGTTGTTGTTATTATTCAGCCCTTCCTCCCAGAAGGAGCCCATGGTGGCAAACAAAAACACTAAAAACATCTTTAAAATATCTTTTAAAAAAACCTTTAAAAATAAATCTTTAAAACATCTGTGAAAAAAAATTCTAAAAACAATGGATTTATCTCCCAACAAAACAGTAGCCGTCTATTTAAAAAAAAAAAACACGTGTTAAATGCAAAAGCTAAAATATAGCCGATGATGATGATTTTCAAATCCAGGGCAATCCCAGAGCACAGTCTGACCTGCTATACAGAGTGCAGGCCTCTGTTTGAAGGGAAGGGTTGACAGAGGGAAGCCTTCACTTGGAAGCTCCAAGTCCAGTTTAAAGGTGCAGGGTTGTAGCCAATGTTAGTGCTACTCAGAGTAAGCCCATTGCAATTGATGGACATTGCTAACTTGGGTTCATTAGTTTCAATGGGTCTGCTCTGAGTAGAACCAAGGCCCCATCTGCACTGTACAGTATCATACCACTTGAAACAGTCATGGCTTCTCCCAAAGAATCCTGGGGACTGTAGTTTGTTAAGGGTGCTGAGAGTTGTCAGAAGACCCACTGTTCACCTCACAGAGCTACAATTTCCATAGTGGTTTAACAGTTAATCCCTCTTCCCAGGGAACATCTGGTACAGCAGCAAACTACAGCGTGACAGTTACATTTTTTATGTATATATATAGATAGACGGATTGTTGTTATTATTTTAAAAAACACCACCAGTGCAGAAAGCATGCATCAGAGAAAGAGACTTGGAAAGGAACTGAAATACAAGCAGCTTGATTCCTTTGAACTGTAAGACTTTTAGATTCCCTAGGAATAATCCTCTCCATACTCCCCCCCCACCAAACGACACATGTCCTTGTAAGATAAGAGACACTGTCTTCAAAAGATCATGTGGGGGCTGAGGAATTATTTTCTCTTTCTAAACAAGGATGCTTTGAAATTCAGCACATCAGGTTGGGTTTGGTGAAAGGAAAAACCAGCAGGTTTATTTTCCACCAATTGGGTCAATGTGCCCTGCAGGTCCTTTGTAATTCATATGTTAGTACAATTCTGTTCTTTCATTCATACCATCACCATCACCTGCCACATGTGCTGTGCCCCAGGAGCAAGGGGAGTTAGATCAGGGAGAGGAGTCAGATGAGAATGAGGTCCCTGGGGGCGCTGAAGGAGGGGGAACTCTGCCAGCCTGCAGACTTCCTTGGCCAGCACCCCCATCGAGGCAGGTCCCGCCCCGCCTGCGAGCTCCCCACCTGAACCGTTGGGAAGCGACCCTCCATGTGCGCCAACCCCACATGCGCAGGAATCCCCCCGGCAGTTCAAACACTTCCCAGCCAACCAGCTTCCCACTCCCTGAGGTCATGCCATCACCTAGCAAAGCCCCGCTAGACAGATGGGCCATCAGAGGCTCGCCCCCTTCACCCCACTCTAGAAGGCATGAGAAGAGAGACTTTCAGAGCATGCAACTTCAGAGGAGCTGTCGTTTATGTGCAAAGACCATCCCTACCTAAGCAGGTGCCCACTCAGGTGCTGAATCAACTCTCCCCACACACTGCAGAGACTGTTTAGGTAGGCTAGTTAGGGAAACTAGTGAGTCAGAGTCGACAGGTTTATGAAGCGCACCACTTGGATGTAACCATCATACTAATAAAATGAGAATTAGACCAAACCTCGCCTCTGTCTTGTGTCTCGGGCTCTGGGCAGGTCAGCCTGATTGAAAATGGAAAGAGGCAGTTGACACTTCTTCCAATAACATTATTATTTACTTCAGCCCAACTTTCTTCCTTTGTGGGACACAAGATGGCATCTTGTCCCTGACATTCCTTGCCATTAGGCTCAATATCCTGCCTTACCATGAGCTGTCTGGTGAGTCAAAGACCAGGTGGTTCAGGACAGCAGAGGCGTTGTCCAACAAGGAGAACAATAAGATTAGATGTTGCTTCAGCAGAGGAGTTGTCGAACAAGGAGCACAATAAGATTAGCTGTTGCTTCAGCAGAGGCGTTGTCCAACAAGGAGAACAATAAGATTAGATGTTGCTTCAGCAGAGGAGTTGTCGAACAAGGAGCACAATAAGATTAGCTGTTGCTTCAGCAGAGGAGATGTCCGACAAGGAGCACAATAAGATCAGATGTTGCTTCAGCAGAGGAGTTGTCCAACAAAGAGAATGATAAGATCAGATGTTGCTTCAGCAGCTGTCCACCAAGGAGCCCAATAGGATCAGATGTTGCTTCAGCAGAGGAGTTGCCCCAAAAGGACCACAGTACGTTAGATGATTCCTTGCAAGCGTAGAACAAACATTATGTGGTATTTGTAAAAGTGCCGGTTCCACTAGAAGCAACAAACCCAAAATTTTCTGGTGTTTTAAATTTTGTCCTTCTGCATTGGAGAGAGAGGAAAGCCAGCCTAGGGAAAGCGATTGCCCAGTTATGGGTCCAATTTTATGAAAGACGGGCTTCCAAAATTATTTCATCTGTGACATTTCTGAATGCCGCCCTGGAGCTCCTACTGGAAGAAAGGACATGATATAAATCTTCTTCTTCTTCTTCTTCTTTCTTCTTCTTCTTCTTCACTATCATCATCATCATGCAAGTTAGTGGAAATCCCAAGTGAAGAGAGCACTGCTGCACTCAGATCTTGCTTGTGGGCTTCCCATTAGGGCATTCGGTTGGCCACTGTGAGAACAGGATGCTGGACTGCATGGGTATTTGGCCTGAGCTAGCAGGGGCCTTTTTATGTTCTTATTTTACCATCTTTCAGCCTCACACCCTCATCTCTAAAGGGAACTACTAGTGGCCAACCTCAAAGAGTGGTTGTTCTGAGGACAAGCCCTATTTAGACTGAAAATGACGCTGCAGTTTTAAAAAAAAGGCACACCAAATCAAACAAGCATTAAAAACCTTTGGACCCTGACATATACATTATAAAGAACAAATGGCAGTAACTATTACTCTGATCTGGAAATACAGCCAGAGCTATAAACACACATAGGCAGAATTTATGAATGGGGAATATAAAATTAATGGCTCTTTTTTTCCTGAATGCCAGGAAACCGCAGAGTTGTCACGCAGAGATAAAGTGTGGTTTCGTTAATTATAAACTGTTCCCACTGTGCAACAGCAACCAGGAAGCCTCTCCAAAACCTCCCATTTGCAATGACCAGTGAGCTTATATAGCCTGATAATCATTGCAGCATTTCCAATATCTTAACCATTCCACCGTCGCTTGCATCAGACAGTCTTTCACGCACAGACAGACACAACTATGGAAAGGAAAGGCAGAATTAATTAATTTGTTTTGATATTGCAAACCACCTTGCAGGCCTTATGTCTGGATAGAAACAGAGTTAATAAATCCATAAATAGTGTGTATTAGGTGCAAAAATAGTTTATCTTTTTTTTCCTCTCTGTCCATTGATAGATATTTTGCTTGACCCCCCAAACTGTTTGAACCTCAGGTGAGTAACTTCAAGTCCACAGATGTTCCTTGTCCTCTTCCTCCCTTTCTTCTTTACAGTCTGCCTGACACGTGGGCAAACATTACCCTTTTCTGCATTTGCAGCTGCAAAACTGTCCATATACTAGGGATGGGTGAGAATTCCTCTGAATTCAGATTTAACACCAGATTTTTCAGTGGTCTGCATATTCTCCATCTTTGCAGAGTGATCCTATTTGCTCTGAATTTCAGTAGCTTTCTCCCAGCAACATATTTTTTCTCTTCAAATATTCCCTCCAATATATTGTTCTTTTATTGACTATCCACAGCACAGCAGTAAAGTTCTCTCTCTCTCTCTCTGCCGCCACCCCCTCCACTTGAATAATCCAAGTTCCAAGCAGGGAGGAAGCAAGCCAAGCGTATAATAGCAGAGGAGGATGAGGATGAGAAGCTGCTTTCCTGTCAAAATGTCAATAGCTGCTTCACATTTTTGATATTAATATTGATATTTTTGGAAAAAATCAGAGTGGTAAATGCAATGGATAGTGGACAAAGAAAAAACTTGAATCAATACTGCCTGTTGGGTCAATGGAATGTTTTTGAAGCGACACTGGCCAACAGATTCCAACCTTAGTATATACCAAAATATACTTTATATATTTATCTCCCACCACTCTAAAATGTCTTAAAAACAAAAAGACTTTAAAAACATATTAAAACAAAACATTTTAAAAAACATATTAAGACAAAGCATCTTTAAAAACTTATTTTAAAAAGCATTTAAAACATCTAAAAAAGAAATTCCAACACAGATGCAGACTGGGATAAAATCTTTTCTTAAAAGGCTTGTTGTAGAGGAAGGTCTTCAGTAGGCACCGAAAAGATAACAGAGATGGTGCCTGTCTAAGGGGAGGGTATTTCAAAGGGTCGGTGCCACTACACTAAAGGTCTGCTTCCTATGTTGTGTGGAACAGACCTCCTTATAAGATGGTATCTGCAGGAGGCCCTCACCTGCAGAGCACAGTGATCAACTGGGTACATAAGGAGTAAGATGATCTTTCAGGTATCCTTGTCCCAAGTTGTATAGGGCTTTGTACACCAAAATCAGAACCTTGAACTTGGCCCAGTAGCAAATGGGCAGCTAGTGCAATTCTTTCAGCAGCAGGACGATATGTTGGCGATACCCTGCCCCAATGAGCAGTCATGCTGCCCCATTTTGAACAAGCTGCAGCTTCCAGATTAACCACAAGGGCAGCCCAAATACAGTCCACTACAGTAATCCAACCTGGAGATTACCAGTGTATGGACAACAGTGGTTAGGCTATCCTAGTCCAGAAACAGTCACAGCTGTCTTACCAGCAGAAGCTGGTAAAAGGCCCTCCTAGCCACTGAGGTCACCTGGGCTTCTAGCAACGGAGACAGATCTAGGATCACCCCCAGACTATGGACCTGCTCTTTCAGAGGAAGTACAACCCCATCCAAAGCAGGCAATTGATCAATTTTCCAAACTCGGGAACCACCAGCCCATAGAGCTTCTGTCTTGCTTGGATTCAGAGTCAGTTTATTGGCCCTCACTATCCAGCCCACCTCCGAGTGCAGGCACTAGTCCAGGGCTTGCATGGTCTCTCCCGATTCAGACTTTGCATCACATATGACATCAGGTGTGAGGTAGATGGGTGTGGTTTGAGGAAAGGAACCTCATGGGCCAAATTTGGCCTGCAGGCCCAAAGTTCCCAACCCAGCAAATAAGATAAACACAAGCGACCATTCACAACAGCCATAACTGGTGACAACACCATTTTGTTTTGCTAATTCATCCCTTGTCGTGGGGCAAAGACCCCTGCTGCAGATTGCATGCTGAACTAACGCAGATAATCAAACTTGCTGATAAAAACTAGCTCATCCATTTTCTGCTGGAATTTCTAGTTGTCAGTTCCCCTTATCAGCTAATCCACAGCCTAAATAGGACATTTGTTTTTATTTATACCCCTTACCCAAGCCCCCAAGGCCTAAGAGCCAGAAATCCTCGCTTCCTTACCTGCCTTAAAGATCCACTCCAAATAGCCATTGAGTTCCCTTTCAATCTGCTGCTGCCTCCGGAGTTTTAAGAAGGCCCGCCGGTTTTCAACTCGCTCTCGTTCTTTGGCAAACTCACTGCAGAGAAGGAAACAGACAAAACAACATAGCTTTTGCCCATCTTGAGATTCCCAGCATCATTTTTGGGGGGAAGGGGGATTTTTCTCTCTCTTCTGATCCTATTGCTCAGAGCCAAGGTACACATCCAGAAAAGACTTGATTACTGCAATGTGCTACCCCCCGGTCCTGGTCCGGAAGCTCCCGCAGGTGTAAAATGCTATGGCTGGATGATCAGTGGGGACCGACTACAGCCAGCTAGGGATAAGTGACAAATTTGTTCCAGTTCGCAATTCAAGCTGAATCTATCACATCTGAACTTTCTGACACAATAATGAGAGTTGAAACACAGTCATCTTTCCAAATGCGTGCTTATTCGAATTTTGCAATGCCATTCGCCAACTAGCCAATGTTTACAAAAATGCATAGTTTAGAGGAAAGTGTGCCTAAAAAGAAATATAAGTGTGAAAGTCATATACCAAAATGCATTATATGACGAGAAATGGCTTGCAAAATGTCAGGTCTTGTCACTGCCTGGATGGGAGACCGTCTGGGAACCATATGTAAGCCGCCTTGGGTTTCTATCATGAAAAGAAAAGCGGGGTATACATGTAATAAATACATAATAAATAATAATTGTTCTGTAAACTGCTTTGTGACCCTCTGTGCTGGGGGCAGACCTTCTGAATAGGCACCCTTGCAAGGAGAGAGTGCTGCCACCAAGCCAAACTTCACCAGATGGTGGTCTGACCATGACAAGGGGGTGCATGGCACACCCCTACTCAGTCCATCACTTGGGGCAAATATTACATCTAGGGTGTGTCCTGCTCAATGTGTTGGACTGATGATCATTTGAGACAGCCCCATGGTTGTCATGGAGGCCATGAAGTCCTGACCTGGCCCATTTCTTCTCATTAAGTCATTACACAGTGCTAAAGCAAATTCTAAGGTATGCCCCAAATTTTCAGGAAGAGGAAGATACCCATCCATTTTGATAGAACTTACTATATGTTAGACACCTGATAAATATTAAATTATTTTATATTGTTTTAATTTTTAAAAAAATTTAAATTGTGTTTTAAATTGTTTTTTTAAAAGATGTATTTTAAATTGTATTTGTTTTTAGTTACTGTAAACCGCCCAGAGAGCTTCGGCTATAGGGCGGTATACAAGTTTAATAAATAAATAAATAAATAAATAAATAAAGCAGTCTGCACATATTGGAAATAAAATAAATACATAAAAGTATCCTAAGCCTTCCTCGAACCACTTCGGATTGCAAAACAAGCAGGCCAGGAAAATATTCCATTTGTTCATTCATTTAGCACATCTATATGTCCACCTTTCTGCTATCATGGAACTCAAGGTGGAGAACGTGAGACTCCCAAATGCATCTGCCATCGATCTAGCCTCAGCAAGAAAATGTCTCATTTTAGCCCTAAAGGCAAATTCCCATATTTTCCTCACCCAGTCTTTGGTGGAAGGTACCACATGCAACTCATAATTGCATACATAATTTGGTAAACACAAAAGGCACATGCATTTCCCCTTCCCATTTGACACCACCAGCAGCGTCATTTGGGGAGCTGAGTCTTGAATGGAAGATGGTGGAGCCTCCAGAAGGCTCTTAAGCGGAGCCTTGGATGGCTTCAAAAGAGGATTGGATAAATTCATGGAGACGGATTGGATAAATTCAAGGGCTACTAACCATGATGGCTATGTTGTACCTCCACTGCCGGAGGCAGTATGCCTCTGGATGGCAGTTGTTGGGATCATGCACGGGGAGAGTTCTGTGGTGCTCAGGTCCTGCTTGCAGGTTTCCCAGAGGCATCTGGTTGGCCACTGCATCTGAGAACATTATGGCCTAGATGGGCCATTTGCCTAATCTAATTTGAACTCTCCTCATGTTCATAGCCAGAGGATGCAATGCAGAAGAGATGGAGGAGTTAGATCTCCTGTGCTACTTCTAGTTTGTCCAGATCCCAAACACAGGGTAGTGAAATTGCTACACCACGCATGCCAGGAGAAACTGCTTTGCAAATACCCACCCCACTTCCCCCACTTTTCTCATTAGCCCGTTTTGCAGAAACTAGTTGACACCCACTCTCACCTCTCATTTTCATGGCTCTCACCTTTAGCCAAGCAGATACACATGCCTCCATTTTATTGTCAGAAGAGAAAAGGTCCCAGGGGAGGGGGGAAACAGAAAAATACAACTGCCCTGGGGGTAGCCTCATATTCACAGTCTTCTTGTGCCTGTCGAAACTGTCACTTCCATTAAGCTGGATGGGCTGTGGCCGAGAGCCTCCGAAGCACTTCCGAGTGACCTCGCAGCGTTTCTTTAATGGCCACCTGCTGGTAGTATCTGCTATCAGCTCTCCCAAGCCCCCTTTCCCCACCTCCCACCCCTGGCCCTGGGCTCAGGGTACAAGACAGCATCAGCTCTTATGCATTAAAACACCCAGCTTGGCATTCAGCAAGCATCTCTTTTGCAAGGCAAAAGCTGAAACGGTTGGTCAGGACAGCTATTTTCCTCCTTCTCTCTCCCTTTTTTTAAATAAACTGCCCTCCCTTCTGGTTCAGTGCTTCGGACAGCGGCACCATCACTCAGCGTTCATTTCTTGTCAAAAAGAAGAAAGGAAGCTGGCAGCTATGAAGGGGCAATGGCCAGAATACAGAATTTGCCTAGTCAAGAGGAGGATGCCTTTCTTGTGCCACTGCCCTGGATTATTTGGCTACAAATCAGGCGATGGAGATATGTCCACAGCAGGCAGGTAGGCAGGCAAAAGTCAACAGAGAGCAAGTGTGGTGCAGTGGTTAAAGTGTTGGAGATGAGGATGTTGGACCTGGGAGATGCGGGTTCGAATCCCCACTCAAGTCATGCAATACCACCTTGAGCTCCTTGGAGGAAAGGTGGGATAGAAATGTAAGAAATAAATACATAAAATATATGCCCCTCCAGTAGGGATGGACAGACCCACTAAAGTCCAGTCCATCCACATTATAATTTATTTATTTATTGTTAGAGTTATATCCTGCCTTTCCTCTGAGGAGATCAAGGGGGCATACACAGTTCTACCCCCTCTCTATTTAATCCTTTACAACAACCCTGTGAGGTAGGTGAGACAGACAGACAGAGAGAGAGAGAGAGAGAGAGAGAGAGAGATGGGCCCAAGGTCACCCTGTGAGCTTCACAACTAAGTGGGGAGGATTTGAACCCTGGTCTCCTAGGTCCAAGTGATAACTCGGGGCCAGCGTTTTTAAGAAAAACGCACAGAAGAGAAACTAAATGTTACAAGGCCTAGAGAAGTTACATGCCTTGCTGAAGCTTATCAGCAAGAATACGTGCTGGGAAGCTATTGTGTGATGGCTAGCTTGGAATGCAGATATGGGTGGAGAAATTAATGTGCCGGGTGCATAAGAAATGATGGGCATGCATAAGTTAGAAGATGAACCAATGGAAAGGTGGCAGGATGGCATTATGGGGCCAATTACAATGTGTCATGAATTTTTGCTTGCATTGTATAAAAGTGTAGCACCCCCATAAGGGGTGTGCTTGTTTTGCGAATTATCGCCTTGCACCTCTTCTGGCCAGAATGAAATAAAGCTTGTTGGACCCTTCAACCTAGGTGTGGTCATTTGGCTGTACTGCGCACCAGGCAACTAACCCATTTGGGAGACAACACAAGTCCAACACTCTAACCACGTGTATTAATGTATGAATTGCCTTTTTACACATGCCTCAAGGTGATGTAGAAACATATTATTAAAAAAGGTTAAGAATTGTTTTTTAAAAGGGTGCTCTTCTCAGAGGAGACAGGACTAATTCAGTTACATCCCATTTCCAGATGGATTTTTAATGGGAAATGCTTCAAAATCCACCCAGAAACACATTTAAAAGTACTTAGAAGTTGGCCTGAGGGTTGCGTGCCATCTCCGTTCCCCCTCCCTCCCTCAACAATCCTTTAAATCTTCATAAATATTGTATCCAGCTGCAAGAGTCCTGCAATCAAGTTGCTCCCACCTAGTTCTTGTAAAGCTAGCTGGCAAGAGCGTGGAGGCTTGTTAGGATATCTTCATTGCTACCATCCAGTCTTGAACTTCCGATCCTGTTCTTGAACTTTCAATTTGTGACCCCAGGAATCTGAACCTTCCACTAAACCACTATCAAGCTTTCCTGAATAAATCTCTCTGTTATTTGAAATACAGGCCTTGTTGGGATGTTTTGGGATGGAAGCCAAGACACGGGGCAAAAAATGTTTCACTACTCTTCTTTACCCCCACGTGGATGGAAATCCTGACTTTTAGAAATGGCACTGTTGCACAAAATTAATGGGTAGTTCAACAAACAAATGCAATACAATCCTAGGAATCATCATATATGCCGGCAGGAAACTCAGTTCTCCAAGTTCCAGTCCGTATGCAGCCAAACTGGCACCATCCACACACAAAATAGAGGCCACTGTCAGGCTTCAAGGGAAACCCCAAAGCTCACAGAAGTACTAACAATCTTTTAGGGGGAGAAAGGCAAAATGCTGTGGCCAGGGTGGTAGGCACACCAAACCAGTTTTTGTAGAGTTTGCATTGGTTACTGGTTCCTTTCCAGGCTCAATTCAAAGGCCTAAAAACCCTTTAAAGATCTAAATCACTGGCCACTGTGAGAGAGGTATCGGAGTGTGCAAGAGACACAGGAAGACACAAAGTCACACCATTGATTTATCTCACCCAGTACTAACCAGCAGCGGCTCAGCAAAGTGTCAGACAGGGGACATTCCCAGCCCTATCTGGAGATGAGGGATGCGCTTGAATTTCACAAAATTTGAATTTGACACCAGATTTCCCATTTATTTGCTTTTTTGGGGGTCATCACAGATCAGCTT
Organism: Rhineura floridana; assembly: GCF_030035675.1. Classification (NCBI taxonomy): domain Eukaryota; kingdom Metazoa; phylum Chordata; class Lepidosauria; order Squamata; family Rhineuridae; genus Rhineura; species Rhineura floridana. The sequence continues at coordinate 12,832,050 of NC_084499.1, forward strand.
TTTTTCTAGTAGTTTTCTGCGGCTGAAGTGGATTTTTTAAAAACAAAAATCAACTCAAAATATAGATATCAATATTGATATTTTCCCCAAAATATCAATATTGCAATTGATATTTCCATCATAATATCAGTGTTATTAAAAATTGACATTTAAAAAAAATCAATATTTTTATTGATATTTTTGTGGGGGGGAAACCAAATTGGCAACTGTAATAAATAGCGAACATTAATCCGTGCCAGAGCAGGACCGGAAGCAAGTTCGACATAGCGAGAATCGAACCGGCTGATCCCAGCCCTACTGGAGATGCTGGGTATTAAACCTGGAACCTTCTGCATGCAAAACATACTCTACCACGGTTGTACAGACCTTTCCTAAATGAGCCTTCCCCCCCCCAAAAAAAATGTAAAGGGGAAAAAACTCAAAAAGACATGCTCAATAGTTATGGAATATTGGGTGTCTGCTGGAAAAGACAAATGGAAAACCAGGGGGGTTAGTATGGAGTATCCAGGAAGAGAAGGTGTGTGGCTGAAACCCTGGACAGAAGCATTCCTGTTAGGCATTGGGGATACACTGCTATATTTTGTAACAGGTCCCATTGTACATGTGGGTCTTCAGTGGTGGCTGGTGTCGAGCCCCAGCTCCCTCAGGAGGATCAAGGAGGGGGGCGGGATGAGCATCAGTTCCGGCCACTAGGGAAAGGGGAAGAATCAGAGGGTGTTGAGACTTTCAAGGATGAGGCAGGAGAGGGTGTGGTTGACACTATGCCAGTTCCCATGGACAGTTCTCCCTCCAAAGAAGACCGCACTCAACTTCCAGGCACCCTCATAGAGTCGTTGGGGAATGTCTTGGCGCACGCACCAGCTCCACCCCCTGAGCTCCCCTCTGGGTACTTCCAAGTACTTCCCCACCTCCTGAAGCGGCACCTATCGAGACTGTATTGTCAGATGAGGCAGCAGAGGCACGCCCCCTTTTACCTCGCGCCAGATGCCGGGAGGAGAACTTCGGTCAGAGGGAGGGTCTTTGAAGGAGTCAGAGATTAGGGGCAAAGACCTTTCCTACTTAAGCCTGCTCCCCCCTGACCTGGGTGCTGAGTCAACTTTCTTCACACACTGCAGAGTGTACTTAGGTAGCCTAGTTAGGGATTGCAGTGAGTTAACATAGTGTGCCTATGAAACATATTGCCTTTGATGTTACTTTAATAAAACAGGAATTAATTCCATCCTCGTCTCCATCTTGTGAGTCTCACTATGGGCAGGACAGCTGGTGACCATTGGGACTCGCAGGGCGGAAGGCACGCCCGATCTTGTCTGATCTCGGAAGCTAAGCAAGGTCAGGCCTGGTTAGTACTTGGATGGGAGACCGCCTGGGAATACCAGGTGCCGTACAGTAGGCTTAGAGGAAGGCAATGGTAAACCACCTCTGAATACCTCTTATCATGAAAACCCTATGAATATATCCAAAAAGATTCATAGGGTCGCCATAAGTCGTAATTGACTTGAAGGTATATAACAAAGGGCGGAAGGCAGAGAGCCCAACAGTAGGTGGAGCCAAAGGCAACAACAGTCATAACCAACCAATCCTAATTTGGTCCCCATCCTCCTCTCTGCTGAGTTCCAGAAGGGGCACTACTGAGACTCCGGAGGAGGAAGTTGGCAGCAACTGTGACCCTCTGGACTGGATGCAAGTAAGTGGTCAGGCAGCTGAGGACTGGTTGAAGATAGAGGCTGGTAGGGCAACATCCCAGTTGCCCTCATGGAGCAACCTTCCACCGGAGTCTTTCCTTGCCAAACTGTCACTTGTTCTATGAATTGGCTGCAAGCAGAGAAGTGTACAAGCAGTCCCTGCCAGTAGCACATATTCAACAAGCCCTGATTGCTGGAGAGAGATCTCTTCCCCGCCGCTGCCCTCCCCCCGCCTTCCTTCAAAACTGGAAAGTCAGGCAGATGTTGAGCTGAAATGAATTCTCCAGGTGGGGATGCTAAAGAAGGCCAGGAGAGACGGATGAGTTTTGCAAAAAGCTAAATTTGGAGCCTATTGTTGCTGCCTGTAGAACGGTGTCCAAGAAGAGAGACATCATTCCACTGTGCTGGCGTATGTTAATGACACGACATCTCCCAACGGCACAGAGACCAAGGAAGGCAGAGAGAAAGAGGGACGCTGGATAAAGCACAAAGGGCTTTTAGCCCCAAGTGGGAGGCCAGAGCCAGCATGGAAGAAATTAATTGGGTTTACCTTTTTAATACAGGCCTATCTAAATCATGCTTCCTGAACCAACACACAAACCGAAATGCAGCCAATCTTTCAAAATCAGCACTTCTCTGAATTTTGCAATGCAGTGGTCCACTCAAAAACTGTGTACAAAAAAGAGCAGTTGTTAGCAGTGGTGGCTGGTTCTCTTTGGGACTGGTAGGGCGGAAGCCCGAGAGGCTAACAGTAGGTGGCGCTAGAGCCAATGACAGGCAGAGCCAACTAATTCTGGTTTTGTCCCTCTCTTCTTCTCTGCTGAATTCTACAAGAGTGTTCGTTTGGAGACTCAGAAGATGGCTGAAAGCCAACCCCCAGCCCCCACTCCAACTGGTTGTAAGGAGGTAGGTTGGTAGGGGCTGGCTGAGGGCAGACTGGCAGGGCCGCATTTGCCCAAATAGGCCAGCCTCCATTGTATGTGAGAGAGAAGTATTTTATTTCAGCCAGCCTACCCAAAGACAGAAAACTATTACGACTATATTAGCTTTAAACGTTGTGCTGGTTTTAACGGTTTTAATTATTGCATGCGTACTTGGTTTTGTTTTTAAATCATTTTGGTGGATTTTACCTGTGTTTTATCTACAATTTAATTATGGACACTACTTAGAGAGCTCTTGGATGAGGCAGGACAGAAACCTTTCTAATTAAATAAAATCAAAGTGCACACAAGAAGACATGAAAATCAGGGGGTGATATTCAAATTGAGTAAATGAATGATATAAAATGAATAATGACATGTATGTTTATACGGAGTAGTATCTAAAGCTAGTCCTACTCAAAGCAGACCCAGTGAAGTTAATAGAAATGAATAACTTAGGTTCATTAATTTCGGTGGGTCTGCTCTGAGCAGGACTTACTTGAATACAAACCAGCAGACTCACTGAAAGTAATAGCTATGTCTAAAACAATGGGTCTACTCTAAGTAGGAATAGCATTAGCTGTAACCACATATAAAATCCATTATATTTAATTTCATATTATTTATTCATTCTACCTATGTCCCACCCTTCCTCCCAAGGAGCTCAGGGTGACAACGCTGGCATTATATTGGCTTGCAAAATGTATATAGGAGACAAAATTACATATCAAAATGTGTGTAGGAGGCAGAAATGCATGTGAACATTAAAAAAAATGGGGGGAAAGTGAACTTAAGTCTGGAAAAATGAGAAGATGAGTGACACCAAGCTAGACATATTCACCCATCCCTAAGATGGGTCTGTCTCAATCGGTCTGTGATTCTTTTTTGGTTCACGGACTGCTCTAAGAATCTGATGAAAGCTATAGATCCCCATAAATAGAATTCATTTTTTTGCACCTGGTTCACAGTCCCCCTGAAGCTGTCCATGGACCACAGTTTCAGAACCCCCTGCAGTAGGTGCAATAGGGAAGAGGGAAGGTGAGGGAAAGAGAGAGAGAGAGAGAGACATACAATGGCGATTGTAGTCAGACAAGCTATGGTCCCAGGCTATGGTCTGAAGGCACATGAGGATACCACCTTGCTGAAGCTTAAGCAGGTCTGGGTGTGGTTAATCCCTGGATGGGAGACTGCTTGGGAACCACATGTATTGCCGGCTTGGGTTCTACAGTGCAAGAAAGGTGGAATACAAATGTAAGAAATAAGACTAAATACGCTGAACTAAGGATGAGAAAATCTATCAATTTTGGTTTCTCCCAGTTTCTCATTTTTCCAATGTTAAGTTCAGTTCTCCACATTCCCACATCAGTTTGACATTATTATTACTATTTAGAAAAGGTCCTTGTTAAAATTTAACAGCATTTTAGTGGAAATTTTTCCAATTATGCACACATTTACATGCAACTCTGCCCAAATACACACATTTTTTGCCAAGCAATTTCCTTTAATATAATGCACTTTTGCATGTTTCATAAATAAATGCATTTCTATGCACACTTGACTCGGCCCCATTATATGCATTGTTTTTGGTGCATGTTACTTGGATGGAGATCTGCATTGCAAAATCAGGAGGCATGCAAATTTTGAAGGATGGTTGCGTTTCGATTTGTGCATTATTTTGGAAAGTGCGAATTTGGTAGGTTCTTTTTTATGTAAGCAAACTGAATTGAATTTCTCCCACATCCCTAACCTGAGCTCTACAGCAAAGTCTTGTAATTAATATAGGATAATGTGAAATCCATCTCCGCTCTTCTGACATTTCAAGTAGAGCTATTTGATAATGCTTCGTCCACTTTGGATATTGTTGTCACATCAGAAAACACTGCCTCGGTTTTTGGCAACTCTTCAGAGAAACACTGAGTGGTGTCCAGCTAAGTCCTACTCAGCATAGACCCATTGAAATTAATGGCGCTAAGCTAGCCATGCCCATTAATTTTTAATGGGTCTGCTCTGAGTAAGACTGGCACTGAACACAGCCCAATAATTGCTATCTGATCTTTTGAACAGAGGATACCCAGGATTCAACTTGGGACTTTTTGCATGCAAAGCATGTACTTTACCACTGAGCAACGCTTCCCTAAAAGCAACATTAGATTCTGGTATACTGAGAGAGGCTATATGTCCATCCAAGCCACTCTTACCTACTCTGATGGGCAGCAGCTCTCCAGGAATTCAGGCAGAAACCTTCCCAATCATTTTTTCAATTATAAATTCAGTTCTCCACATTTCAACAATTTGTGAATGTCTATTTTTTTGGGGGGGGGGGAAATCCATGTGAAAATTCATCAGCATTTCACTGCAAATTTCTCCCAAAACACGTTTTTGTATGTGTGTACAGTTTTGAGTGACATACACTGTTTTTGCAAGCAATGTCCCCTAATACAACACAGTTTTCTATGTTAATCTCACGTATGGATCTGTATGTATACTTTCCCCCCGTTTTTGTACACGCTGTTTGGCTGGAGAAGTGCCTCGCAAAATCCAGAGAAGCGCAAATTTCAAAGAACAGCGGTGCATCAATTTGCAAACTGAGTTGTGAGGTTTCTCACTCAAATGCAAAGTCAAATCCCGCCCACCCCCATCTCTATTCCTTTCCACTGAACCCACTAGCAGATCCTTCTAAATGTAAATGCCAGGCATGTTGGCGTTCCACCCTAATGATCCCTTTTTCCCTAATACTACACAGGCCAGCGTCTGCAGCAGATGCCTGGTGAAAGACGCTTCACTTTCTGTGCAGTCGCTGGACTGCTAAGTCATTCTGGCACCAGCTGACACACACACCCCAGGTAAATGCAGATGAGCGTGATTTTTTCCCCCAAAGCCCCTCGTCAATCACACTTCCCTTGGGAATCGCTTTGAGTAAATACTCTCCATGCTTTGTTCCAGCCTAAGCATTAACAGCTTGGCATTTACAAAAATCAGATCCACACCAGGAGGGTTGGAGGAAGAGAACTATTTATCCTCAGGTTTCAGAGCTCTGCGTCTCATCTTCCCTGAGCGCAGTCAATCCTCTGTAATGTGCAGTCCCTCCTGGGGCTCCTATGGTGAGCAGCTGCTTTGCTGTTCCAGCTGTTTTGATGCAACTAAAAGGGAATCTGGGCTCTGACTTTCACCATGTGCACCTGTGCTCTCTTTGCTTGGGAAAAAGCAGGGCGAAAGACACGGTGTGTGGCGAGGGAGCGTCTTCTGATTGCATCAATCTGCAAAGATGAGGGCGATTTTTTCAGCTCAAGGGCCATATTCCCTCCTGCAGAACCCTTTGGAGGGCTGCATGCCTGTGGTAGGCGGGGCCAGACAAAAAGTGGGCAGAGCAACAGATGCAGCTCTTACATATGCACGCCAGGCTACGTTCTGGCCAAGCCAAAGTCAGAGGTTTCTACACTAGGGATGGAAGCATCTGCCAATTTCGGTCCTCTCCGTTTCTTATTTTTCCAATCTTAAATTCAGCTCCCCACATTTCTGCAGCAATTTGAAAGAGACGGAGCTGGCAGCAAGGTCGCCAATGCCAGTGTTTCAATATTGCCATCTTGACTATGGTTTTGGAAGAGAGTTATCTTACAGCGCAATCCTAAACTCCTCCCACCAGCAAAGCCTGGTAGGCAGTGGAGCCTGGTGGCTCCGATGTCAGTGGGGCAGTGAATCCGCTCTGGGTTTTAGTCTGAACTTTCAAATAGGTTTCGAACCCATTTTGGGAATGGATTTCAGCACCTCAGACCGTTCCTCAAAAGTACAGACTAAAACCCCAAGAGAATTCATTGCCCCACTGAAATTGGAGCCACCAGCCCCCACTGCTAATAGGGCGTTCTGGATCGGTGAAACCACTGCAGCATCTGCACCTCTGTCACACACAGAGGCCGGGGCAGCAGGTTGGAGGACAGGCAGATCACTTGCTCGGCATCCATCAAATCCCAGGCCAGCTCTGCCTTGCCTCCTACCCATCCACAGAAAGCCCCACTTCAGGGCTTTCCACTGACTGCCACTGGTGGCACTTCTGCTTACCCACACATCTGGGGGGCTGAAGGGGGAGCTTGAAGCACCTTTGATACGACAGCCACAACCATTCCTGGACCACAGTAGTAAGGCATCAGTGACCTCAAGACTGGATTACTGCAATGCACTCTAGGGGGGGCTTCCCTTGCGACTGACCTGGAAACTGCAGTTAGGACAGAATGCTGCAGACAGATTGCTGACAGAAGTGAGACCCTGTCAGTGTATAAATACCTCTGCTCGGAGATCTGTACCGGTTGCCAATTTGTTTCTGGGCCAAGTTTGCCCTCTGAGCCCAGGCGCAAAGAGATGCCCTTTCTAACTATATGCCACTGAAAAAGATTTAATTATACCAGGCCAAGTTCAAGGTGTTACTCTGTGTATATAGAGCCCTTAACAGCTTGGGAACAGTTTGCCTGCGGGACCACCTAATCCCATGTGTGCCAACCCAATCATTTTGATCTGCAGAACTGGCATTGTTATAGCTGTCACATAATACTCATTCTGCACTTGTAAGAAATCTTTTGTTTTTGTTCATGGGGTGGAAGACACATTCCAGATAGGCAAAAAAGTTCAGGGTGAAAAGCTGGGCCAGTGAGAGGTGTGTCCTGGGAAGGAAGGGTGTGGCCCTGAGGACCAGGCAGAGTCACCTGGAGGGCTTCATTTAACCCCCAGGCCTGAGGTTTCCATCGTTGCAATACTCAAGCCAGAACACAGCTATCCTTTGCAATTCACCCTTCTCCCAATAGCAAGTGAAAAATGGACAAATCATTGCTGAAAGTCAACAGTGGTGGAAATGCTTCAGACCGGAGACTCCCACATTCCAGGAGGCATTCCTAGCTACTGGATCAACTTCTTTTGGAAGTCAAGATGGGTGTTTGTTGTAGGAAGTCAACCTGAGCAACAAAATGATTTTTGTCCAGATATTGGAAGAGGTACTGGGGGTAGGGACGAGCAAGAAATTTGACTCAGTTCATATTTAAAGCTGAGTTTATCAAATCTACAGTTTCCAAAACAATGTGAGAAATGAAAGACGTCCATCCTTCTAAATCCGCATGTATCTGAATTTTGCAATGACATTCTCCAACCAAGCAATGTTTACAAAAATGCACATATGAGGGGGAAGTGTGCACAAAGTGAATATACCGGCGAAAATGTTACACAAAAATGCATTATATTAGGATAAATTGCTTGCAAAAAAATTGGTACATTAGTCAAAACTGCATACAAAAATATATTTATCAGGAGAAATTCACACTAGAAGAATTTTCATGTTGATTTTTTTAAAAGAAAAAAATGGCAAATTGCCGCAGTAATATGGAGAACCAAATTTAAGATTAGAAAAATAAGAAACAGAGAGAAATGAAAACTGACCAGTCATTCCATCCCTATTAGGTGAGGGTAGTATATATGGTTGCCAACTTCTTCACCATCTGTGCTCTGGTGCCTTTAACAGCAACCTAATGCATATAAATTATTACAGGAGAAGTGTTGTCCTAACCATTTCTCTATATTCGTGCCAGGAAAACTTTTACGTGATACTTTTTTTTAATGTCAGACTGCTGCAAAGGCAGAGGAGCAGAAGCACTAAAAGAGTTGGCAACTCCAGTTCTGTCCCGAAGGAGTGGGGTGGGAGAAATCGTGAACAAAAGTGGAAGAAGCTGTCTTGACCTTAGAGTAAAAGTGTTTGGGGATGCCAGTGTCAGATGTTGAAAAATACAGATTTGAATCACCTTCTCTCTCCTATTCAATCCATCGTTCCCCTTGTTCAACTTTTACTCTGGTTTTTTTTATTTTTGCTACTTTCTGGCCTAGCTTAAAAAGATCAAAGTGTCCCCCCTTTATCTCAATAGGACGATAAGAAAGAACAACGCCTTAGATTGGGTGGATCAGTGGGTTATGCTGGTGAGTTTGGGAATTATGGTCCAAGAAACAGAAACATCTTCATGATGTTGAAATGACTAGGGCTGGGAACGGTTAATTATAAATCTGCTTTAGGAACACTATAGACCCAAGTGGGAGATGATTGCAAACATTACCGTAGGTCATGATTTGTTTTTGAAACTCGGAAAATAATTTAGAACGATCGAATGGTGAAAATGATACAAAGCAGGAACGGGGAAACTTTTCCAGCCCGAGGGCCGCAGTTCCTTCTGGATAAGCTTCCTGGGGCCAGAGGCAAAAGGGGGTGGAGCAAGTCGTGTGAATTTTCCCTGTGTGCTGTAGGCTAGTAGTCTATATACACACTCGCACACACTCCTCCCTGTCCTCCATCCAGCATAATCAGAGTTCAAGGGTGCAGTCCAAGCCAGACAAACACACTCAAGGAGGGTGAAAAGTAGAGTTGGTAAGGGGGGGTGGCTAGGGATGGGTGCATGGGGAGAATCCTGAGGGCCAGAAAGTGCAGCTTGGAGGTCCGCATTTGGCCCCCAGATCTGAGGCTTTCCACTCCAACATAGAGACCAGAGCTTGCTAATAGCTTCTGTTTATTAGTTATTATTATTGTTTATTGCATTTATATCTCAGGAAGGACCAGGCCCTGTCTCAACCAACCAGGCACTTAGAGACGCTGCTGTGTCTGCCACCACCAGGGACGGAGGGAAATCTGATTCAGCTGGGATTTTAATGCAAACCTATCTCATTCACACCTTCTGAAACAACAAGCATCAAAGCCCAGCTATCTTTTTTTAAAAGAAGCACATTTCTCCAAATTTTGTCATGCCCTCCCCTTACCAAATAATGTATACAAAAAAGGCATAAGCTAGGGGAAAGCGTGCATAAAAAAATGGATATATTGCTGAAAACGACATATAAAAATACATGCTGTTCAGGGAAACGGCTGGCAAGGCAATGTGCAGATCAGGCAAAACTGCAGACAAAAATGTGCACCAGGAGAAATTTGTACTAAAATGCTAGAGAATTTTCATGATGACTTAAGGGGGGGGAAGCAAACTAGTGCAGAAGTGTGGAAAACTGGATCTAAGTGGAAAAAATGAGGCACTGAGAGAAACCAAAATTGACAGATTCATTGACCCCTAGCCGCTACAGAGCCTGCCTGTTGGAGCTCGGTGTAACACTCTTTAAGTACAGAACCATACTGGTGGCTATTTTCCTCCCACTCATAGCTCCTTGGATACAACTCTTTCCCTTGGAGCCAATCACTGCTTTCTTTTCCCACATGAAAATGGATACAGATCCAATTAATTATCAACTAAAACTCACTGGATTGATCGACTGAGCATTCTTTACCTGTGCAGCAGCCCTTAAAAACAACAGCACCCACGAATGCAATTATGCGCTGGTTTGTGCTTCTACTAAGCTGTATGTAGGAGCGGTGAGGGTGGCGAAAAGACAACATTTCGCTGCCACTATTAAGTCATCTCTCTCCCACCCAGCAGAGCTTTTTAGAGTTGTCCGAGGGCTACTGCATCCAGGCCTTCAGGACATGGTAGATACATCGGTGGCCCGCTGTAATGAGTTTGCTGAGCACTTCCAGCATAAGATCTTATGCATTCGCCGGGACTTAGACTCCCATTTTATAGCAGCTGATCCTAATGAGGCATCCGGATCACAGTCTTGTCATGTTTTATTGGATGAGTTTCAGTTGCTTCAGCTCGAGGACGTGGACAAGGTGCTTGGACAGGTACGTGCAACCACTTCAGTACTGGATCCTTGCCCCTCTTGGCTAATAAATGGAACAGTTAAGAACATAAGAACATAAGAAGAGCCTGCTGGATCAGGCCAGTGGCCCATCTAGTCCAGCATCCTGTTCTCACAGTGGCCTACCAGGTGCCTGGGGGAAGCCCGCAAGCAGGACCCGAGTGTAAGAACACTCTCCCCTCCTGAGGCTTCCGGCAACTGGTTTTCAGACTAGGGTGGCAGAGCACAGCCATCATGGCTAGTAGCCATTGATAGCCCTGTCCTCCATGAATTTGTCTAATCTTCTTTTAAAGCCATCCAAGCTGGTGGCCATTACTGCATCTTGTGGGAGCAAATTCCATAGTTTAACTATGCGCTGAGTAAAGAAGTACTTCCTTTTGTCTGTCCTGAATCTTCCAACATTCAGCTTCTTTGAATGTCCACGAGTTCTAGTATTATGAGAGAGGGAGAAGAACTTTTCTCTATCCACTTTCTCAATGCCATGCATAATTTTATACACTTCTATCATGTCTCCTCTGACCCGCCTTTTCTCTAAACTAAAAAGCCCCAAATGCTGCAACCTTTCCTCGTAAGGGAGTCGCTCCATCCCCTTGATCATTCTGGTTGCCCTCTTCTGAACCTTTTCCAACTCTATAATATCCTTTCTGAGATGAGGCGACCAGAACTGTACACAGTACACAGTATTCCAAATGCTTGGCTGGGCCAAGGAAGTGATAAATGCCTCTTTACGAGAGGGAGTGGTCCCTGGCTGTCTGAAAGAGGCGGCGGTGTGACGACTTCTGAAAAAACCTTCCTTGGACCCAGAAAACTTCAGCAGCTACAGACCAGTGGCAAATGTTCCATTCCTGGGCAAGATCTTGGAACGAGTGGTTGCTGGCCAGCTCCAGGCGCTATTGGATGAAACCGATTATCTAGATCCATTTCAATCGGGTTTCAGGCCTGGTTTTGGCACTGAGACGGCCTTGGTCGCCCTGTATGATGACCTATGTCGGGAGAGAGACAGAGGGAGTGTAACTCTGTTGATTCTCCTCAATCTCTCAGCGGCTTTTGATACCATCGACCATGGTATCCTTCTGGAGAGGCTCGCGGAGTTGGGAGTTGGAGGCACTACCGTCTCCAGAAGGTAGTGCTTGAGGAACATTGCTCGACACCGTGGGTTCTCCAATGTGGGGTCCCGCAGGGTTCGGTTTTGTCTCCCATGCTTTTTAACATCTACATGAAGCCGTTGGGTGCGGTCATCAGGAGTTTTGGAGTGCGCTGTCATCAGTACGCTGATGACACGCAGCTCTACTTCTCCTTTTCATCTTCTTCAGGTGAGGCTGTTGATGTGCTGAACCGTTGCCTGGCCGCGACAATGGACTGGATGAGAACTAACAAACTGAGGCTCAATCCTGACAAGACTGAGATGCTGTTGGTGGACGGGTTCTCTGATCGGATGGTGGATATATATCCTGTCCTGGATGGGGTTACACTCCTCCTAAAGGAGCAGGTTCGTAGTCTGGGAGTTGTTTTAGACTCTTCCCTGTCACTTGAGGCTCACGTAGCCTCGGTGGCACGGAATGCGTTCTACCAACTTCGGTTGGTAGCCCAGCTACGTCCCTATTTGAGTAAGGAGGACCTCACATCAGTGGTACATGCTCTGGTAACCTCGCGTTTGGACTACTGCAATGCGCTCTACGTAGGGCTACCTTTGAAGACAGTTCGGAAGCTACAGCTAGTGCAAAATGCGGCAGCCAGATTGCTAACAAGGACCAAGCGGTCCGAGCATATAACACCTGTTCTGGCTCACCTGCACTGGCTTCCAATATGCTTCCGGGCCAGATTCAAAGTGTTGGTATTAACCTATAAAGCCTTATACGGTGCAGGACCACGATACCTGTTGGATCGCCTCTCCCGATATGAACCGGCCCGTACACTACGGTCTACTACGAAGGCCCTCCTCCAGGTTCCGACTCATAGGGAGGCCCGGAGGGTAGTAACAAGATCTAGGGCTTTCTCAGTGGTGGCCCCCAAACTGTGGAATAGTCTCCCTGAGGAGGTGCGCTTGGCGCCGACATTATTATCTTTTCGGCGCCAAGTTAAAACCTTCCTCTTCTCCGAGGCATTTTAATTTAAGTTAACTTAATTTTAAATGTGTTGTAATCTGATTTTAGACTTTGTAGTTTTTATATGCTTTGTTGTATTACTGTGTAATTTTATTGTATTTTTTTATGTTCACCGCCCAGACAGCTATTGCTAGTCGGGCGGTATATAAGTTTAATAAATAATAATAATAATAATAATAATAATTGATGTTCCCAATCTTTAATCTCTCCTTCCCACCCTAGACCCTGCGTACTTGAGCTTTAAAAATAATTCCTTCTCCTATAAAGCTTTCATTCCATTCCGAATACTTAGTGTGCAATCAGAAGGAACTGTAATAGAAATGGAATCCTACAGATCAGGACAGGGGCCAAGAGTCGGCATGGTTGGGCACCTGCCGAGAGCCCACACCCCAGCATGGGGCCCTCTGGCAAGATCCCCCCTGGACCCACTCTTCCACTTCCCCACTGCAACCTGCTTGCTCACCTACCTTCCACTACAGTTCAGAGTAGGCAAATATTAGCAGTGAGGAGGAAGAGTTACAGCCCCTCCCTGCTGGCTCGCTGGCTCAAACAGCAAGCATGCAGGTGGGAGCAACAATGAGGTAGAGGAGTAGCTGCTGCCAACCATGGCAGCAAGGAGGCAGGCTGGCTGAAGGAAGGGACCGCTGAGAGGGCCTCACCAAAGAGGGAAAGGGCCGTAGGTCAGTGGCAGAGCATCTGCTTTGCATGCAGAAGGTCCCAGGTTCACTCGCATGCATCTCCAGGTAGAGCTGGGAGAGACCCCTGCCTGAGACCATGGAGAGCCGCTGCCAGTATAAGGCAACTTCTTATGTTCCCATGTAAAAGCTAGAGCCATCATTGCTACAGATCATCTTGGAAAGGAACCGTAGCTCAGTGGTCTAGAACACAAGCTTTGCATGCAGGAGGCTGAAGGTTCAATCCCCGACATCTCCAGGTAGGGCCAGGAGTGACTCCTGCCTGAAACCCTGGACAACTGCAGCCAATCAGGACAGACAATCCTCAGCTAGATAAACCAATGGTCTGGGCTCAGTATAAAGTAGCTTCCTGTCTTCTCCACCTTATCTGTAGCAGGACAGAAACCAGGTTCTTACCCCGACAAGACACCAAGAACCAAGTTGAGCATGAAGAAAGAACCAATGATGATGAGCGGGATGAAGTAGAGCCAGTTCCACATATTCCCTGCAGCATCGTTAGTCTGGAACAAAGAGAGAGAGAGAGAGAGAGAGAGAGAGAGAGAGAGTTGAAGAATAATCTACAAATACTAGAAATAAAAAAGAAATACGGTACAAGATTGGTGGGGGCACCTGCAAACTTTGGAGCTCACCCCGGCGTGCCAACGCCTCCCTCCTACGCACAGACGGCACTGTTTTGTCTACGTAAGGAGCCGTGCTCCGAAAATGCATTTGCTATCAGTTTACAGGATGGTCAGGAGCGGCAGCCTGGCAGTCGTCCAGCTGGGAACCAGGCAGGCAGAAAGTTAATTGGGGACAACCTGAGAGAAATGCCACCTATACCGAAGAAACAAATGACTCATATTGAGGAGCCAAAGCAGAATCAATGGCGTTACAGGGCCAGGTGGAACCCTCCCAGACCTTTGCATCAACTACCCCTCCTAAGGTGACAGCTGCAATACCCTTTCTGGCCACCTGGAGGGCTGGCACTGCAGCATGTCACAGAGTCCAGCAGCGCACCCTCTCTCTCAGGGCAGAGAGTACTGAGGCTGAGTTCCATTGTTGAGTGTATGGTTCAGATCCTCCAGTGCTTTACATTTTGCAGCCCTTAATCCACACATTTGTGCCGTAAATAGCCTGTGCCAGGATGTACATGTGCAAAATGTTTCCTTATATCCCTGCCCAATCACTCGCAGTCTTCAGAAGAGCCTCCCCCACAGCTCAGATGCATGGCTTGTATCCACCCGGAGCTGTGCATTCAGCTGAATCACTGACATGATCCATAGGAGCGCTGTCAGGTGTCGCCCATGTTACTGGAGCCCACCTGGCTTGAACTAAACATCAAGGCACTTAATGGAGGCTGCTCCATTAGGGCGACTGGGGCACCGCCCCACCAACCTCAGTCTGCCTCCAACCAGCCTGCACCCACCTGTCTTCTTACTTACAACCAGTCCAGGGGGTGGCTCTGGCTGTTGGCTTCCTCCTCCTCCTTTGTCTCAGTGTTGCCCTTGCAGAACTCAGCAGGGAAGAGGAGGGGACAAAAGTAGAATTAGCTCTGCCTGTCGTTGGCTCTGGCTCCGCCTACTGTTTGGGCTCCCTGCCTTCCGCCCCATCAGTCCCAATGGGCAGCAAACACCACTCCCTTTAGCATCACGTGTCCCATGCTGTGGAAGACTCTTCCAGCAGAGATTCAACAGGCACCCTCACTTTGTGGACTTTCAGGCATCTCCTGAAGACCTTTTTATACCAACAGGTCTTGGTAGCTGTTTAATTTTTAATCTGTTGGTTAGTTGATCACTTTAGTGATTGTCTGTAATGTTTTCAATGGTGTTTTATGTTCTAATGTTGTAGAGCACCCTGATATGGCAATACAGAAATACTTTAATTAATAAATCTATATATATATTGTGGGTCCCATTTGGATAAACTCCCTCCCAGATGAGATCAGAACAGGCCCCTTCTCTGATGAACTTTAGCTGCTTGACGAAGACCTTGGTATTCCAGCAGGCATTTTAAGTTGCACTAGGCCTATTTATGGAATTTGGGGGTTTTTGTTTCTTTTTTAAACACCCTATCATTTAGACTGATGGATTGTCTTACTGATTGTTCTAGAGTGAAAAGCTGCCTATAAATATTGCAAATAAAAATAAAATAAAATAAAAAATCATGACATACAAGAGGGGGAAAGCCTGAAGGCACAGAAATCAAAGTCAGAGATTGTGAGAAGATTAAGGCTAGACCACTGCTCAAATTCAGCATTAAGGCGGCTTCTTATGAATGCCTAGTGACTCTGGGGAAGGGATGGGACAGAAATTCAATTCAGTTCGCATTTCAAGCTGAATCTATGAAATTTGCGCTTTCTGAAACAATATAAGAACCGAAACATAGCCACGCTTCGAAATTCACACTTATCCAAATTTTACAGTAGAGTTCGCCAACCAAGCAATGTTTACAAAAACGCATATGTCAGGGGAAAGTATGAACAAAAATGAATATAAGTGAAAATAACATACAAAATCCATGATATGACAAGAAAGTGCTTGCAAAATGTGTACATTAGTCAAAGCTGCCTACAAAAATGTGTTTATTAGGAGAAAAGTGCAAGAAAACGCTAGAGAATTTTCATGGGGATCATTTTTAAAAAACAACAACACAAGTTGCTGCAGAAATGTGGGACCCTAAATTTAAGACTGGGAAAATGTGAAATGGAGAGTACCAAAACTGACAGATCTTTCCATCCCTACTCTGGGACTCATTGTCCAAACTATCCTTAAAAGATGCAACAATAACTAATTAGCAATTCTTGGCATCTACATTTTAAAAGCCTCTCCAGGCTGAAAGAGACCTTTGTCCAAGAAATTTTAAACAATTGGGTTTAGAAATGGTAGCCACATTCACACCAGACATTTATTCCACTTTAAACATGCATAGCTTCCCCCAAAGAATTGTGCTAAGTGTAGTTTGTGAGAGGAGTTAGGAGACTTCTATTCCCCTCACAGAGCTATGGTTTGTCATAGTGGTTTAACGGTCAATTCCTCTTCCCAGAAAACTCTTGAGAATTGTCTCTCACAGTCTTCTAACAGCTTTCTGCACCCTTCACAAACTACACTTCCCAGGATTCTTTGAGGGAAGTGGAATAACAGTGGAATAAATGTCTGGTGTGAATATGGTCTAATTATCAAACAAGAATGATACTGGATTGTTGATGTCTCAGAACAAGGGTAGCTTCTTATCCTTATATTCTACGACAGGTGTGGGGAACATTTGCCCTTCCGGATGTTGCTGAACTACAACTCCCATCAGCCCCAGCAAGCATGGCCCATGGCCAGGTTTGACGGGAGTTATAGTTCAGCAACATCTGGAGAGTCAAAGGCTCCCCACACCTGGAGTAGATGATCTCCAAGGACCCCTCCAAATTCTGATTCTCTTGCCTCCTCACCCCAGCTGAACTAATCGTCAAAGGGGTGATGGACGGGGAAACTCATGCCGACTCCCGCCTCTCTCATTAAGGGCTGGAAGCCACGAAGAAAAATCAATTTTTATGCCTTCCCTTAAAATACTTTAATGGTTTAAAGCTTGGGTGACTTGTTTATGCTGCTCGACTCCCACCCCAACCACAGAACTAATCAGATGTACAATGCAGATGGAAAATGGAAATACTTTTAACGTTCTGATGGCATTGCACACCGTTAACACACTTGGAAGGCTCCCGAGATCTTCACTGAATGGAAAAAATGCATTTAAGAGGAGTTATGTACATCTCATTGGTTTTATATATCACCTTGCTGCTGAAGAACAGTCATTCTAAGAAACTCTGTTGCACTGCAGATCACTCACTGCCAGCCATCTTTTCTCCAGATGATGTCCCTGGTCAATGATGTTGCATTGGGGTGAGGAACCTCTGGTCTGGCATGGGGGTGGGGCAAATGCAGCCCTTCAGACATCTACTTCTGGCCCTCAGAACTCTCCTTTTTGCCCTACTTTAGCTTCCAACTCTGCTCACCACTGGTACGCAGCCCTTGGAAGTTTGCCCATGATGGAATATGGCCCTTGACCTGGAAAAGATTTCTCTTCTTTTTCCTCTGTCTTCACTTCCATCCCCTTGATGGAGCTAAAAGTACAGAGGTGAGCCAGACAGGCAAGGTGGGGTCCGCTAGACTAAACATATTCTCACGGTGGGGGCCGGTAGATTGAGTATGCCCTCAGAGAAGCCTTGTTCTACCTCCAGCCTGGTTCAGTGGGAAGGGCTGTAGCTCAGTGATAGAGCATCTGCTTTGTGTGCAGAAGGTCTTAGGCAGAGCTTGGAAAAGTTACTTTTTTTGAACTACAACTCCCATCAGCCCAATCCAGTGGCCATGCTGGCTGGGGCTGATGGGAGTTGTAGTTCAAAATAGTAACTTTTCCAAGCTCTGGTCTTAGGGAGAATTGTTGGCATCCCCAGGTAGGGCTTGCAGAGATCCTCACTGGAAACCCTGGACAACCACTGCCAGTAACTGTGGACGATACAGAGCTAGATTGGCCAATGGCCTGACTCAATATAAGGCCACTTCCAATGCTTCCATGTGTAAAAAGGAGGACAGGAGCATGAGGCAGCCTGCACCTTTGGAGCCAGAGATGTCCCAGGCACCCCCTATTGCCTGGTGGGGTGGGGAGGAGGCAACAGGCAGTGGAGCAAACATTGTTTCTTGGAATGATCCACCCACTAGCATCTGTCAAACATGCCCCTACAATGGGAGAAAGCTGCCCCCCGCTGCAGGAGCTAAGCACTCTTAGGAAAATGCCAAAATCAGGGAAAAAAATCAGAAAAGGTCCACCCAAATGATCAAGGGCATGAGGAAAGTCCCCTGTGAGGTGTGGTTACAACATTTGGGGCTTTTTAGTTCAGAGAGAAAGGGAAGACATCATAAGGAGGTATAAAATTATGGATGGTGCAGAGAGAGTAGACAGAGAGACGTTCTCCTCCCTCTCTTGTAACACCAGAACTTGGGGACATCCAACGAAGCTGAAGGTGGGACAATTCAGGACAGACAAGTGCTTTGTCACACAGGAGTAGGGATGTGCCAGAATTCTGCCTAATTCAGAGTCGGCACCGAATTTCCCATTCATTCTTTTTTTTTGCTATTGTTGCGGATCAGATATTTTTGTAGTGATTTTCAGTGGTTATTTTCAGGAAAGGATTTTTTTTTAAAAAAAAAAATCCGCATCCAAAACATTGATATTAGTATCAATATTTTTACTCATATTTTCTTCGATTTATTGATATTTCCTTAAATGTATCAACATTTCCTTTAAAAAGATCTATATTGATATATTTTCCGAGAGGGGAAAAAACTGATTGGTAAAGCAGTGGCTTGCAAACAAGAACAAACTGGAATCGATACCAGCCTGTTACGTCAACTGTTAGAAATGCATTTGAACCAGCACTGGCCAAAGGATCCCATTCCTACATAGCACAAACAGTGGCATTCGCTCCCACCAGAGGCAGTGATGGCCACCAACTTGGATGGCCTTAAACGAGGATTAGACAGATTCATGGAGGATGAGGCTATCGATCGGCTACTAGCTATGATGGCTATGTTCTGTCTCCACGGTCGGAGGCAGAATGCTTCTGCATACCAGTTGCCGGAAACCACAGGAGCGGAGAGTGCTCTTGCACACAGGTCCTGCTTGAGGGCTTCCCATGGACAGCTGGTTGGCCACCGTGAGAGCAGGATGCTGGACTAGGTGGTCCACTGGCCTGATCCAGCTGGGCTCTTCTTATGTTCTTAAAAGCGGGTCCTTTACCTATCGAGGAAAATCCTTCCGTTTTCCCCATCTTCAAAGCTTTGCTCAGTTTACCTTCCATCAGAGCTTCACAGGTTTATTTGCCACTTCTGCTAATTAGCCAAGCTATTTAAGCTTTATTTATTTCAGTTTGTTCCAACACATAGCTCTGGGGTACACACGGAGAGACCTCACATAAGCAGAGGAGTAAGATTCTGGTTGAACTCCGTGCAGAAATCCAAACCTCTCCACGCATGACTATTATCCATGCTGGGGAGCATCCAGGTGTTAATTTTATAATGTAAATAAAGTGCAGCTGCTGCTCCATAGTTATGAGGGATTCAACCATCGTTCTTCCCAGTAAATCATGAAATCTCATAAAAACATGAGATGCGGCCTGTGGGATAAAACCCGAACATTTATTCATTTCGTCGGGGGCCAAATGCGGCCATCCAAATCTCTTTATCTGGCCCTTTGAACTCTTCCCAGGCCACGCCCCTTCCCCAACCAGGCCCATTATCAGCTGTGCTTTGCACCCATTTTGAGTGTTTTTGCCTGGCTGGAATGTGCCCTTCAACTCTCATAACGCCTCTTACTTGACTGGATGAAGACTGGAGAGGGGTGGAGACACGAGCCTACAGGTTATATTTACATTTGCTGCTCCACCCACGTTTGCCTCTGGCCTTGCCCACCACTGGCATGTGGCCCCATGAAGGTCGCTTAGAAGGGAATACGGCCCTTGGGCTGAAAAAGTTTCCCCTGATCCAGACCAGCATCCTACATCCCACAGTGGCCACTCAGATGCATCCAGGAAGTCAAAGAGCAGGACAGGATGGCAACCACTGTCTCCTGCAATTGCTCCTCAGACAGCAGCAGCCAGTGAGTACCATACTGCCTCAGAACTGGGAGGGTTCTCCGTAGCCATCATGGCTAATAGCCATTCATACAGACCACTCCTCTTCCACGAATTTGTCCAGTCCAACCTTCCCCAGGCTGTGACCCTCCATAAGATCATAAGAAGAACCTGCCAGATCAGGCCAGTGGCCCATCCAGTCCAGCATCCTGTTCTCACCATGGCCAACTAGATGCCCATCATGGGAAGCACTCTCCCCTCCTGCAGTTTCCAACAACTGTTCAGAACTATTCAGAAGCATCCTGCCTCTAACCATGGAAAGAGATCATAGCCATCATGGCTAGCAGCCATCGACAGCTTTATCCTCCATGAATCTGTCTAATCTTTTTTTAAAGCCATCCAAATTGGTGGCCATCACTGCCTCCTGTGGGAGTGAATTCCATGGATTAGCGATGAGCTGTGTGAAGACATGTCTGACCTGAATCTTCTAAGATTCAGCCCCATTGAATGTCCACGAGTTCTAGTGTTATGAGAGAGGGAGAAAAACGTTTCTCTATTCACTTTCTCCACACCATGCATAATTTCATACACTCCATCCTGTTGCCTCTGACTCCCCTTTTCTCTAAACTAAAAAGCCCCAAATGCTGCAACCTTTCCTCGTAGAGGAGTCACTGCATCCCCTTCATCATTCTGGTTGCCCTTTTCTGAACCTTGTCCAGCTCTACAGTATCTTCTTTGAGGTGAGGTGACACAGTATGTGGACACGCCATTCATTTGTATAACAGCATTACAAAATCGGTGGTTTTATTTTCAATACTTTTCTGAATGACCCCCAGCATGCAATTTGCCTTTTTCGCCATTGTCGCTCACCGATATTGTTGGACTCCAGTTTCCACCAGTCCTGGCCGCCATGGCTTATGGTCAGGAATACAGGAAGCTGCAGCCCAACCTTCCCTGGGGCTGCTGAAGACAGACCTGCATGACCTGAAAGAAGGCAGAAGCAACGAGACTCCAGGGAGAGAGCTACTGCCGTCAGCTGCCGGGCAGCCTGAGACGGCACTTGTCACTCTACATTTTAAATATAAGCAATAGCAAAGCTCAAAGTATAAGAAAATGTTCTATATTGAATTCAAACACAATATCTATATCACAAACTAAGTTAATATATTCCTATGAGACAATGGTAAATAATATAAAGTCCAAATTATGAGACAGTATACCGGTAGAATAATCCATTTTGCCTCCTCGTCTTTTTTGATCCTGTCTGTTAATTTTCTCAACTGTCCTTGGGAGGAATGAGAGCAATTCTTCTGAAGAATTCTAAATATAGATTTAAATCACCTTCTCTCTCTTATTGGATCCATCTTTTCCCCTGGTTCAACTTCTCTCTCTCTTGTTTCTTCCCAGCCTAGCTTGAATCATTTTCGTATTTCAAAAATGTAACCCACCAGTGGCTATTGCCAGTAGTTCAGTGGCAGAGCATCTGCATGCAAGAAGGTCCCAGGTTCAGTTCCTGGCATCTCCAGATAGGGCTGGGACGGCCCCCTGTATGAAAACCTGGAGAGCGGACAACACTGAGCTAGGTGGATCAATGTTTTGGCTCAGTATAAGGCAGCTTCCTATGTTCATTTGGGGAAGGTCCGCAGCTCTGCGATAGAGCATCTGCTTTGCATGCAAGAAGGTCTCAAGGTTCATGTGATCAGAGGACTAGAAACCAAGCCCTATGATGAGAGACTGAATGAACTGGGCATGTTTTGCCTGGAGAAGAGAAGACTGAGGGGAGATATGATAGCACTCTTCAAGGAAAGGTTGTCACACAGAGGAGGGCCAGGATCTCTTCTCGATCGTCCCAGAGTGCAGGACATGGAATAATGGGCTCAAGTTGCAGGAAGCCAGATTTCGACTGGACATCAGGAAAAACTTCCTAACTGTTAGAGCCATGCGACAATGGAACCAATTACCTAGAGAGGTAGTGGGCTCTCCTGCACTGGAGGCCTTCAAGAGGCAGCTGGACAGCCATCTGTCGGGATTGCTTTGATTTGGATTCCTGCGTTGAGCAGGGGGTTGGACTAGATGGCCTTGTAGGCCCCTTCCAACTCTACTATTCTATGATTCTATGTCCCCTCCCACCTGAAACCCTGGAGAGCTGCTGCCTGTCAGTGTGGACAATACTGAGCTAGGTCTGACTCGGTAGAAGGCAACATCCTGTGTTCCTGTGCTGCGGTGGCCAAACGCTCAAAGCTAATTATCCCACGGGTGAGATGTACTTGGAGCAGGCGGTATGCAGGTGCTAAGGCGAGGTGTGCAGATCCCTGGCAGAGGGGTTATTACAGACTTTTGGGTTGTTCCTTTTGTTTAGTGTTCCTCCTGGGGTATCGTTTTCCTTTTGGCTTAGAGGCCAGGCTGTGTGCAAAGCCTTTCATGGCGCCATTTGCTCTTTATTGTCTTTGTTCCCTAAAATTGGCCTGAGCAATAATCTGTACATTTTCCCCTCTTGCTTTTTAACAGGCCTCCCGATAGCTAAGTCCACTGTTGTTTTCCTTTGCTAGAGGAGAATTTCTGGCATCTTCCACTTAACGCTTTGGCAACTTCAGTGTCGACAGAAAGAACCAGGTTTTCTCCGTGCTCTGGGCTGGCCCCGTTTCCTTGCCTCACCAATGAAGATGCAGCACATATACCTGAAGTCGACATGTGGACCGTTGACCTTCTTGACATGGATGCTCAGTTCAAAAGGGGGGATTTTCAATCCCACAGGCCCACAAGTAGCACATTACTATAGGCATTTGTAGGGGTCTTGCTATGTGTGGCAGAGACACTTGATTCAGTTCACGTTTAAAGATGAACCTAACTAAATTACACTTTCCAAAACCATATATGAACCAAACCACAGGCCATCCTTCAATATTTGCACTTCTTCACATTGTTCAGTGAGTTCTCCCACCAAGTATGAAACTGGGCTGCCTTCAAGTCGATCCCAACTTATGGCGACCCTATGAATAGGGATTTCATGGTAAGCAGCATTCAGAGGTGGTTTACCATTGCCTACCTCTGAGGCTAGTCCTCCCCAGCTGGCTAGGGCCTGCTCAGCTTGCCACAGCTGCACAAGCCAGCCCCTTCCTTGTCCACAGCTGCCAGCTGGGGGGCAACTGGGCTCCTTGGGACTATGCAGCTTGCCCACGGCTGCACAGGTGGCAGGGCACGTAACCCCTGAGCCACTCACTGTGGGGTTGATCTTTAGCTGGCCCTTGACACCCAGGAGACACGAGCGGGGATTTGAACTCACAGGCTCTGGACTCCCAGCCAGGCTCTCCTCCCCACTGTGCTATACCAGCTGCTGGGTACAAAAATGCATATATCAGGGTAAAGCATGCATTATAATGCATATATTTGTGTGTGTGTATATATATATATATATATATATATATATATATATATATATATATATATATATATTAGGATAAATTGATTCACCTAAGAGTGTAATGCGAGGCAAATGTGTATTAAAAAGAGTATACAGTAGGGCCCCGCTTTACAGCGCTTTGCTAATGCGGCGGTCTCAATTAGATGCAATTAGACTAAAGCCCCACTCATACGGCAGTTGTTCCACTTTTAGCAGTTTTTGGGCGTTGCGCTCCGTTCTGTTCAATGAGTTCTGCTTTTTAGCAGGGGCCCGGAACGTAACCCGCCATATGAGTGAGGCCCTACTGTATTAGGAGAAATTTGCACTAAAATGCCGATTAATTTTCATGATGACCTTTTAATTATTTTTAAAAATTAAAACATGATGTTACACTGTGGAATACTATGTGGATTTAAGACTGAAAAAATGAGAAACCAAGAGAAATCAAAACTGACAGATCAGGAAAAACTCAGCTTGGACAGACAGGCTCCCTTCCTCGCCAGGTAGATCCAATGGCTAGGATTCTCCAATGGTGGTAGGAGACAGAGGTTATCAATGTGGTGCCCATAGGCACAATGGTGCCCTTCAGTTCTTCCTCTGGTGCCCATGAAGCATCTGCCCCCCTGCTTCCTTGATCCTGCAGAGGTGGTGCTGGTTGCCTTTCTCTCCCTTGAAAACTGCCTATAGCTGAAGGAAAAAGTTGGGAGAGTGACACTCTTTCCCTCTTTCAGCTCTATGTGTGTTTCAAGACCCAAATTGATTTCATTGGATCCAACTTTTACCTAGAACCTTGGGAAAGTGGTCTCTGTATGCGTGCGCACACACATCTTCTATTTTTCTGTCTCTTGGGGGCAGCAGATTTGGGGGTAACAGAGAGAGGAGTAGTGGGGGGCACCCACAGCCCTTGCCCAAAAATCAAAATGTGCCCACAGATCTAACAAGGTTGGTGACCCTTGGTCTAGGGTCTGGGGATACTAAGTGCACCAACCTTTTGGGGTCCAGTAGAATCTATGTGCTTTTCAAGCGGGGGGAGGTAACCGCCCGTACCATCTCATAGGGGACAGCGAGAGAGGGGGCTCAGATGCTTCATGGGCACCAGAGGAAGACCTCAAGAGCATAATCCTACTGTAGGGATGAGACTGTGCTGGGACCATCAAGGAGCACATTTTTCCACCTGCCCCACCCCGGACCACATCAGGAGGAGCTGCAGTCTGAGAGGTACTGCTGTAGGGGTGAGATTGTGCTGGGACCATCGAGGGGCTGCTTTGCCCCCTCACCCTTGCTCTCAGTGACATTTTTCTGGGGACTGTCCTTTACCAGGAAGATGAATGCCTCTGGATAGCTGTTGATGCTTTTTAGAAATGCTATAATTTTGTTAGTTTGATTTTTTGTAAATTGTATTTTTTTTATCTGTATTTTGTATTTGTGCTTTTTATTTGTGTGTAAGCCGCCTTGGGGGCCTCTTTGGCCAAAAGGCGGCCTAGAAATAAAACATAATCATAACATAATCATAATCATTGTGCCCACAGGCTTGCCATACACCAGCCCAAAGGCTGCCCGTGTGAACCATAGCAGCTCCAATCCAAGTTCCTACCTAGCGCTCTGCAAAGAAAAAAAAATGCAATCTGTGCTCATAGGGGTGACGGCACAAGGGGGAAAAGGACAGTGGATGTGACTGACTTTCCTTATTGGATGAGTTCAAAAATCCCGACAAGCTGCTCCTGGAATAAAATGTCATTTCCTCACATAAGAGATGGAAAGATGCTAATTAGGGGCATGGAATGAGCCCCGGAGCTTAGTGGTGATCCAATGTGGGTCAGGGGTGGAAGAGGCGGAAATGAAGGATGGGGGGGAGGCATCAGTGGCTCATAATCATCCATTCATTCCAAGCCCCAGTTCCAGAGAGACCTGAAGAGCGAGGCACTTGACGTTCATTGCGTGTCTTTCTACAAATTGCTGGAACAGAGCTAGGCATAAGGAAAGGTTCCCAGTAGCCTCAAGGAAAAAAAGAGGTAAGTAAAAAGTCATGACAAAGCAAAGGAGGATTTCATTTTACAAACACACACATACAGAGAGAAAGAGAGGGAGGGAGGGGGAGGGGGAGAGGGAGAGGGAAAGATGTCTATATCAGATATGTACAGATTGTGAAGGAAACCATCATAAGGACGTAGGCTGACGCTGCCAACAAGTCATCGCTCTCAAAAGAGCTGAAAGCATTGCTTGTCTTCCACTGTCATTTCTGGCGTAGCGGTTAGAGTGTTAGGCTCGGACCAGGGAGACCAGGGTTCAAATCCCCACTCGGCAGTAAAGCTCGCTGAACAACCTCGGGCCTGTCTCTCAGCCTAACCTACCACACAGGGATATTGTTAACAACGGGGAGGAAGAAGAACCATTCACGGCATCCTGGAGCAAAGGTGGAATAGAAATGTAATCACGAGTCATAAAATATTGAAGCACTGGGGGAAAAAATGACAGAAAAAGCTCCACGCACAAGGCTCTTCCCACCACGCCAGCAAAGTAGCCTTTGATGACTACCATCTAGGGATAGGGGAAAATTTAGATTCAGTTTGTATTTAAAGTCAAATGTATCAAATTCGCACTTTCTGAAACACTATGAGAACTGAAACACAGCCATCCTTCAAAATTAGCACTTCCATAAATTTTGTGATGAAGTTCTCCAACTAAGCAATGTTTACAAAAAACGCACATATCGGGGGAAAGTGTGCACAAAATGAATATATCGGTGAAAATAAAAACGCATTCTGTTCAGAGAAATGGCTTGCAAAAAATGTGCATGTTAGTCAAAACTGCATTCAAAAATGTATTTATCGGGAGAAATTCACAGTAAAATGCTGAAGAATTTTCATGAGGATTTTTTAAAAAACTAGTAATAAACTATAAATTGCAAATTGCTGCAGAAACGTGGAGAACTGAAGATTAGAATAACGAGAAATGCAGAGGACCGAAACTGACAGACTGTTCCATCCGTACCACCATCTCAGCGTCAGTCCCCTGCCCTACCCCTGCAAGCGGCGCAATCTGTGGCAGGTGGCTGTGAACTGCCTGCCACTGTAACTACCTGCTGTCACCACCGCCGCCGCCACCCCACCACTACTACTATTACAACCACCACCAGCAGCAGCAGTAATTGGCGAAGGGCAGCGGCAGAGCTTGGAAAAGTTACTTTTTTGAACTACAACTCCCATCAGCCCAATCCAGTGGCCATGCTGGCTGGGGCTGATGGGAGTTGTAGTTCAAAAAAGTAACTTTGCCAAGCTCTGGGCAGCGGGCCCGGCAACGCCCAGCTGCAGCAGAAGGCTCCCCTGCAAGCGCTCAAGCGTGAGCCCGTGGCGCACCAGCAGCACCGGAGGGCTCCAGCTCCAACAGCATGAAGCACCCTGCAAGAAAGCAGCCCTGCAGTGTCGGTTAGCTGGAGGGAAGATGATGGTCCCAAGGTCACCTAGGGAGCTGAGCGGGGACTTGAACCTGGGGCTCCCCAGTACTTTCGATTTAACTCATAAGCTCTTCAGACTGGAACCCTGGGCTCTCCCGTGCTTTTAATTAACAATATTATGATAATGTTATTTGTTATTTAATTTAATTTTTGTAAATAGTATTGTTTTTATTGTATTTTTATCGTATTTTAATACCTGTGTGTATTTTTCTTTGTAAGCCGCCTTGAGGGCCTTTGGCCAAAAGGCGGGGTATAAATAAAAATTTAACAACTATCCAAAATAAGGCTGTGCAATTTGATTCGGGGCCTGATCTGGCGCTAGAGAGCAGCCCTGACCCAGCCTGAATCCAAGCCCCGAACCAGGGGAGACGAGGACGGAAATGAGCATCTCTTCTCACCTCACCCAACTATTTTTTAAACCCTGGTTCAGTATGCAGTTGGGAGGGAGAGAAAGAAAGAGACACACAGGCTGCCTGCACGTCTCCATCTCTCCACTTTCCCCACCAGCAGACTGTCCACTCCTTTTGACAACCCCGCATCGCTCCAGGGCAAACTGACCCAACCCGGGGTGACCAATCTGGCCAAATCTCAGCTCGCTCTGAATCGCCTCCTGGATGGCCCATGGAAGAAGTCAGAGCACTAGGGGGCAGGCACCCACTAAGGTGGCTCAGCTGCAAAGGAGCTTTGCCAAAAAACACGGCGACCGATTGCATTCAGGATGGATGCTGGAATGGAACCAAGTCCCCAGTGCAGCTACAGAATCACTGGCTGGTTGCGAGGTGGCCGAACTAATTGCACATCCCTTTCATGCTTTTATTTATTTAAATACATGAAAATTTAAACTGCCAACCGTTAAGGCTGTGCTGAACTCTGCTTTGCAGCAGCCCTACAGACGCAGTGGACGCCAGCCTCTGAAAGCTTTTGTTATCAGAGAGGGCTCATTAACACGCCGGGTTGTTTTGCTCATGGGAGAGGCAGAAAGAGAGACAAAGCAAGCCTGGAGTAATTGGCCAGATAAAGACGGATCAGGAGCTGCCAGAGCTTGGAAAAGTTACGTTGTTGGTGTTGGTGTTGGTTTGTTTATACCCCGCGTTTCGGCCAAAGGTCCTCAAGGCGGCTTACAAAAAACACAAATGTAAAAATACAATACAACTATGAACTACAACTCCCATCAACCCAATCCAGTGGCCATGCTGGCTGGGGCTGATGGGAGTTGTCGTTTTAAAAAAGTAACTTTTCCAAGCTCTGCTGCTGGAGCTGCATGCACCACCTCCATGTGATGAACCACTGAACTGTTGTGCCAGCCTTCTCTGTGAAGTACCTTCAGGCCTTGGACTGACTCCGCCCATCCAGGCTAGCCACTGGATCCCTCTGAACAGGAAGGTGTCTAAGAGGGCTTCCTCTTCCAGTTGAGCCTTGTTTGCGCAACATGGTCTTCCTGAGCTCTGTGTCCATGTGTCCATGTGTCTTTTGTTTTGTCTTGAGATGTATGTTTTCAGGACCCACCCTATCCCTGTGATTGTGATTTGCTTTAGTTATTTTTAATACTGAATATTAAACTACTGACCCACCCTATGAACTAATAATAATAATAATAGTAATAATAATAATAAAGAAGAAGAAGAAGAAGAAGAAGAAGATATAGGGCAGATCCCTGAACCTGAACTAACATTTGCAGGAAGGGATTCTGAGGAACTAAGACAAATAGTGGTAATGAGAGAGGAAGTTCTAAGCTTAATGGACAATATAAAAACTGACAAATCACCAGGCCCGGATGGCATCCACCCGAGAGTTCTCAAAAAACTCAAAGGTGAAATTGCTGATCTGCTAACTAAAATATGTAACTTGTCCCTCGGGTCCTCCTCCGTGCCTGAGGACTGGAAAGTGGCAAATGTAACGCCAATCTTCAAAAAGGGATCCAGAGGGGATCCCGGAAATTACAGGCCAGTTAGCTTAACTTCTGTCCCTGGAAAACTGGTAGAAAGTATGATTAAAGCTAGATTAACTAAGCACATAGAAGAACAAGCCTTGCTGAAGCAGAGCCAGCATGGCTTCTGCAAGGGAAAGTCCTGTCTCAGTAACCTATTAGAATTCTTTGAGAGTGTCAACAAGCATATAGATAGAGGTGATCCAGTGGACATAGTGTACTTAGACTTTCAAAAAGCGTTTGACAAGGTACCTCACCAAAGGCTTCTGAGGAAGCTTAGCAGTCATGGAATAAGAGGAGAGGTCCTCTTGTGGATAAGGAATTGGTTAAGAAGCAGAAAGCAGAGAGTAGGAATAAACGGACAGTTCTCCCAATGGAGGGCTGTAGAAAGTGGAGTCCCTCAAGGATCGGTATTGGGACCTGTACTTTTTAACTTGTTCATTAATGACCTAGAATTAGGAGTGAGCAGTGAAGTGGCCAAGTTTGCTGACGACACTAAATGGTTCAGGGTTGTTAAAACAAAAAGGGATTGCGAAGAGCTCCAAAAAGATCTCTCCAAACTGAGTGAATGGGCGGAAAAATGGCAAATGCAATTCAATATAAACAAGTGTAAAATTATGCATATTGGAGCAAAAAATCTGAATTTCACATATACGCTCATGGGGTCTGAACTGGCGGTGACCGACCAGGAGAGAGACCTCGGGGTTGTGGTGGACAGCATGATGAAAATGTCGACCCAGTGTGCGGCAGCTGTGAAAAAGGCAAATTCCATGCTAGCAATAATTAGGAAAGGTATTGAAAATAAAACAGCCGATATCATAATGCCGTTGTATAAATCTATGGTGCGGCCGCATTTGGAATACTGTGTACAGTTCTGGTCGCCTCATCTCAGAAAGGATATTATAGAGTTGGAAAAGGTTCAGAAGAGGGCAACCAGAATGATCAAGGGGATGGAGCGACTCCCTTACGAGGAAAGGTTGCAGCATTTGGGGCTTTTTAGTTTAGAGAAAAGGCGGGTCAGAGGAGACATGATAGAAGTGTATAAAATGATGCATGGCATTGAGAAAGTGGATAGAGAAAAGTTCTTCTCCCTCTCTCATAATACTAGAACTCGTGGACATTCAAAGAAGCTGAATGTTGGAAGATTCAGGACAGACAAAAGGAAGTACTTCTTTACTCAGCGCATAGTTAAACTATGGAATTTGCTCCCACAAGATGCAGTAATGGCCACCAGCTTGGATGGCTTTAAAAGAAGATTAGACAAATTCATGGAGGACAGGGCTATCAATGGCTACTAGCCATGATGGCTGTGCTCTGCCACCCTAGTCAGAGGCAGCATGCTTCTGAAAACCAGTTGCCGGAAGCCTCAGGAGGGGAGAGTGTCCTTGCACTCGGGTCCTGCTTGCGGGCTTCCCCCAGGCACCTGGTTGGCCACTGTGAGAACAGGATGCTGGACTAGATGGGCCACTGGCCTGATCCAGCAGGCTCTTCTTATGTTCTTATGTTCTTATGTTCTTAAGGAGAAGGAGAAGGAGAAGGAGAAGAAATCTGATGTTTTATATATGATTTACTTTTGTGGTTTACAGTTATTCATCTTACGTACATTATTTTAATATATTTATTGCTGCTTAATTATATTACTTCACAATCATGAATCCCACATGACAACGATTAATGATTATTATCTATTAGCAATTCAATTATTTAGTACTGAGTTGTGATGGGATTTGTAGGGCATTCCACATAAAATATCTGTGCCGCTGAAATATATCTGTTGAAATATAAAGTGGTCTACAAATGAAATAAATAATCAGAATCGCACTCCTCAGTCCTGCCTCCAGGCTTGTCTTTTGGTCACTTCTGTCTTGTCCCACGGCTTATGGCTCACACAGCTCCTCACTCACTTCAGATTGCTATCCCCTGGCGAGATGGTTGGTTAACCATGGAGGATCTAGAGCTGCCTGAGCTGGTTCTAGAAAAACCCACTGTTCAGTACACAGTTGCCTCATATAGCAGAACTGGAGCATCTCCTTAGATTGGAAAGGGTCTGAGGTATTGGAGCAGCTCCATCATCCCAGGCCAGCTATTGGTTCTCCATGATGGCTGGTGCCCATTGGGACTGATGGGGCAGAAGGCAGGGAACCCAACAGTAGGTAAAGCCAGAGCCAATGGCAGAGAGAGTTAACTCATTCTAGTTCTGTCTTCCTCCTTCTTGAGTTCTACAAGGGGCAGTCCTGAGACTGAGGAGGAAGAAGCTGACAGGCAGGGCCACCTCCTGGACTGGTTGTAAATAAGGCTGCAACCCAATACACTTACCTAGGAGTAGGGATGGAAAGATCTGCCAGTTTTGGTTCTCCCCATTTCTAATTTTTCCAATGTTAAATTCAGTTCTCTACATTTCTTCAGCAATCTGCAAATTTTCTTTCAAAAAACCCTCATGAAAAGTCTCCACCATTTAGTGTGAATTTCTCCAAATAAACACATCACATTGTGCCTTTTTGCATGTTATTTTCACTCATATATTCATTTTTATGCACACTTTCCCCATGTATATTTATTTTTGTAAATGTTGTTTAGTTGGCGAACTGCGTCCCAAAACTCTAACCAATGCGAATTTCGAAGGATGGCCGTGTTTCAGTTTTCCTGTTGTTTCGGAAAGTGCACATTTGATAAATTCTGCTTGAAATGCAGACTGAATCAAAATTCTCACCCATCCCTACATAGAAGTAAGTCCCATTGAACCCAACGGAGCTTACTTCTGAGTAGACATGTATTAGAGGCAGGCAAGTGGGAGCTGGCTGAGGGCAGACTGAGGTTAATAGACCAGCTCCTGCTGTTTGTTTTCCTTCATGGGAAAGATGCTAAAAGCTTCCTGTTTAGGGTTAGGCTTTGTCAGGGCAATAACAGCCTACCCTACCTTTCAACATGTTCTCTGGTTTTGATCTCCCAGTTCTAACCCATGGCTCAATTCCTGGTTTCCTTGATCCTGGCTCCCGACCCCCCTGACCCCCAATAGCTGCCTGTGCCTCAATTCTAACAATTGGTAAGATGGAATGAGATGGTAATCAGGATATAGGCAGTGCTGGTGTTTCTAGAGAAAGCTAGAATGGGCTGCCATAAAGCTCCTGGGCTCTAACCATACCAACTCACGGGCGCAAGCCAAATTTGGTCCAATCAGGAATATAGGAAAACAAAATAAAGGAAGATTAGGCCCTCATTTGCAGTCCAGAGATGCTCATTCTGAACGTCCGTACCGGAATGATGGGACTCCCATCTGCTATCCATGCAAGCAGCAGAAGACGAATTTGCTAATAGCGCTGTCAGAATCGATCATCTTGTAAACACAGCTAATAGGCAAAGACAAGCTCTATAAATTTCCAGACAAACACAAGTATTAAATCAGGTATGAAGAGGGAAGAAACAACAACAACCCACAACTATAAATACCAGACTGGGCCATGAGGTTGACACTGCCTGTCCTGAATCCGTCCCTGCTAATGTGATTTAAGTTTTGCCAACATGCCAGCTGCAGTGAGGTAGAGGGGGAACGGAGGAAGGAACTTGACAAGAGGAACCGCAAAAGGTTGCCCCATGAAAATGCATTGATTTTGGAAGGGGTAGGGAGCCTTGCTTTAGTCCGAGGGCCACATTCCCTGCGAGGCAATCTTCTGGAGGCCACATGCCAATGGTGAGCAGGGCCACAGGGAAAAGTGAGAGGAGCAATGAATGTTAATTTTACCTTTTGGCTTGTTTTTACACACACACACACACACATCTATCCTCCATCCAAGCAAGCAAGAGGCATGATCAGAGTGTCGGGACACGTTCCAGCCAGGCAAACCCACTCAAGGGCAGCACAGAGCAGGCCCAGAGAAGGTGCTGCCTGGGAAGAAGTTGCGCATCTGGGGAGGGGATATGGCCAGGAGAGAATCCCAAGGGCCACATGGAGAGGCATAGAGGGCCACATTCAGCCCCTGAACCTAAGGATGGGGGCAGAATTTAGTTCAGTTTACATTTAAAACTGAGTCCATCAAATTCGCACTTTCTAAAACAATATGAGACACAACACAGCTCTCCTTTGAAATTCACACTTCTCCAAAATTTGCAGTGCAGTTTCTCCAGTCAAGTACCATCTGAAAATGGAAATGGACTGCCTTCAAGTCGATCCTGACTTATGGCGACTCTATTTTCATGGTAAGCAGTAGTCAGAGGGGGTTTACCATTGCCTCCCTCTGAGGCTAGTCCTCTCCAGCTGGCTAGGGCCTGCTCAGCTCGCCACAGCAGCACAAGCCAGCCCCTTCCTTGTCCACAACTGCCAGCTGGGGCAGCATCTCTCCAGAACCTCAAGCCATGACATTTCTTTCCCCATCATCTGCTGCTACAGGGATAGCCAAAGTGGTTCCCTCCAGATATGGATGGACTACAACTCCGATCATTCCTGACAGTGGAGACTGGTGGCTTCAATGTCAGTTGTGCAGTGAATCTGCTCCGGCTTTTAGTCCAAACTTTTGTGGAGCTGTCCAAGGTGCTGAACCTTCAGACTAAAACCCAGAGCAGATTCACTACCCCACTGACATTCATTCATTTGATTTATATCCCACCCTTCCTCCTGGCAGGAGCTCAGGGTGGCAAACAAAAGCACTAAAAACTTGAAAACATCATAAAAAAAAGTCAAAACACATTAAGACAAAACATCTTTAAAAATGTTTCTTAAAAAAAGTTTTCAAAACATTGTCTAAGATTAAAAACATTTTAAAAAAGAAGGTTTAAGAACGTATTAAAAAGCAATTCCAACACAGACGCAGAGTGGGATCATCAGAGCCATCCGGTTTCCACTGACTCCTGATATCTGGGGCTGATGGGAGCTGAAGTCCGACAACATCCAGAGGGCACCACGTTGGCTATCCATGTGCTACCTGATTCTTCCAACTCAAGGATGTGGCCCTCCAGACATAGATTTCAACTCCCATCAACCCTAGCCAGTACGGCCAATGGCCAGGGATGGCACAAGTTAGATTCCAACAGCATCTGCAGGTATTGGCTATACCTGCCCTCGATCAAGACTAATCATAGTTTGTCCAGGTTTGGACACCATGACAGGTGACAGTTACTAAAAAATGGAAGAATAAAATTCTGAACTCCTCCTCCTCATGATTAGGAGAGGCTAGGGAAGGAAGGAGAACATACACCCAAGGCTTACGCATGGAATGCTAAAAGATTTAGCATGATGTCCAAACAAAGCCATTATATAACAGGACTCCAAACTATCACTCCATCTGGCAAACAAGTCCACTTTGCTGAAATTATTTTTTCCACCAGCAGCCTAATCACGTATTCAAAGTTGATCTGGCTTGAAGCAGAGCAATCAGATTTTTGGCCATGCAGCTTAGCAGCAACGCACTTCCAATTTGCCATGTAATCAATCACAACAAATCAATCAGCCTTCCCCAACCTAACGCTCTCCAGATATTTTGGACTAAAACTCCCATCACCCCTGACTATTGGCTATGTTGAGTGGGGCTAAGGGGAGCTTTTGTCTTAAACATCTGGAGGGCACCAGGGTTGGGGAAAGCTGAAAGAGGAAATATCAAGGACCATATGTGTTCCCTGCATCTGGAACCATCTCCCAACAAAGTCAGAGAAGTTTGAATCTGGCACATAATTCAGCATCCCGAGAATCTATGCTATTTCCTTAAAAAAGCTTCTAGCCCTCATGGTAGCAGAGATAAGCTTGAAAGTGTGCAGGCAGGCAATACTAGATGAAATAAAAGATTTCCTAAGTAGGATTTTCCAGACATCCACAAGTATAAAAGGTAAAGGTGTCCCCGCACTTATACTGCGAGTTGTTTCCGACTCTTAGGGTGCCGTCTTGCGCCGTTTACTAGGCAGACCGTATATATGGGGTGGGATTGCCAGTTCCTTCCCCGGCCTTTCTTTACCCCCCAGCATATGTCGGGTACTCATTTTACCGACCACGGATGGATGGAACGCTGAGTGGACCTCGACCCCTTTTACCGGAGATTCGACTTCCTCCTTCCTTTGGAATCGAACTCCGGCCGTGAGCAGAGCTTCGGCTGCATTACCGCGGCTTACCACTCTGCGCCACGGAGGGTCTTTCCACAAGTATGGCTTACGCAAAATAGGATTGTGTTTCTGCAGAATTTAAGTTGCCTGGATACATATTTGTGTGTGTGTTATTTTCAGCTGTTTGTTTCACTTTAGCACATACAAGCCTGCAAAATATCTCTTATTTCCATTATCAGTGACATCCCAAATTCCCCCCTTGTTTTGAAATCCTAACTGTGCAGACATACCTAAGAGTTCATTGTCTTGTGTGTTTGTTCCGCTTTTCAGGCCTAAGCATGATTACAGATTGCAAGGTGCTTTGAATGCCAATGCTCTTAAATTGTGGGGCTATGTGAAGGCATTATCATCCTGCTTTAATTAGTTATTTGTTTGATGCTCTCCCAATGTTATCACATTATTGCCATCTGGAGGGGCACTCTTGCACTATAGTGCAACAAAAGTGCGACACCCACCCACCCCCAGTACATTTTAGTCTTTAAGGTACCACAACACTCTTTTGTTGTTTTCATTCCAACCAGCCAACCAACTCAGCTGCCCATCCAGAAAACATGTAATCTTTTTCATCAGCGCTGCTTACTTGGCAAATCCAACAAAATCTTCACGGTTTACATTCATGTAGATTAGTTCAACATCTGTCAGGAGCATGACCTGGAAAATGGCCTTTCAGCAGGAAATGATGGGACATCTGCCAATTGGGGGGGAAGCAGTACATCTGCCCCAAAACTTTTGCAGTTGCAAAGAGTCTTGAAAGTGGGATTGTGCATAACTGCCCCAATATGAGGAATGGGGTCCACTGCCCGGTGCCTCTTCAAAAGCATTCTGTCGACCTAACAGGCAGGTATCGATTCAAGTTTGTTCTTCATCCACTAACCATTGCTTTTACTGATCCTTTTTTTTCCCTCGCAAAAAATATGGATATTGACAGTT
Organism: Rhineura floridana; assembly: GCF_030035675.1. Lineage (NCBI taxonomy): Eukaryota > Metazoa > Chordata > Lepidosauria > Squamata > Rhineuridae > Rhineura > Rhineura floridana. The sequence continues at coordinate 12,867,543 of NC_084499.1, forward strand.
TGGAATATTGATAAATGAAAGGAAATATTGATTCAATTACTCTTAATATTGATATTTAGAGGCAGATTTTTTAAAAAACAAACGTTTTCGACAATAGCCATGGAAAATCACTACATAAAAATCCAATCCACAATGATAGAGAAGAAGAAAATTAATGGAGAATTTGGTATCAACTCCAAATTGGACTCAATCCTAGCACATCCCTACTCCATACCAGCATGAGCACAAATCATCATGAAAGCACAATAAAAAGGATGTCTGGAGAGGCCCTTAGAAAGCTCGAGTGAAAACCACGGCCTTGAAGGGCACTCATAACATCAATACATCCATGCGCTAACGGGGATGAATGATAAAAAATTCATTCACCTCGGCGCTGCTGTAGACCCACTGCATTGTTGTATTCATGAGATGGCCTCCCTGCCACTATTAAGGTTTAATTCACCATCAGGAATTATAGGCTGGCTAAGAAATGCTTCCTTGGCCTTTCTCCCTTGCCTCTCACTTCCAAAAAAACACACAAAACACCAGCCTAACATGTTAATCAGGAATAAATGATGGTATCAAAGCAAAGATCAGTTGTTGCTGGAGGAGGGTGGCTTAAGAAAAAAAAGGGGGGAAGGGCTGTAGCTCATTGATGGAGCATGTGCTTTGCATGCGGAACGTGCCTGGTTCAATCTCCATGTAGGGCTGGGAAGGACCCTTGCCAGAAATCCTGGAGAGCCACTGCCAGTTGAACGAGACAGATCAAAGGTCTTACTCAATATAACACAGTTTCTTATGTTCCTAATTTAAACAATTTAAACCCAGCATAGAACCCAGCAAAGGGGAACTTGCTAAAAAAATGCTGAAGCCACAGATGGAAGAAAAGGCCTGGGAGCACATGAAGGTCTTCACTTAGCACCTAAAAGACTGTAGTGTGGGCACCAGGTGAAAGTCTCTGGGCAGGGCATTCTATAAGCAGGGCATCACCACTGAAAAGCCCCCCCCCTAAACCTCTTCCTCACTTCATGGGGGGTGGCAAAAAAATAGCCTCAGAAGATCATGTCCTGCTTGCGGGCTTCCCATTTGGGGCATCGGTGGTTGGCCACTGTGAGAACAGGATGCTGGACTAGGTGGGCCACTGGCCTGATCCAGCAACAGGTCTCTTCCGAAGTTCTTATAGAACCTCCAGGTCCAGAGGCAGGCTGTCTGGATTCCTAGGTTCTTACGGGCATTTGTCCGCTGTGAGAACAGGATGCTGGACTAGATGGCCCACTGGCCTGATCCAACATGGCTCTTCTGATGTTCTTAACAACATACGCTGGTTTTTAAAAGACAGACTAATTTAGTTATGTTCTCCTTCCACGGTAAAGGCAGTCTGTCAAGGATTACTAGTTGCTGGAAATTATTAAGTGGAGAGAGTGCTCTTGCACTCAAGTCCTGCTTGCAGGTTTCTCATTGGGGCATCTGGGTAGCTTACTGTAAGAACGGGTTGCAGGACTACATGGGCCACTGGTCTGATCCTGCAAGTCTCTTCTTATCTGGGCAGATCTGCATGAGAAAAAGTGATCCTTCCGTTAAACCTGGTCCCTGGTCCCATTTAAGGCTTTAAATTTTAAAACCAACTCTGTAAATAGGGCTCAGAAATGGACTAGGAAATAGACGCAGTCTTTTAAAAACTGTGGGCATGCTCACAGTGGGCAAGCTTTTGCAACAAGCAAAAATTTGGACTGCCAATAAAACATTCTCTTCCAAGATTAATAGCCATTAATAGAGTACTTGGACAATGCACAATCTAGATGCATTCAAGCCCATATTTACATGAGAATATCTCCTTATTAGTGGAGGGGTGTGATTTGTTCTTGAATATTAATCACTGACAGAGAATAAGCAACAGGAGGAAAGGAGAGGAAGGGACCGAGTTTTTTGTTTGCTTGTTTTATACTGAAACTCTCAAACGGTCAAAAACCTGTCCAAAAATATGTATCAATGGGTTGCATCCAACGTTCTGCTCACAGTACACTTATTGGAATCAATGCCCCTAAGTTAGCCATATCCATCCATTTCAATGGGTCAACTCTAAGTAAGGACTAACACTGGATACACAATGCTGTGTACTCAGAGTTGTGTCCAGAGCAGACCTATTGGAATTGACGGACATGACTAATTTAGGTTTCAGGTGGGGGACATTCCCAGTCCTGCCTGGAGATGGCAGGGATTGAACCTGGGACCTTCTGCATGCATAGAAAATGCCCTACCACTGAGCTTCAGCCATTCCCTTATTTACCAGGCGGTGGAAACCACAGGAGGGGAGCGTGCTCTTACATTCAGGTCCTGCTTGCTGGCTTCCCGTTGGGGCATCTGGTTGGCCACTGTGAGAACAGGATGCTGGACTACATGGGCCATTGGCCTGATCCAGCAGGGTTCTTCTTATGTTCTCAGGTTCATTAATTTCAAAGGTTCTACTACAAGTAGAACTTAGTTTTGCTTTCCCACACTTTCAACACCATGCGGTTCTAAACGGTGTTAGTTATTGGTTTGGGAGTTAATGTACACATCACAGTCTGTTATACTGACAGTGCAATCCTAAGCACGTCTACTCAGATGTAAGCTCCACTGAATTCAGTTGGACTCACTCCCAGATCAGTGTGTGATCATAAGGCTTAATTCCATTCTTTGCACTTCTAATTTTGTGATGCAGTTCTCCAACCAAATAGTGTGCACCTAAATGCATATACTAGTGAAAATAATGGGTTGCATCCCATGCTAGTCCTGCTTAGAGTGGACCTGTTGAAATTAATGGCCATGGCTAACTTAGGTCTATTAATTTCAATGGGTTACTCAGAGTAAAAAGCTAGTTGAATACAACCCAATGTGCAAAACAGCATTATGTTACAGGGGAAATTGCTCCAGGAAAAGCATGAAGGCCAGTTCTCAAACTCTGGTCCATGGACCACCACTGGTCCATGAGGTTCATTCAGGTGGTCCACAGCAGAGCTTGGAAAAGTTACTTTTTTGAACTACAACTCCCATCAGCCCCAGCCAGCATGGCCACTGGATTGGGCTGATGGGAGCTGTAGTTCAAAAAAGTAACTTTTCCAAGCTCTGGTCCACAGCATATCTGCTTTAAATACCCATATTGATTTTAATTGCATTTTAATTGCTTCTTTTATTTCTTATATCGTATTTGAATTCTACAGAATGCAAGTTGTAATACAATAAAAGAAAAGAAATAAGGGAAGCAAGAAAACTACAATTAAAAATCAGACAGCATCTAGGACACTGAATTACAATTGTAGTTAAAAAAATCATTAAGTGATCCACCAAGACCATCATCAGTTTTCAAGTTCATTTATGAACAAGTTGACAAGCACAGGTCCCAAAGGTATCCTCCATACTTATCAATAAATGGGGGGGGGGAAGGATCATTTTAAAGACCTGGGATAGGGCAGAAAAACAGCCGGCAAGTCATTTCTATCTGGAGGACCACAGGTTTAAACAAATCCATATGAACCTTCAAATCGATATCCCCCCAATAAACACCTTACTAAGGCAATGACCAAAAGCATCCATTCACAACTAGAAGAAGATCGTAGGCCCTCCGACATTTTACAGGCGATGGGGTATGCCGGCTGATTTTCATACCAAGTGAGCCTCGCAGAACTCACACACACTTTCTACTGTTGAGGACTCCATTGCAGAGTTGTTGGAGCTGCTCAGGTAGCCCCTCCCACATCACCACCAAAAGAATAACATAAGACGAAATGTATCATCCCAAGGGAGGGCACAGATTTTCTTAATATTTGCACGGTCTAATGTACATGTACAAATACACATTTAGAAATCATTACTACAACTTAAATAGGAGGAAGAGATTATTATTATTATTAATAATAATAATAATAATAATATAATAATAATAATAATAAAATCTATGTGAAGCTATATATTATTGATTGTTAACATTGGGTTGCATTCAGCTAAGTTTTACTCAGACTAAGAATGGGATCCATTGGCCGGTGCCAGTTCAAAAGCATTCCATTGACCTAACAGGACGGTATCAATTTGAGCTCATTGTATGTCTGCTAGCTGCTGCTTTTGCAAACTCAATATTTTGAAAGGAAATATTAATAGAATCATCATTCTTAATATTGATATTTTAGAGGAATATTTTTTAATCAATTTTTGAAAATGGCTGTGGGAAATCGCTACATTAAAATCCAATCCACAACAATAAAGTGAATGGAAAATTTGGAGCCATATCTGAATTGGGCAGAATTCTAGCACATCCCTAGAGTAGACCCATTTATATGAATGAACCTAAGTTAGTTACGTCCATTAATTTCAATGGGTCTACCAGTGGCCCCGTAGGCACTATACACAGTATCATACCACTTTCAACAGTCATAGTTTCCCTCAAAGAATCCTGGGAACTGCAGTTTGTTAAAGGCGCTGAGAATTGTTAGGAGACTCTGTTCCCCTCACAGTGCCACAGTTCCCAGAATTCCCTGGGAAGAGGGTTTTATTGTTAGGCCAGTCTAGGAGTTGTCGCTCTGTTAGGAGAATAGGAATCTCCTAACAACTCACAGCACCTTTAACAAACTACAATTTCCAGGATTCTTTGGGGAAGCCATGGCTGTGTTAAGTGGTATAAAACTGCTTGAAATGTATAGCGCAGATGGGGCCTGAATAGGACCAACACTGTTATTGTTTATATTTGTATATCTTATTAGCCATGTGACTATACAATTGTTCTTGTAAAGTTATTTCTTTTAGCCTTTATATATAAGGCACAGACATTTATTTTATTTATTTAGTACCTTGACTTCATCTTTTGCTCTCTGTAAAGTCGGTCACAGACCCACGCTATGGACCTGTAGGAACCTTTTTTCTGGGGTTGGCCTAGAACATCAGACTGGATTTTGTACAATGCGTAGGCAAGCTGTGAGGACGGAGAGCAATCTTCCCTTGCAACTAGTGGGCTGGACTAAATGACCTCCTGACGCCCTCCAAATCTACCATTCCATAATATGCTTCTAAAACCCCATGTCGCTCTCTGGCTGCAACCACAGAAGCTCTTGCAGGAAGGCTTCTTCTTTTTTATGGTGCTCTCAGGTTGCTGTTTCATGAATGGACATCCACACTTCCCACCCTGGCTTCTTCTCAAAGCCCATTTGCTTCATTGATGCTTTAATTGCTCTGCTTCCAGCATAAATCATGTCTCAGATAAAGTCTTGCTGGAAAGCTTTCTTCAATTAAAAGGGAAAACTCACATAAAAGCTTGAGCCATGAACAAATGAAGCCAAAAGAGAGAAAAAACAGCGCAAAGATTTGTGTGTTCAGCCTGAACCCCTGATCCATTTCTTGCCTTTTTATAACTCCTTAATTTATTACCAGAGAGAGAGAGAGAGAGAGAGAATGTTTTCCAAGCCAGTCTGAAGATGCATTCACACATTTCTTTAAAAAAGCCCCCCAAATCATTGAGTTGCAGCCAGCAAAGTCTTACTCAGAGTAGGCCCACTGAAATTAACGGACCTAAGTTAGTCATGTCCATTATTTTTGCATGCGTCTACCTTCAGTAAGAATAGCATTGGGTACAACCTACTGTCTGTCCCCTCGAAAAAATCTGCACAACAACTATCAACAACTACTTGTGTCCGTCATAGGTAAGCAATGGGAGAGACAGTGGATTCAGTTTGCATTTAAAGCTGAATCTATCAAATTTGCATATTCCAAAAGAATATAAGAACCAAATTACAGGCATCCATCGAAAGGCGCACTTATCCAAATTTTGCAACGCAGTTCGCCAATCAGTGTCTACAAAAATGCACAAGTTAGGGAAAGGTGTGCCTAAAAATGAATATCATACCGAAAACAACATACAAAAATGCATTATTTTAGGAGAAATTGTTTGCAGGAAGCGTGTGTACTAAGAGCAATTTGCACTAAAATGCTGAAGGATTTTCATGAAGATTTAAAAAAAAAAATTGAAACGGCTGCAAAAATGTGAACTGAATTTAAGAGTGGAAAAATCTGAAATGGAAAGAAATGAAATTGATAGCACTTTCTATCCCTAATCAGGGCTGAATGAAATCCAGCTACTCAATGCCACTTAGGGATGGGAAAAAACTATTCAGTATGCATTTAAAGATGAACCAATCTAATTTGTACTTTCTGAAGCAACGCACCAAATAAAAACACAGCAATCCTTTGAAATTCACACTCCCCTGAATTTTGCAATGCCGTTTCCAGCTACATAATGTGTACAATCAATACATATATGCCATAGAGAAAATTAACAATTTCAGGGGCATAGATTTTATGTACTTATAAATTAATTATGGTTGTAAATGGAATGTTTAGGTACTTATTTGCTGTGAAAAGCTCACATGAAGAATGAAGGCTAACAGCCTTACCCGCTCCATTATATATTTATATAATCCTTCCTCATATTCTTAATCCTTGATATATTTTAAATCTCATACTTAAGGATTAAATGTAATTTATTGCAATATTCTTGTGTAACAAAGATTTTCATCTTGTTAAAAAAATCCATGCACTCGGCTGAAGTGTGCATAAAAATATGTATCTTAGTGAAAAAGAGCATACAAAAATGCATTGCAACTGCATTGCAAATATGTGTGTATTAGAAATCTTTAATTTATCTATGTACTTATGTTTTGACTATAAGATGTATGTCAGTACATTGTAACAGGCATTTAAACTGCTACGAAGATTTTGATTTGTACACTTAAGAAGTTCATGTAAAAAAGGAGAAAAGAAAATTCAAGAAACGCAGTAGACAAATTTTGAGCATCTTGGTTAAGTTTTATTGCATACAGGGTGTGTGTGTACATGAACCACTCTAAAAAGACTGTATAGGGGGGAAAGTAGAAAAGAAAACCATTACTAAAAAGGACAATTAACACAAAATTGACTTCTTTATATGCAACAATGTGACTGATGCTTTTCTCCTTTCTTTCGTTGTGTATGTATTGTTTTATACTGTTCCGATATTTGTATGGCAAAGAAGAAATAAAATGTAAAAAAAGAAAGAAAGAAATTCACACTAAAATGATGATGAATTTGTATGAGGACTTTTACTTTTTTTTAAAAAAATCTCAAACTGATGTAGAAATGTGGAGAACTGAATTCAGAATGGAACAAATGCGAAGGTGATACTGACAGATTCATGTATCCCTCACAACACTTATTCTTTGGAACTCCCTGCCACTTGACATCAGGCAAGCATCCTTGCTATATTGTTTTAGGTGCCTGCTGGAAAACTTTTTTTTTATTTCATCAAGCCTAACCCAACTAATTTAGTTAGCTATGTTTGTTTGAACTGTTTTATTGATTTTATCATATTGTACCGATAATTGTCTCATGTATACTGGGGATTTTTAAAAACAGTTTTGTGGATATTAGCTATGCTTTGATCAATAGTGTTATTGCGACCACTGCTTAAAGAGTTTTATGAGTATTAAAATTAATGGGTCTAAGGTTAGTCATGCTGATTAATTTCTATGAGCCTACTCTGAGCATGACCAACACTGGGCATAGCCCGAAGCCTGGAACCAGCACTGGGCACCAGGTCAGGGAAGGCTGTTCTGTGGTGCGAGAGAGTGATGGGATCCACGCAAAAAGGTTCCACCAACGTGGCCAGTGGTACTTACATTGTAGAGGATGTCAGTCCAACCCTCCATAGTGATGCATTGGAAGACGGTGAGCACAGCAAACAGGATGTTGTCAAAGTTGGTGATCCCAAAGTTGGGGCCCTCCCAGTACGGTTTGCAAGTTCCATCTTCACACTGCCTCGCAGGCCTCTCCTCCCCACATGGAAAATCGCCCAGCCTCTCCCCTGTGAAGAAGCAAGTGAGGGGAAAGAGTGATGGGTGAAGAGAAGTAACCTCAAGCAGGGGTGGGGAACCTTAAGTCTGGGGGCAGCTAAATGTGGCCCTCCAGCCTTCTCTGCCCGGCCCTCGGAACCCTCTCCAGGCCACACCCCCTCACTGGACCTGATTCACGCCCTAGTGTTCTTCCTTGTGTGAGCATGCCTAGGAACTAGCCGCATGTTCTCATTTAAATACTCCACCCACTTTTGCCTCTGGCCCCACCCACAACTGCCATGTGCTGCCCAGAAGGGAGTGAGGCCCTCTGGCTGAAGAAGGTTCCCCACCCCTAATTACCATATCTTAAGATCTTACTTAAAGACTATCAAGACCAGAAAAAATCAGTTCTTGTCCAGACTAGATTATTTCTAGATTATTGTTTAGATGCCTACTCTGCCCTTCAAATGCACTACTAGGGTGGGCTTACCATAAAATATTAAAAACACCATAAAATAAGACATTAAAGTAAGCTTTTTTTAATAAAAAAACCCCAGCAACTCTATTAAAAGCAGCATGTAAATGAAACGGATCAACAAAAATGTTTTTTTAAAAGCTAAAAAAGCTGGGGAAATAAAAAGGATTTCAGCTGGTTCTGAAAAGGCATCAGAGCTGGGGCCAGGCAAGCCTCTCTAGGGACAGTGTTCCAAGGCTGGGGAGCCACCACTGAAAAGGCCATCTTGCAGGTAGCTTTTTGCCTCGCCTCGCATGGTGGGGAGGGGCAGGAGAAAGCCCTCTGATGAAGAGCTCAAAGCACAGGCAGGCACATGTGAAGACAGATGGTACTTCAGGGTATGCTGGCCCCAACCCATGAAGGCGGCGGCGGCGGCCTGTTTGGGCTGGCAGAGCAGTAAGTGGCCAACAACAGTTGGAGTCAGCTAAGGCTGGTTTTGACCCCACCTTCCTTCCTGCTGGATTCAGTATGCAAAGCAGATGCTCTGCCGCTGAGGTATAGCCCTTCCTCCTTTTGGAAATGTCCAAGGGGGCATGTTAACCAGTTCTCATTTTGACAAGTGAGTCCAGAATCCTTCCTGCTCTCCCCATCCACCACCAACTCCGTTGCACCCCTTCTCATTCCCCCGAGGATCCCTACAAGAGCAGGGAGCCAGGCTTTTTCCGGTCCAACATCATGCAGGCACAAGTTATGCCACTGGGTCTCAGTCAGTTCTTGCCTCCGCAATCAATCCTACCCTCCAGTGCCTAGACCCCATCAATATTCCAGGAGACCGTGTCGTTTGACAGCTCCCTCCCTGACCTACTTTCACTCTGTGCTGGGAATCAGGCTTCTGCATAAGCAGGGTTTCGTGCTATTACCAGAGGCTGCTTCGATGAGTCAGGAAACAAATGCTTCAGTCTCCCCAGTGCATAAGGGACTACAGCTCCAGAAAATCCCAATGGGCCAGTGAACTTTGCCGCCCTCGGCTCCTACTGTCAGGAAGGGCAGGATATAAATCTAATAAATTAATAAACTTTGTAAAAAAAAAATTGCTGTGCTTCTCATTGGTAGGGAGAGGGCACACACCAGTAATGTTTATTTGAGACTGATAGGGCGGAAGGCAGGGAGCCCAACAGTAGGTGGCACCAGAGCTAATGACAGGCAGAGCCAACTCATTCCAGTTTTGTTCCCCTTCCTCCTCCCTGTTGGGTTCCACAAGGGCCAAACTTAAGAGTAAGAAGAAGGAAGCTGACAGGCAGGGCCACCCCTGCAAGTAAGAAGGCAGGCAAGTGGGGGTTGGCTGAGCACAGACTGAGGTTGGCCGGGCAGTGCCTAGGGATGGGTGAGAAATTTTACTCATTTCGCATTTCAAGCTGAATGAATCAAATCTGCAATTTCTGAAACAATATGAAGCCGAAAATCTTTTCAAATTCACGCTTATTCAAGCTTTGCAATGCAGTTCTCCAACCAAGCCATGCTTACAAAAACGCATATATTAGTGGAAAGTGTGCACAAAATGAATATATTGGTGAAAACAACCTACAAAAATGCATGATAATTGTGGGTTTGCAGGCAGAAGGTCCCAGGTTCAATCCCTGGCATCTCCACGGAGGGCTAGGAGAGACCCTGCCTGAACCCTTGGAGAGCTGCTGCCAGTCAGAGTAGGCCAGGTGTGGGGGTCTCCAGATGTTGCTGAACCACCGTTTTCCATCAGCCCCAGCAAGCATGGCCAAATGCTAGGGATAATGGGAGTTCTTGTTCAGCAACATCTGGAGGGCAAAAGGTTCTCCACAGCGCTGAGCGATATGGACTAATGGCCTGACTAAGTCAGCATCCTATGTCTCGCTCTGCAGAAGGGCCCTCAAATGCAGCAAAGCTGGCTCACCACATTTTTAAATAAGTGATACACATTGCTGTCCTCCTCTTCGGATGCACACCTTAACGAGGTGAGGGGGTTTGAGTGTGTCAAAGAAGCTGAGAGCAATGCCATCAGGAGTCTAGACCAAAAGGCTAGACTCCTAGCAGGGGCACCCAAGGCGGAATGGTCAAAGCTGAAACACCAGACTAAGATGCATCCAAACTCAGAGGAATGCAATGGTAAACCACCTCTGAATACCTCTTACCATGAAAACCCTATGAACAGAGTATCCAAAATGCAACACGAGATAGTGCTGGAAGATGAGACCCCCAGGTCAGAAGGCACTCACTGACCTACTGGGGAAGAACAGCGGTTCATGACAGATGCTCTTGGAGCTCACTGATTCATAGGATCACCATAAGTCATAGTCGACTTGGAGGCACATAACAACAAACACATTGCTGTCTCAAGGGAAGAAGGGGACAAGCCCAGAGTGTAAATTTATCTAATTGCGCCGGTGATCAGAATTAGAAATCGCTGCACAAAAGGCAGCAAGGGACAAGGACCCTGCACTAGAGATGGGGTGAATTTCAGCATTTTCAAACTTGTTACTGAATTCTGTTAGAATCCGTAAATCCTGTATGGCTCCGGATCGGGTTCGACTAATGCTTGCGACAGTCAGCGACACCGGCTTTTAAAAAAACAAACGAATCCGCAGCTAATTTGACATCATTATGTGTATTCCTTTGAAGTTCTATCTCAATGAGTCGATAACAATCACCATGAACATCTTTGGTCAGCACAGCAGTAACCTGAGGCAAGAGGCAGAATTGACAGGCGATGATCTGCCTAATTGAAATCTAAATAGAAAACCCAAGAGACCATCGGGCGGAAAGGTCGCCAACAGCATTAGCAACTTCGTTAGCTATTGCAAGCGGATCGGAAATAGCAAAGCAAAAAACGGGGAGAGGGGATGTTGCAGATCGGCACCACAAGCCAGTTGCGAAAACCAAAACACGGACCGGAACGAAAGAGCGAACCCCATCCCTACCCTGCATTGAGCTAACTGAAATCCCATGAACGTTAAAGCTGGATTCTGTGACCTGCCTGCATCATGCAAATTTGCATGGTTTCTCTTATCATGCAGAATCTATTCCTCCCCTTATAGGCAAGGGGAGGGGCACAGAGCTATAGTACTGAAGCCCTCCTCTTCACAAAAGTACTGGCTACGGGCTTGTTTGAACCCCTCTTCCTGATGCAACCCATTTTCTGAAAGCCTTTGCCTTTTTTAGAAACTGCATTCCTAATTCCACCACCCCTGCCCCGGGTAGTCCCTGCTTGATCTCACCTGTTTCGTTGGAGAAGCAGGCCTTGTGAAACTTCCCCATGTAAAACTCCAGTCCAATGATAGCAAACATCACAATGGCAAAGAAGAGGAGGAGCCCGATCTGAAGGAGAGGAACCATCGCCTTCATGATGGACTTGAGGACAACCTGTAAACCTAAATAAGAAGCAGCAAGTGATGTTAGCTCTTCGGGGATCTTCAGAAGGAAACGCTTTATGAACAGGCCGGTTGTAATTAAGACAGTGAGTCTATTTACAATCTGCATCAATTGCACATATGTTGAGTCTATCCTGTTTCCACATTGATCTACAATTTTTTTAAAAAAAAAAACTCAGCATGAAAATTTGTGTTTAAATATGTATTTAACAGGAGTGTGGACTAGCCAAAACATTCAGTTTGTATCTGTCACTTTGGGAAGCAGCCCAATCTCCCAAGTGGCCTGTGCAATTCAAGCTCTGTTCCGCAATTCCGAATTCTGCAATTCACTGTTACGAGGAATTATGTTTTTTTTTTCCCTCTCTATTGGCAGAATTGAATGAAATTTGCAGGCACAGCAGCCCCTCCAGAGTGTCAAATTACAGGCAAACATATTCAGGGGTTTGGGGACTGCACATAACTTATTTTGTCTGTCTGTTTGTTAAATTAATATCCTGCCCTTCCTGCTAGAAGGAACTTGATCTTGCCAGTTTACAACATAGTTGCCAGTTTGTTTCCATGCCCAATTCAAGGTGCTCGCATTCGTGTTTAAAATCTTAAATGATTTAGGGTCCAAATATCTGAAAGACTGCCTCCTTCCCTAGAGACCCTCTCAGGTGTTAAGAGCAGCAAATGTGTCCTCTTGGTAGTTCCACTGCCTTCAGAAGCTCAGGGGCATGGCCTGGGAGAGGTCATTCTCTGTGGCAGTGTCTCAGTTGCAGACCCACCTCCTTCCATCTTTGCTATACAGTTTTTGGTGAATGCTGAAGATGGACCTCTACCATAGCCTTTGACAACTGACCTTTTTAGACACACCCAAGTTCTGTGATTTGTTTTAAGCTGTTTTTAATGTTGTATCTTTAATTCTTGTAAGTTGCTCTGAGACTTTAGGGTGAAGGGCAGGTATCAAATTAAAATGATGGTGGTGATGATGAGGGTGATTTTTTTTTTTTTTGGAGAATAAAGAAATGCCATTTTTTAATTTTATTTTGGGAAGAAATGGGTGAAATTTGCAGCCGTGGTCACCCCTGTTGAGGGAATGAACCTAACCCATTTCAGCTGCAGAGGCTCTCATGCAAGTGCAGCCTTTAACATTTTGTGGTGAGTAAAACAGGAATCGCTTAGCCTCCCCTAGGATTTTGTGGGCAATCAGTCTGAAAACTGCTGACATGAGAGAGGTTGCCCCAGGTAAGAAACCTGTCAAACTGCAGACAAATACATCTGTCCATAGTTTTTTGTGCTAGGGATCTTTAATATTTATTTGGCTGAGGGAAGAAGTAAAAGATTTTTTAAAAAAACACAAAGGAATGAAAATGAACTAACACCCACCCACAACTAAAGGATGGGGGAAGGTGAGATAACTTTATACTCTAGCACTAATAATTGGAACAAGTACATGCAAATTGAAAATGTTAAGGATTGCCTGATCCCTTATATCTTTGCCCAGTCACTGAGATCTTATATCCCTCTGCTTATATAGGATCATATATATATGATCATAAGCACGCACACACACACACACACATGCACGCACGCACGCACACATCTTATCTCCTTTCCAAGACCCTATATAAAAGTTAAGGACTGCCTGATCCTTTATATTCCTGCCCGATCACTGAGATCTTTAACGGAGTCTCTGTTAGTGGTTCCCATGGTTCAGATTCATGTCTTGTATCTACCAGAAACTGTGCATTTAGTATTGTGGGCTAATCCCGTGGAACTCCCAGCTGAGATTAAGCAGGTCCCTTTCCTGCTGAACATCAGGTGCTTCACAAGGACTGTCCAATTTTAGCAGGCATTTTAGGGTAGCCTTCTGTTTTTATGATGAATTTTAATTTTTCTTATCCTTTTGAGCTTTTTAATTAAAAAAAACCCAAAGATTTTATGTACACTGCTTAGCAATTCTGGATATTAAGCAGTGTATAAATGCCTGCAATAAATAAATAAAATGTTAAAACCATGAAAAAATGAGATAAAATAAAGAAGGTATGCTTTATTTTTTATTTTATTCTTTGCAAATGAAAAGCAATTGGAAAGGATGGCAGGGATGCCAACTAGTCCACCACTTTTCTAAGAGTGACAGAACTTGCAAAAGAGCAACGTGACTATGTGAAACAAATTATTTCCATCAATATTCCACTACCACACCTCTGTGACTGGAGAGCTCTGGTAAAATAATTCCTTCTTGATTAAAAGCTAGACATGTCCATCAAAATGAGCTATCCCTCCTGCTCTCCCCACTTGAGCGCTACCAAATCATTTTCCTTACAGCCAGTTTGGTTTTGCTTTTGGCAACAAAATGTCTGCAGCATTTTTTTGGTGACTGAGTTGACAGTGCAACACGAGGCTTTTGAGTGATCGCTACTCCAACTCATGAAGCCTTGCTAACATTGCAGTCTGAATTGGGCAAGTAAAAACAAACACACAACCCCAGGCACCTTGTTTCAACTTGTGCCTCAGATTTCATATAGAGCTGATGCACACGTCTAGCATTTAAATACATATCTTATTACAAATTATCTCAATATACACATTTCCAAATGTATTTAATTCTGAAACATATATGTTTAAACACATTTTGGTGAAAACTGTATCCTGTAATTTGGAGAAGTGCAAAATCTGAAGGATAATTACATTCCAATCCACACATAAATCAGAGAAGAGTGGATCAGGTCCACTTGATTTAGAATTTTCAAAAATCAAATTCCTTAAGCATCCCTAGCTGTAATGAGGAGGGAATAACTGGGGGCTCAGAGTTAAATCCGCATCAATGCATGATGCTTCACTCAAGCAACATCAAGTTACAACAGGACCCACTGAATCTGTGGCTCAGCTTTTACTTCAGCTCAAGGGTAGATGGAGAGAATGGGTTTGAAGCCAGGACTGGATCCATCACAAACTTGATACTTGTAGTCAGCATTGTCTACACTGACTGGCAGCATCTCTCCACTGGTTCAAACAGGACTATGTCCTAACCTGGGACCTTTTGAATGAACATAAGAAGACCCTGCTGAATCAGGCCACAAACCTATCTTGTCCAGTATCCTGTTTTCACAGTGGACAGCCAGAATCCATGGGAAACCTTCAAGAAGTACCTGAGTGCAACAGCACCCTCCCTACCTGTGATTCCCAGTAACTGGTATTCAGAGCAAATACAGCCTCCGACAGCATAGGGAAAAAACAGCCATCAGGGCTGGTAACTACTGATTGCCTTATCCTTCATGAAAAACATATTGTCTAGCACCGTGCTGCAGACATTCCCATAAAAACAGGAATGGGGTAGAAATTTGATTCGGATCGCATTTAAAGCTGAATTGATCAAATCTGCACTTTCTGAAGCTACATGAGAACTGAAAGATAGCCATCCTTCGAAATCCGCACTTATCTGAATTTTGCAGTGCAGTTTTCCAACTAGCCAATGTTTACAAAAAGACATATATTAGGGGGAACTGTGTATAAAGATGACTATAGTAGCAAAAACAGCATACAAAAAAGCATTAGAAGGAAAAATGGCTTGCAAAAATGTGCACATTAGTCAAAACTGAAGACAAAACTGAGTTCATTAAGAGAAATTTACACTAAATTGCTGGAGAATTTTCATGAAGATTTTTTAAAAAAAGAAACTAGATTGCTGCACAAATCTGGAGAACTGAATTTAAGTCTGGAAGAATTAGACACTGAGAGAAGTGAGGTGGTCAGATCCTTCCATCCCTAGCAGCAGACCAGGAATCGGGGATCTACTCAAAACAAATGCATCAAATGAAAAAAAATGAAGCTGCCATAGGCACAAAAGAAACCACAGCACCTTTCCCACCTCCTGACCATGGTCTGTGCTAAAATTCCACCCCATTCAGATTTGGTATCAAATTTTCCATTAATTCACTATCGTTGCAGATTGGATTTTTATGTAGTGATTTTCTGTGGCTATTTTCGAAAATGGATTTTTTTAAAGATCCACCTCTAAAATATTGATATCAATATCAGTACTGTTATCAACATTTCCTTTTATAATATCAATATTAATATTTTTTCTGAGGAGAAAAAAAACAGATCGGTAAAAGCAGCAGCTTGTGGATGAAAGATGAACTCAAATCGATACCAGCCTGTTGGGTTGACAGAATGCTTTTGAACTGACACTGGCCAACGTATCCTGGGTAAAGGGGGTGCGGCCTACAGAGAGTTCCAAGGGCCAGAGAGAGAAGCCTGGAGGGCAGCAGTTTTCCCACCTGTCCAATAAGCTATGTTTGGGAAAATAAAAAACCCGGGGGCCAGACCACAATCCCTCCTTTAGACAAAGGACTGCAGTTCAGTGGTAGAGCATGCAGAAGGTCCCAGGTTCAGAAACATGTGGACTGGAGTCTTACTTTAATTTTAGATGAAGGACAGTAATTCAGTGATACAGCATCTGCTTTGCATGCAGACGGTCCCAGGTTCAATCTCCAGCATCTCCAGGTAGGGCTGGGAGACAGCCCTGCCTGAAATCCAGGAGAGGCGCTGCCGGTCAGTGTAGACAATACTAAGCTAGATGGATCAGCCAGTCTGACACAGTATAAGAAAGCTTCCAATGTTTCTGATGTATTGGTTTCTGTTTGCTTGCCTTTCCCTTTTGCCCAGCCATCCCTAGACAAACTCAGAGGAGCTGTCAATCAACCCTGTGCCCTTCACCAACATAAAACACACTTTCAATTAAAGCAAGGGAGATAAGAGATGACGACAAGGCAACCGTGGGGTCAGATAATTTTATGCAGACAATGCAGAAGGAAACAAAGCAGCATTCACAGCCAGCTGCTGGCTGGGAGCTTCCTTGGGTGCAGGGACCACTTTGGCATGCCAGGAAGCGTCAATGAGATACTGAGCCCACAAAAATTCCAGGCATGGACTTGAAATTTGGACAGGGGGAGGGTAAACGCCTGCCCTTCACTGCTGGGCAAACTCTTCTCCACTTGACTTAGAAAAGGGTCTGGCATCTGCAACCATCTTCAGAGAACACTCGATATAAACACAGGGTTTGCCCGCAGGAGTTCTAAGTTGACACACAATGTCAGCTGCACTGTATTCAATCGGGGGAAAGTAGGTATGGGAAACCGTTGGCCCTCCAGATGTTGTTGGACTCCAATTCCAATCAGCCCCAGCAAGCATGGCCAACAACCAGGGATTATGGGAACTGTAGTTCACCAACGTCTGGAGGGCCAAAGGTTCCCCACACTTGGGCTTAAAGCCAGGGATGGGGAACCTTTTTTTCCCCAAGCCTGAGGGCCACATCCCCTTCTGGGCAATCCCACAGGGGCCACATGCTGGTGGCACCAGAGGCAAAAGTAGGGCACGGAAATGGTTGTACTCACTTGGGATTCCTGAGACAAGCTTCAGTGGCCTCAACACTCGGACAGCTCTCAGAGTCCGTAGGTCAAACTGAGCTCCAGCGGTGGCCAGGATCCTAACGGGAGGAGGAGAAGAAAGGAGAGAGAGATTGCATTAAGATGTCAGTTTTTCAGGGCTCTGAACAAAAACTCCACTGCTGTCTTTAGTGGCTCACTAAGCCAGGTCCCAATTTTGGACGCTGTACCCACCCAACGTTTCAGAGATGAGAAGAGGGACAACCTGGTAACATCCCAACTCTCACACCAAGGGCCGCTGCCCAGTTCCCCAACCAATACCTGTTATGCACTGCTGAAGACTCCACTCTAGGGGTGGGGAACCAGTGCCCCCCCCCAGAGGCTGTTGGATCCCAACTCCCATCAGCCCCAGCCAGCATGGCCAATGCGCAGGGATTACAGGAGTCCAGTCACCACTGGGAGGGCCAGGGATTTCCCACTCCTACCGTATGGACAATAGACTGCTGGAAATACCACGGGGGGAAAGCATCCACCGCTTAAAACATATGTAGAAATCACGACATTTTACTTTTTGTAAATGTCCGTTGCTTTGATCGCCTGAATACAAAAGCAGCGTATAAAAAAATAATAAAAGTTCCTTCCAAGTGGCCAACATGGCAGCTTGTAGATGTTGCTGGACTACAACTCCCATCATCCCTGGCCATTGGCCATACTGGCTGGGGCTGATGGGAGAGTCCAACGGCATTTGGAGGGCACCAGGCGACTGGGGAAGGCTGCTCCAGTCTGTCCGATGCATGCATTTCACTTGTTCATTCATGCATTCATTTGTTATCTTTATTGTGCTGTTGAGTTACTTGCCCATCGCTTAGAGGCAACTGTAATTAAGTGGTATATAAATTGTCAAAATCAGATTTACACTGCTGTAACCTGTCCTGTTTTAAAGGACAAAGAGATATCTCTCAGAACCATAGAATCGTAGAGTGGGAAGGGGCCTATAAGGCCATCCAGTCCAACCCCCTGCTCAATGCAGGAATCCAACTTAGAGCATCCCCAACAGGTGGCTGTCCAGCTGCCTCTTGAAGGACTCCAGGGTTTGAGAGCCCACCACCTCCCTAGGTCATTGGTTCCACTGTCGTACCACTCAAACAGTTAGGAAGATTTTCCTGATGGTTAGTTAAAATCTGTTTTCCTGTAACTTGAGCCCATTATTCCGTGTCCTCTTTACACAAAAGGTACACTAGAGAAACAGAAGGGGTTATAGCCAGCTAAGTCCTATTCAGAGTAGACCCGTTGAAATTAATAAACCTCCGTTAGCCTTGTCCATCATAAGAATCTAAGAACAGCCTGGGTGCTGAATCAGGCCAACGGCTCATCTAGGCCACATTCACACCACCCATTTATTCCACTATTATCCCACTTTACAAAGTCATGGCTTCCCCCAAAGAATCCTGTAAAAGGTAATTTGTGAAGGGTGCTGGGAGTTGTTGGAAATGGAAATGGACTGCCTTCAAGTCGATCCCGACTTATGGCAACCCAATGAATAGGGATTTCATGGTAAGCGGTATTCAGAGCGGGTTTACCATTGCCTCCCTCTGAGGCTAGTCCTCCCCAGCTGCCTAGGGCCTGCTCAGCTTGCCACAGCTGCACAAGCCAGCCCCGTCCTTGTCTGCTACTGCCAGCTGGGGGGCAACTGGGCTCCTTGGGACTATGCCGCTTGCTCACGGCTGCACAGGTGGCAGGGCACGTAACCCCTGAGCCACCCACTGTGGGGGTGATCTTTAGCTGGCCCTTGACACTCAGGAGACACAAGCGGGGATTTGAACTCACAGACTCTGGACTCCCAGCCAGGCTCTCCTCCTCACTGTTGTTAGCAGACCCCTATTCCCGTCACAGAGCTACAATTATTTTTTTATTATTTATTTATTTATTACATTTATACCATGCCTTTCTTTTCATGAAACCCAAGGTGGCTTACATATGGTTCCCAGGCAGTCTCCCGTCCAGGCACTGACCAGACCCCGCTTAGCTTCAGAAGGGAGCTGGCCTCATGTGCCTTCAGATCCAGGAAACTGTGTGAATTGTAGCTCTGTCAGGGACCCTCCGTGGTGCAGAGGGGTAAGCGGCGGTAACGCAGCCGAAGCTCTGCTCACAGCCGGAGTTCGATTCCAACAGAAGGAGGAAGTCGAATCTTCAGTAAAAGGGGTCGAGGTCCACTCAGCCTTCCATCCATCCGTGGTCAGTGAAATGAGTACCTGGCATATGCTGGGGGGTAAAGAAAGGCCAGGGACGGAACTGGCAATCCCACCCCATATATACGGTCTGCCTAGTAAACGTCACAAGACGTCACCCTAAGAGTCAGAAACGACTCGCACTATAAGTGTGGGGACACTTTTACCTTTACCAGGGAAATAGGGGTCTCCTAAGAACTCTTTGTTGAGTTGCTAGGAGTCCCCTATTCCCCTCACCAAACCCATCACCAAAGGGTGAAGCACCCTTCACCAAACTACAGTTCCCAGGATTCTTTGGGGGAAGCCATGATTGTTTAAAGTGGAAAGGTAGTGGAATAAATGTATGGTGTGTGGTCCTAATCCAGCATCCTGTTCTCACAGTGGCCAGACAGATGCCTACGGGAAGCCCACAAGCAGGACCTGAGTGCAAGTGTGCTGGATCCCTGCTTGATCAGGCCAAAGGTTCGGCTAGAGCAACATCCTGATTCCCACATTAGCCAAAAGGATGCTTCTTTGGAACAAGGGCATGAGGGGGCTACAACTCTGTCCCACAGTTGCTCCTTAGCAACAGATGTGCCACTGGCTGATAGGATCCAAATATCATATTTATCATTTTTAGGGTTGAAAAGGGAAAGAAGAGTGTAGGCTCATGGAGATTAGCTTCTGCAGGAATTCTAAGGCTTAAGAACATAAGAAGAGTCCTGCAGGATCAGGCCAGTGGCCCATCTAGTCCAGCATCCTG
Organism: Rhineura floridana; assembly: GCF_030035675.1. Taxonomy (NCBI): domain Eukaryota; kingdom Metazoa; phylum Chordata; class Lepidosauria; order Squamata; family Rhineuridae; genus Rhineura; species Rhineura floridana. Next base: position 12,887,548 of record NC_084499.1, read on the forward strand.
TTCTCACAGTGGCCAACCACATGCCTCTGGAAAGACTGCAAGCAGGACTTGAGCACAACAGCACTCTCCCCTCTGATTTCCATCAACTGGTTTTCAGAAGCATCCTGCCACCAACCATGGAGGCAGAGTGTAGCCACTGTGGCTAGCAGCCAATCAATAGCCTTGTTGTTGTTATGTGCCTCCAAGTCGACTATGACTTATGGCGACCCTATGAATCAGCGACCTCCAAGAGCATCTGTCTGAACCACCCTGTTCAGATCTTGTAAGTTCAGGTCTGAGGCTTCCTTTATGGAATCAGTCCATCTCTTGTTTGGCCTTCCTCTTTTTCTGCTCCCTTCTGTTTTTCCCAGCATTATTGTCTTCTCTAGTGAATCATGCGTTCTCATGACGTGTCCAAAGTACGATAACCTCAGTTTCATCATTTTAGCTTCTAGTGATAGTCCTGGTTTAATTTGTTCTAACACCCAGTTCTTTGTATACAACCCCATGATCCTACACTGCATCACTGGCAGGTCAAAGTGACCCCTGCCAGTATGTGAAATGACAAAATGTGCGCTGCCTGAGTGCCTTAATGTTCATGCATGTTTCAATGCACACACACTAGGACAAGATGCACCTACTCCCTTCTCAGACTTTGACTTTTAGAGGCCCTGAGAAAACAACCAAGCCCTGGAGAATGAAAAGACCAGAAGCAAGAGAGAAAGAGATTTATCCAGGAGACAGAAAACAGGGAACATCCCAAGTAACAACAGAAAGATAGGATGTCTCTATGAGCTACGAATGGGATCCATTGGCCAGGGCCAATTTGAAAAGCATTCCGTCGAACAGACGGGTCGGTATTGATCCGAGTTTGTTCTTTATCCACTAGCCACTGCTTTTACTGATCCGCTTTTTCCCCTTGCAAAAAAAATAATAATTTGATATTAATGTCAATAATTTTGAAAGGAAATGTTGATATTTCAAAAGGCAGTATTGATAGCTTGAAAGGAAATACTGATAAATGAAAGGAAATATCAATAAAATGAGCGTTCCTAATAGGGAGGTGGATTTCCCTTTTTAAAAAATCCACTTTCAGAAATAGCTATGGAAAATCACTGCATAAAAATCTGATCCGTTAACGACAGAGAATAAGCGCATTAATAGAAAATTTGCTACCAAATCTGAAGCAGGCAAAATTCTACCACACTCCTACTGTGAGCTGGGGAAGGGGGCCACAGCTCAAGGATGGACAGTCTGTGCTGCACTCAGAAGGTCCCACACTCAAGCCCCAGCATGCCCAGGAAGAACTAGGAGAGACACCCCCCATCTGGAATTCTAGAGAGCCACTGCCAAATCAGTGTAAAGCTTAGCTTGGTGAACCAATGGCCTGACTCAGTATAACGCAGTCTCCTGCATTCTCTTGGCTCTTAGATCATCAGCTCAGCGAGAGCAAGGAGGAAGACAGTTCACAGAATCATAAGGGGTGTTGCAAGTCCACCCTGCCTGTGTCTGAAGATTGTCTGCAGGGCACCCTCCCCAAGCACTCTCTTTAGCAGAGGTGCATTATGTGTTCACAAAGCAGCAAGTCTTTTAGGTCGTGGTGCTCTCACTTAGGTGGACCGCCCTTCCTACAGGAGCACACCTGGTGCAGTGACCATCTTTTAGAAGCATAAGAAGGTGTCTTGCTTGGCTCATCTAGTCTAGGGCTGTCTGCACTGATGGGCAGCAGTTCTCCAGGATTTCAAACATGGCTCTCTTCCAACCCCCTCCATCCTGGCAAGGAAGAAGCTTCATCCGAGTTCAAGGGCATAATTCCAGACCAGCAGAAACACTCAGAGGGGGCGAAGTAGAGTTGGCAAGGTGTAGGGCACGGGAAGAGCCTCATCTAGACCAGGGATAGGGAATCTTTCTCAGCCCAAGGGCCGCCTTCCCTTCTGGGGAACCTTCCAAGGGCCACACGCCAGTGGTCGGCAGAGCCAGAGGCAAACATTGGCAGAGCAACGAGTGCGAATTTTACCTTTGTACAGTAGGGTAGCTTGTGTACACCCCTCTCTCTGTCCTCGACCCAGGCAAGCAAGAGGCATTATCAGAGTGGCCTGGGGAAAGGGTGAGTGACCTGGAGAGATTGTTCTGAGGGCCTGACAGAAAGGCTTGGAGGGCCATGTTCTCCTGGAAACAGGACACCCATCCCCAGCCAAGATGTTCTTCCTGTTCTTCCACTGGGATCAAATGAAGCACCATAAATGGGAACAATTCTATTTTGGAGGAGGGGGGGAGCAACCAGAAAGGAAGAATAAGAAAGCACGATCTGCCAGAACAGGCGCCCAACCTGCAGAAAGTCATTGGAAGCACTCCCTGCCCCTCTCAAAGAGGCATCGCATTCTGAGTGCCTCACGCCAGCTCCCATGCTCGCTCGCTTCCCCGCCTTTAATTGCTCATTTATAAAACATTTGGATGCCTGGCAGAAGCAAACAACGCACCGGAAAAGCTCGCCATCAGACATTCCCATCAATGGCACCATCGGTCTCCGGTGGCTTCTGAGATGAATTTGCACAGTTCCTTGCATGGGAACCCAAACGTCTCCAAGTGAAGGAGGCTGTGCAACCCCTCCAAAGTTTCGCTTTCACGGGCAAGACTGCAGAGGAGCAAGAGCCGGAGAGGTGAAGAGCCGTGGCTCAGTGACAGAGCATCTGCTTTGCATGCAGAAGGTCCCCGGTTCAATTTCAGCTGTCTCCAAGCAGGGCTTGGAGAAGCACTGATCTGAAACCCAGGAGAGCCACTGCAACTCAATGCAGACAACACTGAGCTAGACAGACCAATGGTCTGATCTGGTATCAAGCAGATTTCTATGTTTGAGGAAGGGCAGTGGCTCAGGGGCAGAGCATCTGCCTGGTAAGCAGAAGGTCCCAGTTTCAATCCCCGGCATCTCCTGGTAGGGCTAGGAGAGAATCCTGCCTGAAATCTTGGAGAGCTGCTGCCAGTGAGTGTTGACAATGCTGAGCGAGTAGGACCAACAGTCTGACTCAGTATAAGGCCGCTTCCTGTGTTGAGATGGAAACAGGTCCCAGGCAGATGATGTGGGCATGGGGTTCCCCTCTTTAGGCTGCAAGGCAGGAGGGAGCAGACGGCAGGAGGAAATATCCCGCACAGCTGGTCCTCGCTGCCTCAGAAGGTCCAGGACAGGAGAAAAGCATTCTACCAACACCTCCCCAGCCTGAACAGGTCACTTTGCCGTCCTGTGACTCTGAGGACTTCGGTCCAGAAGCTGCAATGAAATGAGCCTCTCCCTTTATATCAGTGGTTCTTAACCTTTTCCACTGCCAGCACCCCTTGGATTTCCAAAATGTGCTCTCACACCGCCTGAAAAAATACTGTTCATTTTTTAATTTTAATTTTATTTTATTTTAATGTGTTTTTTAGCCCAGCTTAGCTAAGACAAATGACAGTTTTCCAAAATCTTTGATTGGGCCTGGCACCCCTAGAAAAAGTGTCTCACACCCCCAGGGGTGTGTGCAACCCAGGTTAAGAACCACTGCTCTATATTATAGGAGCCTAAGTCTGCTGAACCAGGCAAGGCCGCCTTTGAACAGAAGAGTTTCTCCCAGTGGGGGGCAGAGCTAATCCCCCAGTCTGAGCTGCAGCCTTATTAGATGCTCCGTCTGGGGTTCTCCAATGTTGAAGCAACATTTGACATTTGTGCCAAATGGAGATGTCCATCCTGAACTCTACATCTTGCCTCAAGCAGGGCACTCCTACCAGAGCCATCATCTAAAGCAGAATACTGGATTCCTTGCAATTTAACACAAAAGCAACTCAGGGCTGGGTGAAAATTTCGATTCAGTTTGCATTTCAAGCAGAATTTATCAAATTCTCACTTTCCGAAACAACATGAGAACTGAAACACAGCCGTCCTTCAACATTCGCATTTATTAGAATTTGGGGGTGCAGTTCGCCAACTAAACAACATTTACAAAAATGCATATATGAGGGGGAAATTAATATATGAATGAACATAACATGCAAAAGGGCATGACATGATGAGAAATGGCTTGCAAAAATGTGTACCTTTGTCAAAACTGCCTACAACAATATGTTTATTTGGAGAAATTTGCACTAAAATGGTGGAGAATTTTCATGAGGATTTTTTTTAAAAAAAATGCCGCAGATTGCTGCAGAAATGTAGAGGACTGAATTTAACATTAGAAAAATGAGGAACCAAAATTAACAGATCTTTCCATCTCTAGCTGGGGGCCACCAACGTGGAGCCCATTGTGCCAGTATGCCTGCCAGTACCTCTGGAAGCTGGCAGGGAGAGAGCCTTCTCAGTGGTGACCCCCAAATTATGGAATAACAACACTGTCATCTTTTCGGCGCCAGGTTAAGACTTTCCTCTTCTCCCAGGCATTTTAGCATGTGTTTTAAATTGTTTTTAAAAAATGTGTTTTTACATTTGTATATTTGTTTTTAATGTTTTAGTTGTTGTAAACCGCCCAGAGAACTTCGGCTATGGGGCGGTATACAAATGTAATAAATAAATAAATAAATAAAATTACAGCACCTGTGAAAAGTCTCCGTAAATATCCCCTCAAAGATCCACAGTACACAAGAGACTGTTTGCTCTTCCTGCTTGGTTGCTGCTGCCACAGGCTCACAGGAACACAGGAATCTGTCTATGCTGACCGGCAGCGGCTCTCCAGGGTTTCAGACAGGGGGCTTTCCCAGCCCTGGAGATGCTAGGATTTGAACCTGGGGCCTTCTCCAAGCAAGGCAGATGCTTTATCGCTGAGCCACATCCCTCCCCAAATGAGGATCCATGCAAAACACAGGAATCAGCCAACCTGCCCATTCCAACTCATCCGTCCCATCCATCCTACCTTCAAAAGAAATGAAAGCAGCCATATATATTGGAAGAGATTATTACCAGGAGCTAATGCCATTAATCTGGCCAGACTGTGTGACAATGGGAGGCTCCTCCATAGCTAGTTATCCC